>NC_092745.1:37362725-37695643 GCF_047496795.1 Chiloscyllium punctatum
GTAGGTCCCTTTTAAATCTTTCCTCAGTTGCCTTAAAACCTATGGCCTCTAGTTTTGGACTCCCCTATCCCAGGGAAAAGACTGTGGCTATTCACCCTATCACTATTTTGATACTATCTCAGGTTCCAAAAACGTCACATCATAACCACTACTCCCACTTCCTCCAATAGCTGGTGGTAATGGTTCTGCTGTTGCCATTTATATTTCCATAGACCCATCTTTGTTTTACTTGTCTTATTGCCATTTTCACACACTTTACAAGATCATTGCTTTTGCCATTTAATTACTCCTTCCACCATCCCCATTTTAGAAGTTCCTTTTTGCCCTCCCCCTTTTCAAGCAATTTGTTCACCTATAAAAGCTGCTAAATCTCTAACTTCTTGTATTTCTGATATAAGGTCATCCACCTGAAATGGTTCTTTCTCCACAGATGCTAATTGAACTGCGCAGCTTATCCAAATTTCACTATTTTGATTTCAATACAGTTCTAGTGTACTTCAAGCAAGGTTCTGAATGTTTTTCTTAGGACAGAGCCTCAGAATATCCTTTCATCACGTGACTCAGCACACAGTCTCCAGTTGGCACCATTGTGCCTATTGTTGAATTGTATCAACAGCAAAATTGGAAACCGTACTTACAGTCTCTTTGTCCAAATCATTATTATAGATTGTAAATAGCTGAGGCCTCAGCATTGATCCTTACATCATTTCACGAATCAGAATCTGTCCATTTGAAATGGTCCAGCTTCTCCTTACTCCTTCCAATAAGCAATTATTTACGCTAATAAACTATGCAGCACTTTATTAGTCCATATCTGGCATGAAAACTTCTATGACCTATCTCAAATTCAAATATACTACATCTACTGGCTCCCCTTTATCCACCCTACTGGTTACATCCTCAAAACAAAATTACCAAAAATTTTGCACTTGTAAAGTGACTTTGTATGATCATACATTTCCAATAACGCTGCCTTTTGGTCCTGTGAAATGGATTCTAGTCCCTCAACTTTCTCTGCTGATATTAATTTAGTTTCTCACTGTCAGCTGTGGCTTAGTTGGTAACACACTCACCTCCAAGTTACGAGGTTCCAGATTTAAGATCCAAGAGTGGAACACAAAAATTAAAGCTGACACTCCAGTGCAGTATTGAAGGAATGTTGCACTGTTGGAGGTGCTGATGTTCGAATGAGATATTAAACCAAGTCTCTATCTACCTGCTCACATGAATGCAATAGATCCTTCACACTCTACTGAAGACAAGTAAACATTGGTTCTGACTAATATTTATTCCTCAAATCAATACCACAAAAGCAGATTATCTGGGCACTGTCAGTGTGTAAATTTGCTGTTTGCATATTGATTACTGTGTTTCCTACACTGCAAAAGTACTATACTTTTAGCTCCTTGGTTACCCTTTCTCCAGTATGTAAATTGTATCCTCTAACGTAAAGGCACAATATCATTTTAATGTTTCTGCCATTTCCACAGTCCCCATTATAATTGCTCCCACTTCTTTAAAAAGGAAGAATGTGTGCTTTAGTTGTTCTTCTTGATTTTTATCCTCTTGTAAAAATTTCTTGCAATCTGTACTTAGATTCCTGGCCAGATTACTCATTTTCCCCCCCTTTATAGCTTTGAGGCTGACAACATTATAAGTCTCCTCTTTTAGTCTATTACTTCCCTTAACGTATCAAGTAGACCATAGATTGATCTTTCTTGCTGAGTTTTCATTTTTCAATGAATATACTTTTGTTGAAAATTTGGGCTAATTTAATGTTGCACACTATACACCACTATCAATCTGAACCAATTTAACCAAATCAACTCTGGCCAGCTCTGCTTCATAACTACAAAAGGGGCTTTATGATTCTTACTTTGGACTGGAGTAGGTCAATCTCAAACATAACATCGAATCCAATGAACTCAACTGTAGCATAATCATATTTTCTTTGGAGGACCTTTGACAGTGAGATCAGAAACCAAACTTGCCGCGTCACGTAATATTAAGATTTACAAATCTTTGCTCCTAACTGTTCCAGGAAACTGGACTACGAACCCATTCTACGAACCCAGCTTTCAGAATATCTTTGCCAATTTAATTTGTCTAATCAGTATTAAAAATAGAAGACCCTCGTGATTATTACATTGCTTTTCTTACAGGTTCAATTGTAATATTCTGTCCAAAGATATAACCACCAGCACAGAGCCTAATGCCTGTGTGAGATGAATTCTGTACAGTTTTCAACTTGAGGCTCCACAAACCACTCCCTCCAAGATTCTGGACACTTATTCCTAACCTCCACCCATTTTCATTTTACTTCCTGATTTTCTGAACCACTATCCATCCTCCTCACTATTTGAGATAGAGATTCTGCTGACTATTGTGGACCACAGCTCCTCAAACCCCATCTGTCGAACCTTATTCATATTTAGTACTGTCATTCCATATGTTCACGAACCAAAGCAATTGGATACTCCCCTTCCCATTCAGGTTATTCACACTCATGATGTAATATTCCAATCCCCAACACAGGGCTGGCAACACAGTCTTTTGAACTTCCAGAGTACAGCGCCTATTCCAGATTATACTCGTCACATTTGTTTCTACAACCTCACCCCAATGAATGGCTGCTGGCAACGTAGTGCCATTATCAGTCTGCCATCCATCTTACAGTCCTTGCTCTCAGCCACACAGGGAGCAAAAGCTTGGTACTTTCTAGATTCACGCAAGGGCATCACAGACATGAGATCACATCTCCTGCCCTGACCATCAAAAAAAAGCCTAAAGCTTTATTTTAAAAAAAAAAATGGGTGTGACAGTCTCCCAAAAAAAAACATCCAGGCAACTGTCACCCTCCCTGATACCCTGTCTTCAGCCCAAGCTCAAGTCAGTTTTGCAGGATAGAAGGAGGCTCTTCAGCCCATCATGGCCACGCCAGTTATCAAGCATGTAAATACTCTAATTCCATTTTCTAGCACGTGGCCTGAGGTCTTGTACGTTATGGTGCTTTGAACGCTCATCTGAATAGTTCTTAGATGTAATGGCTCCCACCTCTACCACTCTTTCAGGTAGTGAGTTCCGGATTCTCTCAACCTTCTGGGTGAAAACATTACTCTGTAAATCCAGTCTAAACCACTGGCTCGTCTTAAATCTTAGCTCTTTGGTAATTGACTCCTGTAAAGGAGGGATGTTTATGCCTACCCCAGTGTCAATGCATCTCCGTTTCATACAGTTGACCTCTACCCCTTAGCCTTCTCTGCTTGAAGGGAAACAACCCCAGCTCACCCTAGTTTGTCTTTATGGCTGAATCACTCACCAGAATGTTGCCTAGGTTGGAATCTCCTTTGTACCATGTCGCCTCCAGTGCAGTGACCAGAACTGCACACTCCAGCTGGGAATTCACTAACATTACAGGCAGCTCCATCATAAACTCCCTGCTCTTGTACTCAATGCTTTAACCAATAAAGGCATATAGGATATTTGCCTTAACACCTTAACTACTTGTCCTGCCGCCTTGAGGGATGCGTGGTAGACAGGCAAGAGGGTAGATGAACACAGGAAGCATCAAGAGGTGGAGAAGTCAACATTTTGGGCGTAACCCATCTTCAGGACTGAGGATGGGTGTAAGGGGAGCTGCACATAAAAGGGGGGGGCGGGGGCAGGGTAGTGAAGTGGGTATAGGTGAAAACAGGTAGAGGCTATGATCTGGTTGGTCAATGGGAGGAATGAACTTGGTTGATGACAGGGAGCAGTGGAAGGGAGGGGAGGTTACTTGAAATTGGAGAATTCCAGTGTTGAGTCCTCTGGGCTGTAGGTTGCCCAGGCGAAAGATGAAGTGTTGTTCTTCCAATTTGCGGTTTGGTTCATTGTGGCATGGAGGAGGCCGAGGATGGTCATGTCGGAAAGGGAAATTAAAGCAGGCGGTGACTGGGAGGTCTGGTCAGCCCCTGCATTGGGAGCACATGATGCAGTAAACTAGGTTGGAGGAGAGGCTGGTGAACCCTCTCTCACCAAGGAGGACTCTTAGGGGCCCTCGATGGAGGTGAAAGGGATGGTGTACTGGCAGGTTTTGCATCTTTTCCATTTGCAGGGGAAGGTACCGGGGGGGGGGGATTGGTGGGAGAGTGGCCCAAACCCAAGGACGGGTGAAGGGAACGATCCTTGCGAATGACAAGAGAGGGGTGGGATGGGGAAGATGTCCTTGTGGGGTCTAGTTGGAGATGGCAGAAGTGCTTAAGGATGATGCATTGGGTGCAGAGACTGGTGATGTGATAGGTGAGGACAAGGGGGACTCTGTCTTTAGTGCAGTTGAGGGGGGCATTTAAAGCAATCGATCGGGGAGTGGAGGGCTGCCTGGACGACAGAGGGAGGAAAAGCATATTGCTCGAAATAGGTGGACATCTGGGATGCTTGGGAGTGGAATGTCTCCTCGCCCGAGCAGATGCAGAGGAGTCGGAGGAATTGGGAGAACGGGATGGAGTTCTTGCAGGATACTGGGTAGGAGAAACTGTAGCTCAGGTAGTTGAGAGCCTGTGGATTTCTAGTAACGGTCTGCCTTGGGACTGTTGCTGGAGATGGAAATGGAGAGGTCAAGAAAGGGAAGGGAGGTGTCCGAGATGGACCAAGGGAATTTGAGGGCAGGGTACAGGACACTGAACCAATGCAGTCATCGATGTAACGGTGGAAGAGTTGGGACACAATGCTGGTGTAGGTACTGAAAAGGGACTGTTCAACACAGCCGACAAAGAGGCAGACATAGCTGGGGCCCAGCTTGGTGCCCATGGCCACCCCCTGGATTTGGTGAAAATAGGAGGAGTTAAAGGAAAAGTTATTAAGGGTGACAACCAGTTCAGCGAGATGGAGAAGGATATAGGGGAGGGGGACTGGATGGGTCTGTTGTAGAGGAAGAAACTGAGGACTTGGAGGCCATTCTTGTGGGGTATGGATGTGTATAAGGACTGCATACCCATTGTGAAGATAAAGCAGTGGGGGCCGGGAAACTGGAAGTTACTGAAGGGTGTGGTTGGTGTCATGGATGTAGGCAGGTGGTGCTTGAACCAAGGGATGGCACACAAAGGTCCCCCTCTGATCTTCTGTACTTCCTAGGGTCCTACCAATGTGTTGTCCTTTGCTTTGGTAGTAAACCCAAATGCTTTTCAGGATCAAAATTAATCTGCGACTCTCCTGTTCATCTAACCAGCTGATCGGTATATTCCTATAAGTGAAAGCTTACCTCCTGACGAGTTAACAAACCAAATATTGTTTCATCACTTGGTTCACAGATAACAGCCCTTCCTGAAGAAGGGCTCATGCCCAAAACGTCGATTCTCCTGCTCCTTGGATACTGCCTGACCTGCTACACATTTTCAGCTCTGACCTCCAGCATCTGCAGTCCTCACTTTCTCCTCACAGATAACAGTGCCTAATTAATGAATGGACAGCAAGGACCCAGCAGCAAATCGCTGCCAGATTTTGATCATATTTGACAAATTTCTCTGATCACAAGAGCTCTTACCTTCTTGACCAATCTCCCATGCAAAAGCCTTTGTCAAAAGCCTAATTGAAGGGTCCCTCAATACTCTCAACCACACACCTAGTTAGCCCCTCAAAAAATTCAATCAAATGTGTCAGGCAGAACACCCCTCTTACAAAGGTCACGCTGACTATACTTAATTAACTATTGACTCTGCAAGGGGAAACCTTTCCAAATTTTCCCTACCACTGATACTAAACTGTGTGGCCTGCAGTTTTCATCTGTTCCTAGAGGATGTATTCACCTTAAAAGTTTACTAAATCTGATAGTGATTTGAAGGTGCCAGTGTTGGACTGGGGTGGACAAAGTTTAAAAAAAATCACAACACCAGGTTATAGTCCAACAGGTTTATTTGGAAGCACTAGCTTTCAGAGCACTGCTCCTTCATCAGGCAGTTGTGGAGTGCTTCGAAAGCTAGTGCTTCCAAATAAGCCTGTCGGACCATAACCTGGTCTTATGTAATTTTTAACTAAATCTGCTAATTCCCCCCTCCTTCTGAACATCCATCTATTCAGTATTCTCTCCTGGTCTCTCTCTCTCGCGCTTCTGCTCCCCCCCCCCCGCCCACACACATACAAACACCTATGCCAACAGTGTTCTTCTTGACAGGTACAAAGTAATAATTTGAAACCTCACCCACATCTTCCAGATCTCAAAAGATTGCCACTTTGATCCCTAATGAGCCTCTCTCTTTCCCTGGTTATCCTCTTGCTTCCAATAAACTTCAAAAACATTCTTGGATTATCTTTTATTTTACCTGCCAGTGCTTTCTCTCAATCTCTCTTTTTATAAATTTACCCTCTGCACTTTCCATAATCCTCTGGAGCTTCTCCTGCTTTAACCTCTCTCCCCACCAGATGCTTTCTCTTGCTCCTTATCCAACCTTGCACATTCCTCAGCATCTAGGATTTCTGAACGTTAGCCCCACTGCCACCCACACCTTTACAGGAAGCTGTTGGCCCTGCACACTCACTAAATCCTTTTGACATGTGTCCCACTGCTAGGTATGTGGATTTTCCTGCATGTAGCTGAAGCCAGTCCAATTTTGCCAGATGCTGTGTCAAAATTAGCTTTCCCCCAATTCAGAACCTTTTTCCAGTCCAACTTTGTACTTTTCCTTAATTACCTTAAATCTTAGAGTTTTGGTCACCATCCAAAACTCCAACATGCTCCTCTGACAATTCTACCATTTGTCCAAATTTGTTCTGCAAAATTAGGTCCAGCATCCACCCTCTCACGAGGGACTTTCCACGTGTTGGCTTAAAGCATCCCTCCCTTACACATTAAGAATTCTGCCCGCTCCAAGCCTTTCACACTTCACCTATCCCAGCTAATCTTGGGAAAGCTGAAATCCCTTATTATTTTTACACTTCTGAGATTTGCCTAGACAGGTGATTTTCTATCCCTTCCTGTCTGGGAATAATAAACCCCCGAGTGTGACTGCCCCTTTGTGTTTTCAAAGTTCTACCCTTATGGCCTCAACTGGGAAACTCTCTAAGATATCAACCCTCCTTATTGCAGTAATTAGCTCCTTGATCAATATTATAATACTACCACCTAGTTCACAACCCACTCTCTTACCTGAAGACTTTATACCTAGGAATATGGAGATGTCAATCCTTCCCCAGTCTCAATCATGTCTCCATAATAGCAATATCATATCCTCATGTGTTAATCACACCCTCAAGCCATCTGCCATCTGTTTATTTATTTAACAATTCAAATTATTGCTCAATTATTTTAGTTGTACAATTAGCTTAACTTGAGTTTATTAATAGCATAGAACATTACAGTACAGTACAGGCCCTTGGGCCCTCGAAGTTGCACCGACCTGTGAAACCAATCTGAAGCCCATCTAACCTACAGTATTCCATTTTCGCCCATTTGGAGATCCAATGACCAATTAAATGCCCTTAAAGTTGGCGAGTCTACTACTGTTGTAGGCAGTGTGTTCCATGCCACCACTACTCTGAGTAAAGAAACTACCTCTGACATTTTGCCCTATATCTATCACCCTTCATGCTAGACATCAACAGAGGAAAAAGGATCTCCCTTGTCCACCCTGCCTAACCCTCTGATTATCTTATATGTCTCAATTAAGTCACCTCTCAACCTTCTTCTCTCTAACAAAAACAGCCTCAAGTCCCTCAGCTTTTCCTTGTAAGACCTTCCCTCCATACCAGGCAACATCCTAGTAAATCTCCTCTGAACCCTGTTCAAGGCTTCCACTTCCTTCCTACAATGTGGTGACCAGAAATGTACGCAATACTCCAAGTGCAGCCGCACCAGAGTTTTGTACAGCTGCATGACCTCATGGTTCCGAAGCTCAATCCCTCTACTAGTAAAAGCTAACACACCGTACTGCCTTTTTAACAACCCTATCAACCTGGGTGACAACTTGCAGGGATCTATGTACATGGACACTGAGATCTCTCTGCTCATCTACACAACCAAGAATCTTGCCATTAGCCCACTATTCTGCATCCCATTGCTTCTTTCAAAGTAAATCACCTTACACTTTGCCACATTAAACCCCATTTGCCATCTCTCAGCCCAGCTCTGCAGCTTATCTATGTCCCTCCGTAACCTACAATTTCCTTCAACAATATCCACAACTCTATTGACCTTAGTATCACCCGCAAATTTCCTAACCCATCCTTCTACGCCCTAATCCAGATCGTTTATAAAAAGTGGACCCAAACAGATCCTTGCGGTACACCACTAGTAGCTGAACTGCAGGATGAACATTTGCCATCAATATCACCCTCTGTCTTCTTTCAGTGAGCCAATACCTGATCCAAACCGCTGAATCCCCCTCAATCCCATGCCTCGGCATTTTGTGCAGGGATTGAGGGGTTGATGGGAAATAAGGAAAACTAAGTTACAGATTTCTAGCTCACACATCCCAACCCTAGCTTAAAAGCAGAAAAAAAAAATCTGTAACCATCTATAATGTTGTTCTCTGCCATAACTTCTTGATTTTTTTTGAAGTTTCAATTCCTGCCCAAGAGCACCAAACAGCTTCCACAGGTCCAATCTCAGGTCATAGCAGCAACAAACTTTCCAAAGTTATTTACTTATGTCCTGGGATCAATGTGTGAAGTAAGTACTGTACTGATACAGTCAGCCTCCTGCAACTTACCACTGGTCATGTGGGATACCTTGGCCAGTTTCTTCATTACATTATCCAGCCGTGACTGGGTACTATCCAACTCATAGGAGAACTCATCAAGCATACTGTGAGAGAACAGAAGGTACAGAGGCTGAAACATAACACTGAAGTCCAGGCTCTAATTTCACCCTTTGTGCACTGCATTATTAATAGAACTTGCTCTTGACTGCACATTATATCGCGATCAGATTGGAAACACAGGTTACCTCCTTATAGCTGCTGTAAAGTGCACTCAAACGTTTTGTCACTCGATGCTTGAAAAGTGCAGCAGACAAAAAAAAAATGTTGAAGTAGCGTTTTTTAAAATAAGTTAGTTAGTTCAAGTTATTTAACCTGGATTGTTAAGAAATTTAATATGGCTTTTCCCATTGTTGGTTCTTGGGCAAAAGACCACAAGATATAAAAGCAGAATTAGCCATTCAACCCATTGATTATACTCTATTATTCAATCATGGCTGACATGTTTCTCAACCCGATTCTCCTGCCTTCTCACTGTAATCCCTGATTTCCCTACAAATCAAGAACCTATCTATCTTAAACACACTCAATGACTTGGCCTCCACAGACTTCTGCTGTAGCGAGCTCCACAGATTAACCATGCCCTGGCTGAAGAAATGTCTCCTTATCTCAGTTCTCAACGGTTGTCTCTTCACTGAGGCTGTGCCATTGTGTCCTAGTGTCGCCTATTAATGGAGACACCTTCTCCATATCCACTTTATCCAGGCCTCTCAGTGTTCTGAAAGTTTCCATCAGATCCTCACCCCATCCTTCTAAACTCTAACAAGTACAGACCCACAGTCCTCAACCTCTCCTCATACACAAACCTTTTGTAATAGGGTCATTTCTGTAAACCTCCTCTGGACTCCTCCAATACCAGCACATCCTTAGATATGGGGTCCAAAACTGCCCAGAGTTGATCAGAGCTTTGTACAGCCTCAGCAGAATACCCCTGCTCTTATATTCTTGAAATGAATGCTAGCATTGCATTTGCCTTCATAACAGCTAATTGAATCTACATGTTAACCTTAAGAGAATCCTGAACTATGACTCCCAAGTTCCTTGGTGCTTCAGATTTCTGAAGCCTTTGCCCATTTAGAAAATAATTTACACCTCTACTCTTTGTATTAAAGTGCTCAACCTCCCACTTTCCCACACCGTATTCCATCTGCCACTTCTTTGTCCACTCTCCTAGCCTGTCCAAGTCCTTCTGTAGCCTCCCCATTTCCTCAACACATTTGGGCCTTGTGGTAATTCACTCAAAACCCACCCACTTAAAGAGTTAAAATTGGGCATTTTGCTGTGGAAAATGATCCTGACACAGGAGAAATTAACCCCCTTCTGCCATTTGCTGGTCTGTTAACTCTAATCTATGAAAGCTATGAAATCTAACTTCCCTTTGTCAGGATATAGGAATAGGAAGGATTTGGAGGACTATGGGCCGGGTGCTGGCAGGTGGGACTAGGTTGGGTTGGGATATCTGATTGGCATGGACGGGTTGGACCAAAGGGTCTGTTTCCATGCTGTACATCTCTATGACTCTATGAATGGTTTTCTTAATCCTAATTTTGTACAAAACTACCTTTTCACAGTAACTTCTCGAAGTCCTCTACAAGCCCCACGATAGACTTAAATCCTTTCTTTTCACTTCTACCTCAAATTCCACTGCTTGTTTTTTTCTGGTTATACTTCCTGAACATGATTTAATATCAAATAATTGGGAATACTCCTCCCTTCTCTAAGATTTTCCCCTTTTCTCCTAAAGAGGTTCTAATATTTAGTTCCCAGTTATGACCACTTGCAGCTGTGTTACCACACTTGTTTCTAGGTCATACCCGCCAAGTTAAATCTCTGCCTGAAACTCACTGAATTTGCTTTTCATATCCATGAACTTTCTATATTCAAGAAATATATTTGCTGGGAACTGAATCGCAGTGCGACTCTCAATGAAAAGTCTATGAAATGAAGACATTGACTTCAAACTGCGCAAATGTGACAATTATAATAGTAACAAAAATATGACAAAGTTCCTGTCAGTTAAAAGTGAAGTGGTGGATAGAATATGAAAGGAAGAGTAACGTTGAATTAAAATTAAATTAAAATTCCAAACCAACACATCACTTTTACATTACAGACGCTGAAGTAATATGAAAAAATGCTTACATGGATCACCCACTCTAAACTATCCTTCAGCTCTGATGGGTTACTGAGGTCATTCTCATTTCCTTCTCCAAGTTTAATTGCTTTACAACTTTTAGTTTCTTCTATCTTTACTGCTGTAGGCACAATATCGGACTCGTCATCTGTCCTCTTCAATTTAATGGTTTTTGAACAACTCTCTAGATCATGTTTTGCATCCTAAGCCCTCCCACTGACTAGTTACACTTCCTGTGAACGTCCATTCTTTCTGTTCCACAAGGTTACTGGACCCAGTCGGTTCGGGTGAAGCCCATTCAATACTGCTGTTCGTTCCTGACCCTGAGACAAAATCTCTTTCCAAACCAACTCCTTCACCCACTTGTTCCACATGTCCACTTTGACTGTCTCAATGTCAATTTGCAGGTGGCATGAGCAATAATTCGCTGATTAATTAATTATGAATACATTTCAATCTAACTCCCAATTCACGGTACTCTCCAACTGAATTTCTCGCCCAACCTTTCACACTGTGCCTCTTTAACCACAGTTAACATCAACTGGATATTCCCTGCTCTCTCTCATGTGCTTACCTAGCCTCTCGAGGGGTCGTTTATGCTGCCACACACACAAACACATTCCGTCATCCACTCCCCCAAGCTCAAAACAAATGCTGTGCGCGCAAACACACACATACACAGCCTTGTAAAAGACAGAATGAGATTTAAAAACAAGGGAATAGTTGAAACGACACTCACACTGCTTGCTCGTCCAACTCATTCCCAATCTTCTGTGACATGTTCTTCAAAACACCAATACTGCCTGATACCAGCTCCAGCTGATCATCCTGCTGCTCTGTGATCAGCTACACACGGACAGCAAAGAGAAGAAAGATGACCAGAAGATCCATGAATAGCTGTTAAACACACCCCCTCCTCCCACCAATACCAGCACTGGCCTCACCCAGACTCTCAGCAGACAGCACCACCACCTCTGCCCCCCCACCCCCCCAACCCATTATCTGCAAATCCCTTTTCTTTGGCACACTCTCATCTCCTGTTACCTGCACAGAGGCACTCCCCATGGGCCAAAATGACTCCGAGGCAGGGAGGTCAGTCCTTACACACCATTCGATCCTTGTCCAGTCCTTCTCAACACAAAATGCTGATCATAGTTTCATAGGTCTCTGTGTTTGCTCCAGTCCCTCATGCAACTGGTCACAGTAAGTGGCAACACGCCATTAAACCACAAGGGAATCACTCCCTGACTTTGCATTCAATTGGTGCCCACAGGCATTCTCCAGCCACAATACCTTGCTGGATATCTTTCAAGTGCAGGGAGGCCAGTTTAATGGGCTCATTCCTGAGAATAATATGCCCAGAAAAGTCCTGGAAATCCACTGGTGGACAGACAATATAGCTCAGACAGTGCCTTTATCCTACCTACTGTAATTGTTACTCCGCCCACAGCAACCACCAACCTTCATGATAGTAAGCTTTGGTTTGTGGCTTTCAATCTCCCATATCCCCCATAGAAAACAAAAATCAGGCATGTTAAAACACACCCTGATACAGCCTCGGCTACTGTCTCCTGCCCATCCATCAATTGGAAGATGCATTTCTCATTCCCTGTCCAAATACCTGCTGTTGCATATGCTGGTCCTCAATAAATTGCGAATTCGCTGCCTGCAACTCTTGGTCCAGCCTGCTATATTTGTCAGAAGTTGAGTTCAGTCCCTGGTTTCCTCTGGTGCTTAGCAAAGTCTGCACACAAGCAGAACAAAAAAATTAAAACTTTTCAATAGAGAATTGGATTTCCCTGCCTGGAGAAGAAAGGTTTGTAGTCATTAACTTAAGAGCGGCCCGGTGGCTCAGTGGTTAGCACTGCTGCCTCACAGCGCCTGGGATCTGGGATCGATTCCAACCTCGGGTGACTGTGTGTGTGGAGTTTGCACGTTCTTCCAGTGTCTGCGTGGGTTTCCTTTGGGTGCTCTGGCTTCCTCCCACAACCCAAAGATGTGCAGGTTTGGTGAATTGACCATGCTAAATTATCCATAGTGTTCACAGGTTAGGTGCATTAGTCAGACGTAAGTGTAGGGGAATGGGTTTGGGTGGGATACTCCTTGGAGGGTCGGTGTGGACTTGTTGGGCCGAAAGGCCTGCTTCCACACTGTAGGGATTCTATGGTGATTCTAACACACAATAAGTCTCTCAGAGGTGTCTCAAGACACTTCTTACCGGTGAAATGGATGAATTGACGTGCTACAGTAATTTTCCACGCTGTAAACATCTAAGTTAAAAGTCATAAGCAGAACTGGCACTTATATAGTACCATTCATTATTTTCTGAAGTACTTTTGAATGCGGTCACTGCTTATATAGGAAATAATGGCAGTCAATTTCACAGAGTGAAGTTCCAAAAATAGGTATTCGTCATTGAAACAACACCTCGGAATCTGCCATATCCAGGAGAGGACAGATGCGTTTTCAGTCTAATATCTTACTGAAAGATGGCACCACTGACATTGTAGTTTACTGCCCAAGGGGGTGCTGGAGTCTCAAATTACATGCAGAAGTTCCTGATTGTAACTTGAACCCATGACTTTGACTCAGTGGGCACCACTTAGCCATGGCCACACCTTAATGACATAGTTCAGGTGGCATAGGATTGAGGAGTGCACACCAGCAAAAGATCTGGACAGTCGAAGTTCACCAGATTTCTGTAGCAAACAATATCAAGCTGGTGCCCTCCAGATGGTAACAGATTACTGCCCATGAGGAACAGAGGCAAACGCAGGTGCCCAACAGATGTCCCAGCTGAAAGTGGCCAATTCAGCCCATACAATCGGACCTTTGACCCTGAAATCTTGGTACCATACCAGTAGATTGGAGTGCCTCTTCAAGAACATTATGATTGAGCCAAAATCATGATGCTAGTGAAACTGTAGATCTGATTAACTTGAAGACGAAATGGTAAAATGTTAGTCTACCTGTGCATTGATGGGGATGTGCGTGCTACTGCTGTCATGCTGGGCTCTTCTTCAACCTTTTGTACAATGCCTTGCATTTTCCAAACAAATGACTCCAAAAATCAGGAGTCGTAGTTCTTGGTAAACTGCAGAACATTGAAGGCAATGCTGACACAAACAATGAATATCCCAATCAGTGAAACTAGCCAGAAGACCACAGTCTGTATTTTTCCCCACTAAGGATTCTCTCTCCTGCCAAAGGGCCATGAGAAACCACAGCTTTGATGATCAGTGCTGGGGGATTTTTTTCCACCAGTGCCTCTACATCATACTGGTTGGTCAGAAGCAAGAGACAAGTTCAAGCTACTTACTCACCTGTCTGTTCCTCTGCTCCACTAATGCCTGCATTGAGGAACTGGACATGTGATCCTTCATTTCCTGCAAATACAACTAAAAAGATCAGTATTCACTACAGCAAAAAAAATGGAAACACTCATCACAAAGGGATGTGAACAGTTGCACTGAATCAGTCGTTCTCCGTGAGACTTGGTTTTACATTTACGTAGTTCTGTAGCTCAACTAAGTCAAAGGACAACCCATGCAGCTTCACTTGTAAAATGAAACATGCTTGCATTAACTCCCCCTTTAATATGCACAGTGTTTTTAATAAAAGTGCTAGGGAATTGAGCAATACTTTTCGGATTCCATGCTGTGCTGTCAAGCACTCCCAAGGCAGGTGCAACATTAATTCAATAGTTTAATAACTCCTCCTACCCTGTCCCTACTCAACCCTCCCAAGACAGGTACAGCAGAGGGTTATATTTGCAATAAAACTCCATTTACACTCTTTCAGAAACATGCATCAGAACAAGTTCCCCATCACATAAATGACATTCTTACACCTCCCACATCAATTGTCTTATAATTCCTCCAACTGGCTCTCAGCATTCCAACACTCGCTTGACCTTTCCAAGCCAAGACCCAGAAGGGCATCGAAACAAGCAATAGTAATCTGCCTTCTGATTCTCCGATTCACTTTCTTTCCCTGCACATTGTGCTATGCTGGTTGAAGGCACAATCTCACAGTGTAAGGCTAAAACTCCACATCTGAGCAGTGTACAGTGCTCAGAACTAATTTCAAAAACCATGAAACCCCACAAGTGCTTTCTCAGCCATGTCCATCTCCCATAGGGTAACAGCAATGTGTAATTAAGAGGGAAGGAGTTTGTACAAATAATTGGATCTTACAACCTGACCAAAATAATTAACTAGGCCTTACATTTACTACCCAACCCTAATGACCTGATGACTGAATGAAGTAGGCAGGAAGCTATAATGAAATTTAAGAATTGATACAGGATTAGAGTCACAACAGCAGAATGGTTAAAAGACAGAAGTTTCACTCTGGTAAATTACATTAGTGAACCAGATTAAAGATAATCTACAGCTTTGTGGTCACTTTCGTTGATACCTTCATTTTACATGCTAGAATGAGTTTCGAGTATACAGTTTTCTGAGATTTACCCAGAGTTTGGATTGCTAATCTAGTAACTGAACCATCACAATACCACAGAAACTCTAGATACAAACATATTGATTTAACGATAAAGGAACTAGTGGTAAGACTTAATATAAAAGCACACTTCTTTCTGCCTCTCCACAAAAACTTTCGGTCTTGCTCTATCTCTCCACCTGGCCAACTCCCAGACCAAACATTTCCCACAACCCACTGCTTCTAGATCACGGTTATTCATCACTGTCTCAGTTGTCTGTTAACACAGCAACAGGACTTGCCTTCACAATTTGCTTCGTATTGGTGATGAACGCTTTCCGCTTACTCAGTTCTACTGGATCAAGGTTAAACTTCCGAGGATTTGTCTCTACAATACATACGTTGCTGTTAAGGCAAATTAACTTGTGTTTACATTGGATTAGAAATTATACATACAGCAGCCTGTATTGATAGAATACTTTTATATAGTACTATGTTGAAGAGTTTAACCAGACCCAATGAAATATAATGACTCACAACTGCAGCAGCTATACATGCCAAAACAAGGTTTGCAATTTGACACAATAGTAGGCTTGGCACCACCAAATGAAATTGCCTGACAACCTCTCAATGATGCACCTTTGCACCACTCTTCTTCCATTATAGTCAAGAATATCAATCTTCTCTCAAGGCCTGTCTTTACTTGGTACCCAAGAGGGTGGCTCACCCACTGATCTTCCACTCCATAACCTCCATTCGGATGATGCAAACCACTTTCTATAAAGATGGTAAATCCACTACTGCCTATAGCCATCACTACAGAAAACTAATTTGTTCAAACGGTTAAATTTTCCATGGGCTAACACAAAGTAGCATTCAGTTCCAAACTGTGCCAAGTTCTACTGAGTTATTGAGGTACTCAGTTTGCTTGGTGAAACACAGGAATTGTTACAATATTGTTGCCAGGACCCCATTTAATGGGAAAATTGTTTAGATTCCCGCCCACTTCTAGTCTCTCAAACACTAGCCATTAGAAATGCTATTTTTTGGGATGCATTCAGTACAGGTAGCTTTGCTGTGTTCATACACTGCTTCTGTCAACGTGTGCAGAAACTCACCTACCGTTGGCTTCAGATACAGGAAAACACATGGCCTGACTTTTACCAACCAACATCATAAGCAAACCCACTTCCCGTACTCCTGTACAAAGTTACCTTGAACCTTTAGAGCTTTCAACATGCTTTGGCATCCTGCTTTTAAGAGCCTTGAAACATATCTGTTAAACCAGACATGGATATTTGTTGCAAACATCATTTAGCTATTAGCAGCTGCAGTATTACCCAAGGCTAAACTGCCACATTGCTGTCTGTAGTGACTTTTGAGAAGGAGCCATCACTTTAATATGCAAATAAAGGATATTAATAGTCTCATCGAGGTCCTCCAAGTCCCACTCGATACTCCGGAGACTATTCCGAAGTTCATTAGTTGTCCAGTCACACTCCTCCTTGCTGGCTGAAGAGGGATCGGCCAGTAACTCGGTCCATCTCTGGTACAATCCCTGAGAAGTGCTCACCGCTTTCTGCACTTCGCTGGAAAAAAGAATACACCATGAAATTGGTACAAATTAACTTTTAATATAGTTCAAATCTTAAAACATTGGGAAACAGCTTCTCAGCCTTATTCATGCATTTGCATTTGGCGTCTTGGCCGGGGTGGGGGGGAAGTCAACAGTGGTATTGTAGATATCGTTCTCACTGCAGACTTAGGACTTTATGGATTCAAGTTCTCACTCCAAGAACTGAATGTAAACCTAGGCCAATATGTGTTTACACTGTTAAGGGACTACAGCTGTGTTGAGTTTTTCAGAGGAGTCTTGAACAAATAGCTTGTCTCCACCAGCATGCCAACTCCACTACACACACACACACAAATGGACAATGAGCACACATTTCAGACCAGAACCACGCACCATACCCCAGCTGCACATCTACAGAATTATAAATAAGTTACAACACAGAATTAGGCATCTGACTCATCGTACCCTTGTTAGTTCCCCGAAAAAATAATTTACCCC
Source organism: Chiloscyllium punctatum (assembly GCF_047496795.1). Lineage (NCBI taxonomy): Eukaryota > Metazoa > Chordata > Chondrichthyes > Orectolobiformes > Hemiscylliidae > Chiloscyllium > Chiloscyllium punctatum. The sequence continues at coordinate 37,380,100 of NC_092745.1, forward strand.
ACACCCCACGTCTTTCCCTATATCCTGCTATTTTTTCCCCGCTTCAAATAATCATAGGCGCAACCATTCACAACAGTACAGCTGGGAGTAACCACATAGTCCTTGTAGAGACACAGTCCTGTCTTCACATGGAGTATATCATCCATTGTGCTGTGTTGCACTAACATTGTACTTAATGGGATAAATTTTAAAAACATTTCGCAAATCAAAACTGGGCAGCGAGGTGCAGAGGGCGATCAGCAGCAGATTATATTCAACCACAATCTGTAAACTCATGGCCAGACATACCCCTCACTCTGCCATTACCACCAAAGCTGAAAATGTGTTGCTGGAAAAGCACAGCAGGTCAGGCAGCATCCAAGGAATAGCAGAATCAACGTTTCGGGCATAAGCCCTTCTTTATTACCACCAAACCTTGGTTTCAAGAGGAGTGCAGGAGGATATGCCAGCAGCAGCACAAGGCACACCTAAAAATAAGGTGCAAACTTGCTGAAGTTACAATACAGGGCTTGTGCTCCAAAACGAGCAAACTGTGACAGTAAAGTTAAAAGGCTGAATCTACCTAGCAACATGACATAATAGAGATGTAGCGAACAGAGGGGCATACACAGCACAGACAGCTACATTTCCCATTAGTGGATGGTCTATGAACAGATGGCATATATTTAAGGGACAGGAGGTTGTAGGGTGGTAGGAATCTAGAACTCATTGCTTGAAAGGGTGATAGAGGCAGAAACTTCCAAGATTTAAGAAGTATTCAGGAGTGCTATAAAATGGAATTGGAATGATTAGGTAATTATTTTTGACTTGGTGGACAGAAGGAACACCAAGGAGGAAGGAACATCAGAAGGAACACTGTGTTGTAAATCTCTGAGTCTAATGAGGCAAGTTCAGAATGCCAAATGATGTTTTGTGGACATGGGCTCAACCCCACAAAGGCACATGGTGAAAGATGATTTCAGTAAAACATCTGGAATAAATGGCTGGTTTAATGGCATCCACTATCAATTGTTAAAAACCCAAGCTGATAACTAATGTCCTTCAGACAAAGAAATCTGCTATCCTTACCCGAATCTAGCCTACATGTAATTCCAGATTCACAGCAATGTGGTTAACTCTTCACTGCCTTCTAAGCAGTTAGAAATTAACAATAAATCCTTACCTAATTAGTGACACACAAATCCCACAAACAAAATAATAACACCTGGCAATGACTATCTCCAACAAGACAGATTCCAACCATTGTACCATTGAATGCCAAGGGGCAATCATCTGTGAATTCCTCCACTAATAGGTATATTGGGGTTACTTTTGATCAGAAATGGAAATGTAACTGGACAAGACATACAAATACTGCAGCTACAACAACAGATCTGAGACTGGGTCTTAATTCAGCGGTGGGTAACTCATCTGCCTCCTGAAAGCTTGTCCATTATTTACAAGACTCACGTCAGGAGTGAGATAGAATACTTTCCATGTGCACTCATGATCAATACCATCCAGGACAAAGCATTCCACTTGACTTGCACCCCAACTAAACCCTTCCATTTTTGCACACTCCAACAACAATGCACAGTAGCAGTAATGTGACATCTACAAGCTGCACTGCAACAACAAAATGTTCCTTAAAATGCACCTTCCAAACTAAATGACCCTTAACACCTAGAAGGACATGGGCAACAGATACATGGGAACACTATCACCTCCAAGCTCCCTTCCAAGCCACTCATAATCCAGACTTGAAATTATATTGCTATTCCTTCACTGTCACTGGGAACTTCCTTCCTAACAGGACGGTGGGATTTCCACTCTCATGCCGTCACATCCTTCATAAGGTCTGGTGACCAGAACTGGACAAAATACTCTGATCAAGGCTGAAACAATGTTTTATAGAAGGTGATCATAACTTCCTTCCTTTCGTGTTCCTACAATACTTGCATTCATAAAGCCCAGAGTCCCAATGTGCCTTATCAGTGTCAATAATTGTACCCAATCCCAGATCCTGCACTCACTTTAGGATTGTAGATATTTTTAGTCTTTATAAAACGACTAAACCAAAAACTTAACTTTTTAATTAAGCTGTTCAGACATGTTATGACACATGAAGCAAGTGGGACGGGAACCCAGTCCTCATGGTTCAGAGGTAGCGACAATGTCATTCAGGGAGCGTCCCTTTATTTTACCTTTGCCTTTCCTCATTCTTCCAAGGAAAGCCTTTCATTTTGTACTTCTGTCCATTAAATTTCTTGTGTTTACCCATTCAACTAACCTGTCGTCTGTCCTCCTGAAGTCTATCACTGGCTTCCTCAAAGTCTTCATAACTTGTCTACTATAAGTTCTGAAATTATGCCCAGATCATCCAAGATTATATCATTACATTAGATTCCCTACAGTGTGGAAACAGGCCCTTTGGCCCAACTAGTCCACACCGACCCTCTGAAGAGTAACCCACCCAGACCCATTTCTCTCTGACTAATGCACCGAACACTATGGGCAATTTAGTATGGCCAATTCACCTGACCTGCACATCTTTGGACTGTGGGAGGAAACCAGGGCACCTGGAGGAAACCCACGCAGACACGGGGAGAATGTGCAAACTCCACACAGACAGTCGTCCAAGGCTGGAATTGAACCTGGGACCCTGGTGCTGTGAGGCAGCAGTGCTAACCACTGAGCCACCATGCCGCCAGTAAAGATCTTAGTATAGGTCTCTAAGGATTAGCCTTAGTATCACTGTTTGGGGAACTCAACTATGTGTCGCCCTTCAATTCAAAGAAGACCATTCACTATTATTCTATTTCCTGTCACACCTATAGTTTTTATGCCATCCACTAATCTTTCTTCATTTTCTTTGCCCCCTTTTCCTCTCTCAGTTCACTTATATACTTAGCTTTCTGTTGCATTTGAATGGACATTTATCATTTACATCCTTTTCTTGTTTATCATGTTTTTGGTAATCCAAGAAGCCTTTGCTTCACCCCTTGTGGAAATGTGTCTAGTCTGTACTCAAACCATCTCAGCCTTCAATGTCTCACATTATTCAGTCACTGCTTTACCAGCTAACTTTAATTCCAATACATCTGAGCCAGATGCCTTTGTAGTCAGCTGTGACTCCATTGACCACACTTTTGCCTCCAATACAGCAAATCCCACTCCAAGACCTGAACACAACTCTCGAGCATTTGTGGGGAAATATAGTTCTGTCAAGGTAGTTTTTCAGGTGAAACGTTAAATTAAGGCCCAGTCATACAGATGTACAGCACGGAAACAGACCCTTTGGTCCAACTTGTCCATGCCAACCAATATCCTAACCTAATCTAGTCCCATTTGCCAGCACTTGGCCCATATCCCTCGAGACTTTGCCTATTCACATATCCATCCAGATACCTTTTAAATGGTGTAATTGTACCAGCCTCCACCACTTCCTCTCCTCCATCTCATGGTGCTATTTCAAAGACCAGGGGAGTTTTCCTCACTATCCTGACTAACATTTATTCCTCAATCAACATCATAAAGGCAGATTATCTGCTCATATACCATTGCTCATTGTGGAAGCCTGTGCACAAAAATGGCTACTGCATTTCCTGCAATAGCAAACTACACATCTTTGGCTACAGTGTGTTCAGGGACACCTTGTATTTGTGAATGGTACTATTGAAACAAATCACTTTCTCTCAAAACGAAAATTGGCTTTCTCCATCCAAGTATTTTGAAACCGAATTACATCTAGCACTATCTCATTCTAAAATGGTTTCCAATCACTACTGCCTAAGCACACTCTTGTTTATTCCCGTGATACGAATTATCAAATTTCCATTCAAATCCTTTTAGACTTATTAGAAAGAATAGAAACAAAACATATTTAAAAAGCTGAAAGATTGTAGAACTCTGCAGTAGAGAGGTATCCAAGTATACAGGTGCATTATGAAGGAATTATATTCATTGGAATTTAGAAGAATAAAAGCGATCTTCTTGAAACAGAGGATCTTGAAGAGACATGACAAGATAGATGCTGAGGGGATGTTTCCTATTGATGAAGATTATAGAACCAGGGGACAGTATTTAGAAATAAAACGTCTTCCAATTAAGACAGAAATGACTGTTTTTCTTTCCTCCCACTTAAAGGTTTGTTAGTCTACGAAATCCCTTTCCCAAGACAGTGGTGGTGGAAGAGCCATTTTAAAGCAGATATAGATGGATTCCCGACCAACAAGAACAGGACTTGGTACCAGGTTGCCTTATTTGTCATTTATATAAGTGATTTAGATGAGAATGTAGAAGGCTTAGTTGGTAAGCTTGCAGATGGTACCAACAATTGGTGGAAGAGTAGACAGTGAGAAAGGTTATCTAAGATAATTTAAAAATCTTGGTCAATTGAGTTAGTGGGCTAAGGAGTGGTAGATGGAGTATAATTCAGACAAATGCAAGTATTGCAGTCTGGTGATACAAACAAAGGCAGGTCTTACACAATTAAAAGTAAGGCCTTGGGTAGTGTTGTAGAACAGAGAGACTCAGGGTTCAAGTACAGAATTCTTTGAAGCTTGCATCACAAGTAGACAGGGTGGTTAAGAAGGCATTTAGCTCACTTGCCATCATTGCTCAGACCTTTGAGTATAGGAATGAGACGCATGTTGAAGATGCACAGGACTTTGGATAGGCCTTTTCTGGAGTATGTGTGCAGTTCTGGTCATCCTGTTATAGTTGGATATTATTAAAGTGGAGAAGGGTCAGGAGAGATTTACCAGGATGTGGCCAGGAATGGTGGATTTGAGATATAAAAAAAAGACCAAAAAGGCTGGGATGTCTTTTCACTGGGGCACAGGAAGTTGAGAGGTGACATTATTGAGGTTTTCAAAATCATAAGGGGCATAGATAAGGTGAATGACAAGAGTCTTTTCCTTAGGGTGGGTGAGTTTAAAACTAGGGGACACATTTTTAAGCTGACAGGAAAGTTTTTTTTCCACAAAAGTAGTTCATTTTTTTCCAAACGAACTTCCTGATAAACTGGTGGATGCCACTACAGTTGCAATGTTTAAAAGACATGCATAAGAAATATTTAGGGGGATCTGCGCCAAGCGCAGGCAAGTGAGACTAGCTCAGTTTGGGATTACGGTCAGCATGGACCATTTGGTCCAACAGGTCTGTTTTCCGGCTGTATGACTTTGTGAATCATAGCGAAGCAGGAAGGTGGAGTTGCGACCACAATCAGGTCAGAGTGAACGGTGGGGGAGGCTCGAAGGGGATCCATCACACCCATTTTCTGGTTTACCAAGTTAAAAGTTAAGCCAAACCATTCCTTCTGCAAACCGGCAACACCTTGGAAAGTACACATAGGTGTGAGGGAACACAACCCTTTCCTTGGCAACCACAGCAAGGATCAAATGATAACAATCCGAGCTGCTGAACCCAAACGATTTAAAGACCAACTGTAGCACCCAAACAGGGCTAGCTCATAAATTTCAGGGGGGGGGCGGTCACAGAAAGACCTACTAGCCCTACTTTTAGTACTCATCAAGGTAACGATTCACACCTAAGGGGTGGGGGTGGGGGTGGGGGTGGTAGGTGAGGGGGGTGAGGGAGGATGAGGTGAGAAGGGGGATGAGGTGAGGGGGGTGATGGGGGGGTGAGGGGGAAACAAATAACCGTAAAGACGGAAGATTATGCCGAGGGGGCTCGATTTGCAGAGGACACCGTCAATCAGAGAGAGGACAGCGGCTGCGGGAGGCCCCGGCCCCGGCCTTACCCTTTCACCACGAAGAAGGGGTCCTCCATGGACATGTTGCGGGACCGGGACCGGGACCAGGTCCCGGCCGCACCGGATTAGCGGATACTCGCTCCCTTTAACAGTGCGAGAGCATGTCAGAGATGTGTGGGCTGGGCTGGGCTGGCCGTGACCAGCTCCTCGCTCCTCGCTCTCTCTCTCTCTCTCTCAGTCCCACTCCGCCGCCGCCATCTTGCTGCTCCCCGGCGATGTGCTGCCGGGTCAGGGGTCACTCCCACCCCCCGGTTGCTATGGGTTACAAAGAGAGGGACCTCGACTTCATTGTTACTGTTTTTTTTCATCCTCCTCTCTCACTCCCCAAGTCCGTCACATTGAAAATCATCCCCTCCCCTCACACTCACACTCTCCCTCTCACCACGCCCCACTCCACCCTTTTCAGTCTCTATCCCCCCTCCCCCGCCCACTCTCTTCCCCCCCATTCTCTCCCCACCCCTCTTCCCCCCACCCCTCCCTCCTCACCCCTCTTCCCTCCACCCCTCCCTCCTCACCCCTCTTCCCTCCACCCCTCCCTCCTCACCCCTCTTCCCTCCACCCCTCCCTCCTCACCCCTCTTCCCCCCACCCCTCTTCCCCCCACCCCTCTTCCCCCCACCCCTCCCTCCTCACCCCTCTTCCCCCCACCCCTCCCTCCTCACCCCTCTTCCCCCCACCCCTCTTCGCCCCCCCACCCCTCTTCCCCCACCCCTCCCTCCTCACCCCTCTTCCCCCCACCCCTCCCTCCTCACCCCTCTTCCCCCACCCCTCCCTCCTCACCCCTCTTCCCCCCACCCCTCTTCCCCCCACCCCTCTTCCCCCCACCCCTCTTCCTCCTCACCCCTCTTCCTCCTCACCCCTCTTCCCCCCACCCCTCTTCCCCCCACCCCTCTTCCTCCTCACCCCTCTTCCCCCCCACCCCTCTTCCTCCTCACCCCTCTTCCCCCCACCCCTCTTCGCCCCCCCCACCCCTCTTCGCCCCCCCACCCCTCTTCGCCCCCCCCACCCCTCTTCGCCCCCCCACCCCTCTTCGCCCCCCACCCGTCCTTCCCCCCCACCCCTCTTTCCCCCCAACCCTCTTTCCCCACCAACCCTCTTTCCCCACCACCCGTCTTTCCCCCCCCACCCGTCTTTCCCCCCCCACCCGTCTTTCCCCCCCCACCCGTCTTTCCCCCCCCCCCCGTCTTTCCCCCCCCCCCCCGTCTTTCCCCCCCCACCCGTCTTTCCCCCCCCACCCGTCTTTCCCCCCCCACCCGTCTTTCCCCCCCCACCCGTCTTTCCCCCCCCCACCCGTCTTCCCCCCCCCACCCGTCTTTCCCCCCCCCCACCCGTCTTTCCCCCCCCCCACCCGTCTTTCCCCCCCCCCACCCGTCTTTCCCCCCCCCACCCGTCTTTCCCCCCCCACCCGTCTTTCCCCCCCCACCCGTCTTTCCCCCCCCACCCGTCTTTCCCCCCCCACCCGTCTTTCCCCCCCCCACCCGTCTTTCCCCCCCCCACCCGTCTTTCCCCCCCCCACCCGTCTTTCCACCCCCCACCCGTCTTTTCACCCCCACCCGTCTTTTCACCCCCACCCCTCTTCCTCCCCCCCACCCCTCTTCCTTCCCCCCCCCACCCCTCTTTCTTCCCCCCCCCACCCCTCTTCCTTCCCCCCCCACCCCTCTTCCTTCCCCCCACCCGTCTTTCCACCCCCCACCCGTCTTTTCACCCCCACCCGTCTTTCCCCCCCCACCCGTCTTTCCCCCCCCACCCGTCTTTCCCCACCAACCCTCTTTCCCCACCACCCGTCTTTCCCCCCCCACCCGTCTTTCCCCCCCCACCCGTCTTTCCCCCCCCACCCGTCTTTCCCCCCCCCCCCCCCGTCTTTCCCCCCCCCCGTCTTTCCCCCCCCACCCGTCTTTCCCCCCCCACCCGTCTTTCCCCCCCCACCCGTCTTTCCCCCCCCCCACCCGTCTTCCCCCCCCCACCCGTCTTTCCCCCCCCCACCCGTCTTTCCCCCCCCCACCCGTCTTTCCCCCCCCCACCCGTCTTTCCCCCCCCCACCCGTCTTTCCCCCCCACCCGTCTTTCCCCCCCCACCCGTCTTTCCCCCCCCACCCGTCTTTCCCCCCCCCACCCGTCTTTCCCCCCCCCCCCGTCTTTCCCCCCCCCACCCGTCTTTCCCCCCCCCACCCGTCTTTCCACCCCCCACCCGTCTTTTCACCCCCACCCGTCTTTTCACCCCCACCCCTCTTCCTCCCCCCCCACCCCTCTTCCTTCCCCCCCCCACCCCTCTTTCTTCCCCCCCCCACCCCTCTTCCTTCCCCCCCCACCCCTCTTCCTTCCCCCCCCCACCCCTCTTCCTTCCCCCCCCACCCCTCTTCCTTCCCCCCCCACCCCTCTTCCTTCCCCCCCCACCCCTCTTCCTTCCCCCCCCCACCCCTCTTCCTTCCCCCCCCCCACCCCTCTTCCTTCCCCCCCCCACCCCTCTTCCTTCCCCCCCCCACCCCTCTTCCTTCCCCCCCCACCCCTCTTCCTTCCCCCCCCCCACCCCTCTTCCTCCCCCCCTTCCCCCCTCCCTGTGATCACTTTCCACCAAGGAGAGAAAATAAAAGAAAGATTTAATCAGGATGTTGAAAATTACAAATGGATCTGATCCATATATCTGGCAGGCACAGCATGGGTTCATGAAAGGCAGGACTGTTTATCGAATTTACTGAAATTCTTTGAGGACATTACAAGCACGATGGATGTAGTGTATTTTGATTTGTGCAAGACATTTGACAAAATGCTGCACAAATGGCTGCTGCATACGGTAAAGGTGCATGGCATTACAGGTAATATTTTAGCATAGATAGCAGATTGGTCAACTAACAGCAAAGAGTGTGGATAAATGGTTGTTTTTCTGGTTGGCAATCAGTAGTTAGTGGTGTGCCTCAGGGATCAGTGTTGGAACTACAAGTATTAACAATTTACATCGATGATTTGGAGTTGGGGCCCAAATGTGGTGTGTCAAAGTTTGCAAATGACACTAAGATGAGTGTTGGAGCAAAGTGTGCAGGGGACACTGAAAATCAGTAGAGGAGTATAGATAGGTAAAGTGAGTGGGCAAAGGTCTGGCAGATGGAGTACGATGTTGATAAATGTGAGGTCATCCATTTTGGTAGGAACAACAGCAAAATGGACCATTATTTAAGCGATGAAAAATTGCAGCATGTTATGGTGCAGAGGGACCTGGATTACCTTGTGCATGAATCACAAAAGGTTGGTTTGCAGGTGCAGCATGTAATTACGAAGGCAAATAGAATATTGTCCTTCATTGCTAGAGTGATGGAACTTAAAAACAGGGAAGTTATGCTGCCGCTGTATAGAGTGCTGGTGAAGCCACACCTGTGTACAGTTGTGGTCTCCTTACTTGAGAAAGGATATTCTGGCACTGAGGGGATGCAGAGGATGTTCACTAGATTGATTCCGGAGTTGAGAGGGTTGACATATGAGGAGACATTGAATAGACTGGGACTACACTCATTAGAATTTAAAAGAATGAGGGGGATCTTTAGAAACACATACAATTATGAAGAGAATAGATAAGGTAGAAGCAGGGAGGTGGTTCCCACGGGCGGGTGAAACCAGAACTAGGGGGCATAGCCTCAAAATAAGGAGGAGCAGATTTAGGACTGAGCTGAGGAGGAACTTCTTCACTCAAAGGGGTGTGAATCTGTGGAATTTCCTGCCCAGTGAAGCAGTTGAGGCTACATCTTTGAATGTTTTCAAGGCAAACATAGGTTGATCTTTGAACATCAAAGGAATTAAGGGTTAAAGTGAGCAGGCGGGTAAGTGGAGCTGAGTCCATGAAGAGATCAACCATGATTTTATTGAATGGCATAGCAGGCTTGAAGGGGCCAGATGTGACACTCCTGCTACTATTTCTGATGTTTGTAGATTCTCGTTTACCTTCTCAGAACATAGTTCCAGGTCAGGGATATCATTAACCAGTGGTCACATATGTATGATAATTGGTCAAAGCAGTGAGATGAGACATTTGACCAAGTGTGGCATCAAAGCCCTTTGGAGTCAATGGACGTCAGGGAGAAATCTCCCCATTGGTTGGAGTTGAAACTAACATGAAGGAAGAGATCTGTCATCTCAATCCCACGAAACCACCACAGGAATCTCACAACCTCTTAAGCTGAACAATCTGCAGCTGCTTCATCAAATGACCTTCCCTCCATCACAAGGTCAGGAGATCGTGAGCAGTTTGGGTATAAGACAATTGAAGTCAACTGTATATCATCTGCAAACATGCAACTTTGGAGAGGTACCATCAAAACTATGATTAGGCAAGTACCGATAGTATTGGGACAAAAGATTAGATTTCTTACTGTTTGCTAACAAAAATCCTCAAATGAATTTACTGGGTCTAGTCCATTTCACTTAAGAGTCATAGAGATGTACAGCATGGAAACAGACCCTTCTATCCAACCTGTCCATGCCAACCAGATATCCCAACCCAATCTAGTCCCACTGCCAGCACCCGGCCCATATCCCTCCAAGCCCTTCCTATTCATATACCTATCCAAATGCCTTTTAAGTGGTGTAATTGTACCAGTCTCCACCACTTCCTCTGGCAGCTCATTCCATACCCGTACCACCCTCTGTGTGAAAAAGTTGCCCCTTAGGTCCCTTTTATATCTTTCCCCTCTCACCCTAAACCTATGTCCTCTAGTTCTGGACTCCCCGACCCCAGGGAAAAGACTTTGCCTATTTACCCTATCCATGCCCCTCATAATTTTGTAAACCTCTATAAGGTCACCCCTCAGCCTCCGATGCTCCAGGGAAAACAGCCCCAGCCTGTTCAGCCTCTCCCTGTAACTCAAATCCTCCAACCCTGGGAACATCCTTGTAAATTTTTTCAAGTTTCACAATATCTTTCCGATAGGAAGGAGACCAGAATTGCACGCAATATTCCAACAGTGGCCTAACCAATGTCCTGTACAGCTGCAACATGACCTCTTGATTTATAATCAAGAGATTAGAGGTCGATAAAGCTGATGAGGGAACAGTTCTTGAAATGAAAAGACAAATCCTCAATGTTGCAATATATGCCCATGTTTCTAGAAAGACTCACGAGGGCAGGTGGCACAAGAGCATTCGAAAAAGAAGATGAAAGAATGGGCAGCTAAACATTTTACAACTACAATGTTTTAAGGAGGAGATAAAGTATTGAGATTGTCGGCTTAGCAAGGTGAACCTCAATTTAGTGGTTGATACAAAGCAGTTGGGAGGGTTAGTAAAGTGACTTATCTGATAAATACTTCTGTTTGTAGAAAGAATAATTGGCGTCACATAAACATGTCGCAAACATATCATCGCAGGGACGAGGATAAGGAACAAATGTTGCTGGTAATAAGAGTAGAAGATCATCACACAGACAATAAGAGTGAGGTAAAAGGAGACATAGACGATTCTCAAAACAATGTAGAATGATGTACAGGAGCCAGTACTGCTAAACAGCATCATTGGTTGGGCCAAGAAAAACAAATTCGGGTAGCAACAGAAAATCAAGTCCTATTGGATCACTTAGTCTAAGCTGTAGTCTAAGCAACTATAGTTCACCTGTAGTATTAGATCTGAAACTGGATGGATCACCTAGATTCTGTTAGATTATGGAAAGGTAAATGTGGTCACAAGAACAGGATCATACACCAATTCCATGATTAGAAGACTGTTTCACTAGGATTGGCATTGCTTCATTCAAAGATTGATCTGTTGAACTGGTACTGTCAAATGCTATTAACATCAAGGATTAAAGAAATATCCACTTCTGACCCAACAAATGGGTTATACTAATATCGAGTAATGCCATTTGGGTTAGAAGATACCCTGACTGCATTCCAAAGATTTATGAATCAAGTAGTAGTGACTGAGTAGTTTATTGAACTGATGTCATGATGTATAGTAACACATGGGAAGAACTTGTGAGAAAATAAAAAAATCTGTTTAAGCAATTACGGTTAGCTGGATTAGTAATAAATTTGGCCAAAAATGAGTTTGCAAAAGCTGTAGTAACTTACCTCGGAGGTTTGTTGTATTTTGCAAAGGACAGCAAAAATGAAAGCTCCAGTAGAATTCCCCATTCCTAAAGCTAAATTGGAAACATGAGGCTTTTAGAAACATGTGGGTTTATTGGAAATTCGAGCATAATTTCAGCACAGTAGCTGTACTTTAAAATTCATGAAGGAAACAAGCAAAAGTGACTTGGTCAGCAGAATGCCAGGCAGCCTTTGAGAAGCCAAAGGCAATCCTTTTAAATGAACTACTGTTGACGTGAACCTTGTTTTTTTTTCAGACATTCCAAATTGTGATGCTGGTGACTTGGGATGTGTAGGTGCAGACTTGTTACAGAATGGTAAGTCAGGAATTCAGAAGTCAATGGGGGTTCTTCTCTAAGAAACCTAATCAGTATCGGAAGAAGTTCTCTACTGTAGAAAAGGAGATTTTCAGATTATCATTGGCTTTTCAGCATTTAGAAATCCTTGTCTGGCACAATAACATCAGAACACGAATTTACATTGACTGTAATCCACTGGCATTCATTGACAAATTTTAAAATCAGAATAAGAGACTATTCAAATGCAATCTTTTGTTTCAACCATTTAATTTAAAGAATAGTCACATTGCTGGAAGAGATTTTAAAAAAATCTATAGATGCTTTGTCCTGAGTAGGTTCAAAGTTTAAGAAATGCTAAGATTGTGCAAATTTGTCCAAAGGTGGTTGAGGGTGTCAGTTAGCTCAGTTGGCTGGACTACCAGTTTGCAATGCAGGGTAATGCCAACTCAGCCCTTTGTTGTAAAAGCATCCATTTCCCAATTCAGCCATAGAGAGTCTTGGAGTCATAGAGATGTACAGCATGGAAACAGACCCTTCGGTCCAACCCGTGGTTTCAATTCCCACACCAGCTGATGTTCCATGAAGAACTTTCATCCTTGAGCTCTTCCTTCACCTGATGCATGGTGATCCTCAAATTAAACCACCACTACTTCACTCTGTCTAATATGAGAGCAGCCCCATGTCATTGTAGAACTGGGGTGACTTAACAACGTCAGGGAGAGGATAAATGAATGCTTGACTGTGTATCATATATCACATATTATGAAATGGTGTTTCATCCTATAAGGGTGGAGGTATGTAAAGACTATATCTGTTTAGTTTACTGCAGGCTTAACAGGCTGGGGCTGTTTTCCCTGGACCGTCGGAGGCTGAGGGGTGACCTTATAGCGGTTTACAAAATTATGAGGGGCATGGATAGGGTAAGTAGGCAAAATCTTTTCCCTGGGGTTGGGGAGTCCAAAACGAGAGGGCATAGGTTTAAGGTGAGAGGGGAAAGATATAAAAGAGACCTAAGGGGCAACTTTTTCACACAGAGGGTGGTACGTGTATGGAATGAGCTGCCAGAGGAAGTGGTGGAGGCTGGTACAACTGCAACATTTAAGAGGCATTTGGATGGGTATGTGAATAGGAAGGGTTTGGAGGGATATGGGCTGGGTGCTGGCAGGTGGGACTAGATTGGGTTGGGATATCTGGTCGGCATGGACGGGTTGGATAGAGGGGTCTGTTTCCACGCTGTACATCTCTATGACTCTATGGCTGAATTGGGAAATGGATGCTTTTACAACAAAGGGCTGAGTTGGAATTGCTATATTTTTAAAAGGCAAGTTAATGAAACTAATTCTTAATTATGTTTACACTTTCTTTTCAAGCAGTGGTGGAAACGTAAATAGTACGGCACTCGGGGTTGTTTGCAAAGTGCAGTTCAGTCCACAATGAATTGCTGATGGGTATGTGAGATTATGACCAGTTTTGGGTGCCATCAGGTCATCAGCCTGATGACAACTCTGATTGTTTTCTTGGTAACTGGATAGTTTGTGGGTGTGAATGATACAGTGAGAAACTCTTGAACTTCTGGAAGGGGAGGTGATGTGTCTCTGCAGCAAAAATCCAAACGTCAGTTGCTTGTGTGTTGTTGCTTTTAATCAATAAGCTGGAGACTTTATATTCTGCAACTTTATTATCATTTTGTGCCTCCTGCAAAGAAATGAAATCGCCCACAAGAAAAGCTCAGAGAACAATAGGATTGAGGAAACAAAAGGAATCCCTCCATTGACTCTTGAGGACTGGTGCCGTTGAATTGTTTTCCTCACCATCCATAAGACCATTTGTACTTTTGTCTGAATTTGGATACGTGTGTATGTTTGTAGGGGCTTTCAAATGGGGATGAGTTTTAGTTAGTAGAATTATATGTCAACAGTTCATAATTGTTTACATGTAGTTAGAATCTATTTATTTGTAGTTTATGATTGTTCCTTGAACAGAAAACTGGTCCATATTTTCTGTTAACCTGAGTATATCAGACTTTGTGTACCTTGATATCATTTCTAATTTTGTGATGACTCTGGAATAGCAGGGCTTGATTTCCAGCAAGATATCATAGTAAGGATAACACCTGTCCCAAATGTCTGACTTAATGAGATTAGGAGTAGGCCATTTAGCCCATCGAGCCTATCCCACCATGCAGAATGATCATTGTTGATCAAATCCTTCAATGTCTTTTCCCAACCCCATTCCTCATAACGCAGTACACCTTTGGTAATCGTAAATCCATCAATCTCTATAGTATCTGAGCTTCCACAGCCCTGTTCAGGGATGTTGCTACAGATGTCAGCAGCATGAGGGTCTTGAACCCTGGCCTCCTGGTCAGAGGTAGGGATACTATCATTATGACACAACAGTCAAGTTCCCCCCCACCCCCCACCAAGCTTCCTATTCAATTGAAACAAGAATTCAGTTCTCCTCAAATCCTCTTTCAATAAAGGCAAGCATTCCACTGGTCTTTCTAACCTCTTGCTGAGCCTACGTGTTAGTCTTCAGGGACTTACAGAAAGGGACACTTAGGTCCCTTAGTACATCTACACTTCCAACCTCATACCATTTAATAAATAAATCTACCTCAGTACCTCCTACCAAAATGGATAACCTCACATTTTTCCACATTATATTCTTCCATTTGCCAATCCTGCCCATCCTCATGAAGCTTTACATCTTCCTCACAACATGCAATCCAACATTGCTTTATATCATCTGCAAATTTGGGAATTTCATCTCCATTTCCAAATCAATGATATATATTGTGAACATCTGGAGGCCCATATACACCACTAATCACAGCCTACCAAACACCCAATTTTTTTTCTACTCCCTGTTGTCTGTCCATTGGCCAATTATTAATCTGTCCGCCATCTACAAAACACAAGTCAGGATTATGATGGAATACTTTCCACTTACCTGGATGAGCTCCAATAACATTCAAGACATTTGACATGACTCAGGACAAAACAGCTGGCTTGATTGGCACACAAGCTATCATAGAATCACAGAGATATACAGCACAGAAATAGACCCTTCGGTCCAACTCGTCCATGCTGATCCAATAACCTTAATAAATTGTGTCCCATTTGCCAGCATTTGGCCTGTATCCCTCTAAACCCTTCCTATTCATATACCCATCCAAATGCCTTTTAAATTCTGCAATTGTACCAGCCTCCACCACATCCTCTGGCAGCTCATTCCATACACGCACCACCCTCTGTGTGAGAACGTTGCCCCTTAGGTCCCTTTTAAATCTTTCCCCTCTCACCTAAATGTATGCCCTCCAGTTTTGGACTCCCCACCCCATGGAAAAGACCTTGTACATTTACCCTATTCATGCCACTCATGATTTTATAAACCTTGAATAACATCACCCCTCAGCCTCCGATGCTCCAGGGAAAACAGCCCCAGTCGAATCAGCTTCTTTCTATAGCTCTAAAGCCCCCAATCTCCCAGCAAAATTAACTTTCAACGTTCACTACCTTTGCCACCTTGTTCAGTAGCAGCAGTGTGTACAATCTACAAGATGTACTGCAGCAATTTAGCAAGGCCCCTCCAATAACACTCTCCAAACACATGAAGCCTATCACCTAGAAGGACAAAGTCAACAGATACATGGGAACACCACTACCTGCAAATTCTCCACCAAGCCATTCACCGTCCTGACCTAGAAATAAATCACCATTCCTTCAGTGTCACTCAGTCAAGATCCTGAAATTCTCTTCCTAACAGCAGCATTGGTGTCCCTACACCACACAGACTGCAGTGGTTCAATCAGGTACCTCACTACCACCTTCTCCAGGACAATTAGGGATGGACAATAAATGTTGGTCCAGCCAGTGTGATGTCCACATTCCATTAAAGAATACATTAAAAAAAAGAAACAGAGTTGAAATGAGAATTTTTTTTTTAAACTCTGAGTTTGTTGACCTGAAATACACTGCTAGAAAGGGAAAGTCATACTTCCTTAATGCTTCACAAGGCCCTGACATTTTAATGATCTTAATCACTCAAAAAGCCATCACTAACCTCTCCTTCATTCTTTTCTCTGCTTAAATCCCTGCTGCTTCTTTCTTGCTCTCCTTACCTTGAACCAGCCCCATCCTTCATCTAAATCTTTTCCAACTCCTAAAATCCTAAATTTTACTTCTCTGCCACCACAATTTAAGCATGAGCCTTGGTTCTCATTTTGACGCAAGATGCCTCCCAGCGTCCCACCACCTTCCATTTCCTCCGCAGCACCCATCTTCACATCTTTGTTCTCTGGAATTAAAGGCCATGGGGTGTGTCAATGTCTTGTTGTCCACCATCAGATCTAGCATCCCAGTCCATTCCCACTCCCTCCAACCTCCTATCCATTACACCAGCCTCTGACAACCTCTTCTTTGCTTTCATTTTTATCCATGATTCTAGGTGCATTCATGTCGTTGTCTCCAGATCAAATGCTATCTGTCCGTAGACCATCCCTAGTGGTGTAGTGGTTAAGATTTGGCGCTCTCACTGCCACACACTGGTTTCGATTCCTAGTCAGGGAATGAAGATTTATTGTCTCATTGAAGCTTACAGCATATTGAGAGGCCTGGCTAGAGTGGACATGGAGGAGATGTTTCTAATAGTAGCAGAGACTAGGACTGGAGGGCATAGCCTCAGAGTGAAGGGACAACCCTTTAAAACTGAGATGAGGAGAACTTTCTTCAGCCAGAGGGTGCTGAATCTGTAGAACTCATTGCCCCAGTAGACTGCAGAGGGCAAGTTATTGAGTGTTTTTAAGAGGGGCATTAGTAAAGGGGTCAGAGGTTATGAGGAGAAGGCAGGAGAATGAGATTGAGAAACATATCAGCCATGATCGAATGGCACAGCAGACCTGATGGGCCGAACTGCCTAACTCTGCTCCAATATCTTATGGTCTTATGACCTGAGCCTTGCTTTTTGACTCCATAATGCATTCCGTTATTATGATTAGATTAGATTTCTTACAGTGTGGAAACAGGCCCTTCGGCCCAACAAGTCCACACCGACCCTCCAAAGAGCAACCCCCCCAGACCCCCACACTTACCTCTTCACCTAATACTACGGGCAATTTAGCATGGTCTATTCAGCTAGCCTGCACATCTTTGGACTGTGGGAGGAAACTGGAGCACCTGGAGGAAACCCACGCTGACACGGGGAGAATGTGCAAACTCCACACAGACAGTTGCCTGAGGCAGGAATTGAACCCGGGTCTCTGGCGCTGTGAGGCAGCAGTGCTAAATACTGAGCCATCGTGCCGCCCATGAACTTTCCATACAAGTGTCCCCCAAGACCCGTGGAACATCCTCTCAAATTTCCTCAGACCTAGCTCCTCAAGCTCTGATCCTTAACCCAAGTCCTGCAGACATAATGAAAATCTGGGCTGCTGTTGTCAGTCAACTCTTTAAAAAGCTCTTAGTTTAACCTGTCCAATGTCTCCAGCTGCAGATCTATCTCTAACCATTTAGTTTTGTGTCTCCATCATTATCCTTGTCTGTGCCAAACTGCTGTGGGTGAGTTCCAACTTTGTCTAAGTGGTGTTTGTGGCTCTGCACGAGCTACTGACATTGCTGACAGTCAATATAAAGAAATAAAGGTATTGCATTCCTGTTGTGCCTTTTGTGACTCCAGGATATCCCAAAGTGTTTCACAATGAAGGAAGACATTCTGAATTGCAGTCAATTTGTGCACAGCAAAACTCCACAAACAGCAAATGTGATCATCCATTTTTAATGATTGTGGAACATAAATTGGTGAGGACACCAGGAAAACCTTAATACTTCTTTAAGTAAAAATGTAAATGCATTGGAAGCAGTTCAGAGCAAGTTTGCCAGACTAATACCTGGAATGGACAGATTGTTTTATGAGGAAAGGTTGGACAGACCAGATTTGTATCAACTTAACAGGTAACTTGATTGAAACATACAAGGTACTGAGGGAGCTGGATGGGATGGATTCAGAAAGATTGTTTCTTCCTGTGGCAGAGTCTAGGGTTAGCAAGCACTGTTTAAACATAAGGGATCGCCCATTCAAAACAGAGATGAGGCAAAAAATTTTCTCTCAAGGGGTTGTGAATCTTTGGAATTCTTTTCCTAAAACAAAGTGATGTGAGTAGTGTCCTTGAATGTTTTTAGTCAGAAATAGATAGATTCTTGTTAAACAATGGGGTGAAACGTTATTGGTACATAAGTGGGAATGTCATCAGATCGCCCGTAATCTTTATTGAATGACAGAGTAGGGTCAAAGGGATGAACTACCTCTTCCTACTCCTATTCCAAGTGTTTGTACATTCCCCGTCTGTCTTTGAGTGTTTATGTGCTCCTGAGAGGACCTAGCTTTCACACCTGAACTGAACCAGGGCATCTCCGACAATGAAGCATCCCCTCAGTACACCACTTGAGCATCAGCAAGTCTCAGGAGTGGGTCTTGAACCCATCTTCATCCTGGGTTCTGCCCAGTCTACTACCTGATAAATATCATTATTTGGAGGTGCCGGTGTTGGACTGAGGTGTACAAAGTTAAAAATCACACAGCACCAGGTTTTGGTCCAACAGGTTAATTGGAAGCACTAGCTTTTGGAATGCTGATCAACCACCACCCGATGAAGGAGCAGTGCTCCGAAAGCTAGTGCCTCCAAATAAACCTGTTGGACTATAACCTGGTGTTGTGTGATTTTTTAACTCTGATACAGTATATGTCACCTAACAAGTCCATCAAATAAAATCAATGATCATCACATGAATCATTTTTACATTTCTGTTTGTGGGATCTTGCTGTCTGCAATCACACTTTACAACAGGGACTCCACTTTTGGAAAAAAAGTGGTTGTAAAATGCTCTGGGATGTTTCAAAGTTGTGAAAATTGCTTTATAAATGAAAGCTCTTTCATTCGGTGTCACTGATAATCCCATGAGTCAGCTCCTGGTGTTTAACACTGTTAGATCTCACAACAAGCATAGACCTGGTTGTTTCTCTTTATGACAAGGGTGGCAGATTTAGCACACTAATGGCCAGGAATGGATTCTCAGACACTGGTTCTCTGGAGTGTGAATTAAACTACACTAAACATAAAAGCAGTTTTAAAAAGCCTGTGGCATGATTGAGGTAATCGGCGTGGATAGTAGGCAATAGATTCTCATTTGATTTGGTGCTAATGAAGGCAATCAATTATAAGGTGTTAAAGTTGTTCAGAGTGGGGAGGAGATAGCTCACTAGTCTCTCCGCCTCTGCTTAAACAAATAAACAAACCTCAATTAGCTTCACCATGCTTTACTCTGAGCAGTAGGCTGACACAGAGGCCCCTTTTGTTATCCTGCTGGCATGCTGCCCAGGCTCATGTGAAAGGGCTGCCACAGCACAAGCACAACACAGCTGGCTGCTACCAGATTCTGATAAGCTCCTCCATCAACGACAATCCCCAGTTCTTCCCTTTCTGGCAGACCCCCGAACTGGTGCAATGGACATTACGTACTCAGTGTGTTCGATGTGGAGGGTGCCGCACTGTGCCTTTATTTGCATTTGCAAATGTGTCGACCTTTAACGAGTTCATACATCCCCGTGCTCGTGGTCGGTATCTGGTGCTGCTCAAGGGGCTTATTACCTGAGCCCACTGCAACAGATTGTCTGCATCCCTTGGGCTGGAATGAGAAGGAGAAGGGTAGAATCAGTTTGGCCAAATTGGATGGAAACAACATATGTGTGTGTAGCGAGAATGTTTTTTGTGAGGTCCCTGCACATGTCGACAAACATAACCTGCACTTTCAGTGAAACAGCCTGTTATCAGAAAAAATGCTGCAAGGTCTGACATGTTTCTATGGATTAGAAATCTGTTTGTTGGCCTTTACCCATGTGGCTCAATGATAATAATTGTGTCATTTACAACCGAAGTGTATGGGTTCTAAGATCCCTTATTGGGGACCACGGTTGACATTCCAGGGCAATACTGAGGGAGTGCTGCACTGTTGGATGTGTTAAAGAGACAGTAAACTGACAGCAGTCTGCTTGTTCAAATAGATGTGTAAGATCTGATTGGATTTCTTTCAACCAAGGGTGATGAATGAGTTCTCTGGTCAGAGTGAGGCAAAATGCAAACTGTTTTGAACATCACATTCGTCCTTTTCTTCTTCACAGATGGAGGCTGATGTATTTTCAACAGCTTTCAGTACTTACTTGATGTGAAGCACTTTGGGACAACTTGACGACAAGAAGAACACCTATAGAAATGCAAGTTCTCTTTCTTTCTTTCTTGGTAAAACTACTTTGGATTGATCTACTGTTCTAAGCCAGCATGTAATGTGCCCGTCCCTGAGGGTGGATAAATGGGGGAGGGCTAATTCCAAAAATTAATGGTAAATTTGAATGCATTGTGTGGTGACTTCGTGTTACATAGGAAACGGTGAAACAGCGAAGGGAAGCAGAAAGGTGAAAATATTCAAGTCAGAAGGATTACAAATACATCAGAGAAAATGTTGAAATGAGTAAATACAACATGTGGCATAGTAATATGTCTCATGAACACGAAGGTCTCAGAATCTAATTCTGAATAACCAATAACTCTGAGCTGAACATACATTACATAGGGATGAGGCAGGCCATTTGGTCCATGCATTGTAATGACTCTACTATCTCCCAATACAGTATTGGCAACTATTTCTCAATTGGCACCTGGGTACTTGGCACAACTATGCAACTCAGAAGCCCTATTCCAGGTTTTGATAATTACTTAACAAATGTAGAAGCTCTTGATATCAGTCCTGAATTTGTCTGTTGTCTGGTTGTACCTCCTGCTCTTGATGTCGCAGTGTAGCCTGAAATAAAGTTAGGAGTACAAGGACTAACCCATGCAATCCTCAAACCTGTCCAGCCATTAGACCATGGTTGCTTTGTATCTGAATTTCATCACTCTGTCTTGGTTCTAGCTTAATCCCCTTACCCAGATATCCCTCCTCTGGCCTCCCGTCTCAGCGGCTTTCTCGGGGGTGAGGTGAGTTACAAGTTTCTACTAACTTCTGTGTGGAGAATGTGTCCTTTCATAATGATTTTCATTTGTTTATATTTCAATTTATGTGTCTATATTTATAATGGAAGTCATGAATGAAGGCAGGTCATGCTGCAATTACACCCTCTCACCAGAGGGTATGCTGCAGGAAAGTATACTTGCAGTATGGCACGTTTACATTGGCCACAGGAAATGCTATCATGGAAAAAAGTTAATGGGGCGTGTACATGGACAAAAGCAGCATCAATTTCTAAACTGTTCCCACTTCATTGGAACTAGAACAGAAGTGCAGTGGAAATACCTTTGTACAAACTTAGAAAGGCAGAGAAAGAGCAGTGCTGAAGAAATTTCAGGCCAACATTTTCAATCTATCTTAGATATCTCCATCAGACTCCCATCTAATTACTTTATTTGAAGATTGAATAGCTAAACTGTATTTATCCATATGTTATACTACAATCCTGTATTGTTAGACTAGTTTATATTAAGTATTACTTGATTCCTTTGTTTTTATATTTAATTTTTTAAAGTTTGTTTATTTTATTATTCTGTACCATGAGTGGCAGGGAACCGGTTTAGCTCAGTTGGCTGGGCCGTTGGTTTGCAGAGCAGTGTTCAATTCCCATCACTGGTTTGAGGTTACCATGAAGGACTCTCCTTCTCAACCTCTTCCCTCACCTGAGGTCTGGTGACCCTCAGATTAAATCACCACTAGTTGCTTCTCTCTAATGAGAGAGCAGTCCCTATGGTCTGGTAAGTCTGTGGCAACACAACCACAACAACGATGAGTGGCGACATTATACACTTTTCACTACACTCTCCTGTACTTGAGAACTCATGACAATAAAATCTAAATCTAAAAAATCTCAAGTTAATCTCATGGCTATTCCTTGAGTTGGCTGCTATTCCCCTCTCCCCCAACTTATATCACTGCATCTTGGTGAGTGAATCAGCATTCTCTCACTTGTCCTGTGCTTTTTCATTCATAACTTTCATTTATATAGCACCTACGATGCCCCTCCCTATAAATTAACCTTTAAAACTTCAATGAATCCTTCCAAAAACAGGGCTGAAATGTACATCTAGCATAACAGTGAACTGGGTGTGACTTTGTTGTTCACAATGCAGGATGTGCACTGTGGTCATGTCTTAAATTCCCACGCACTTTCACAAAAACAGCCTGTATTGCCTACTTGATCCTTTGGTCCAGCTGTAAGGTACCTGTAAACTATACATCCATTTATGGGGTGAAACATTGAGGCTGACCTCAAATATGAGTGCAGCGTGTCATTGCTGAAAACAGGGGCTTTTATACCTTGAATATCTGCAAAAACATAGTCTTTGGCGCTGACAGAACTGGGTCGATGTACATGCAACAGTCTACTGTCGTAAAGTTACCAAGAGCATGATCCAACTAAAATTTGAAACATGGCCATAGGGATTGAACTTATGACAAGTTCTCAAAAGTTTGTTTTAAAGATGCAGAGGAAATTAAAAGAGAGGTTTGGGGAGAGAATCTGAGTGCGGAAGGTCACGTTGACTGAAAGCACAATTACTATATTGGTGAAAAAATAATGGCAAGAGGCAAAGTTGTTCCGAGTTGGAGGAAGTCAGACTTCCTGGTGGTTTGTAGGACTGGAGGTAGTTACAGAAATAGTGAGGGTTGAGGTCATAAAAGGATTTAAGTGCATGGGTGACAGAATTGAAACATAAATGGATTGAGATCCACCCTAGGTTAGTGGACATACTGTTGGGTGCTGCCTAAAGGTGATTGGACTTTGGAAGCATGGAGTCTGTTCAGAAATAAGATACTTTTCAACCTGACCCACCTGCATTACAGTCCTGTACAAAATTCTCGGTCAAAACCATGATCGTGCGGAAAGGATGATCAGCCATGACTCCGTTGACCCGACAGAGTTTGTGTATGGGCTGCAGTTGACACAAAATGGGCCTTGGTTGTGATGCCCACTAAAGTATCCCCATCAGGAGTTTCCCGGACTCAGACGATCAGTTTCACAAGCTACCATTGGAGTTCTAATGTGACGTGATAGCAGTCTGCAGCTGACCTCGAGAGAACATGGAAAGTAGAATAATTGACTCCTTTCAAATTAAGGTATTGTTTCATATGATGTACACTCCCATGAGCAGCCTCACAACATAACCTCATAATTACGGGCTGATTCTGTGACCAATTTCCTCCTGTTCTACAACTGAATATATTCACACAGAGGAGGAAGCCTATCAAGGTTAACTGTACAATTTAAAGTTTAGTGAAATATTGCAAATGCAACGTAAACAAATAAAAACTGACAAATACTTGAATTTTAGGAGGAAGCAAGTTCATCAAATTCACAGACTTATTATGTTGGGGACCATTGTGGAGCATTCTTTTAATGGGTGACACTGAAGCAACTGAGTGGGTGTTATATGTTCATTCAGAAATGGTATCCCCAGGCAGAAACACTCCCAGGTTGAGAATGACTTTGGGGGAATAGAGTGGTTGCTTTAGCTGTCTACTTCCCTGTTCCAGTCAGTGACTGAGTGACCTTGGAACTACAGAGTATTCATTGGTATCCTCAGTGTCTTCTCTGTAACTACTTGGCAGTGTGGAACAATTATTGCATCAGTTAACAGCTCTGTCACCTTTACCCAGTTTTGTAGAAAAAGGTGGTCAGCTCAGGAGATGGCAGGTGGGTGCGGGTTTGTGGGTGGTGGAAGGAAGTAGCTCAACAGAATCAATTGGAAGAGGAGGACAAACAGGAAGTCTCATAGGAAAAAACGCAAAATGTAGACAGGATGTGGACTGATGCCAGAAACAATCTACTGGGTGTCAACTGTGGCTCAGTGAGTAGAACTCCCACTCTCTCTTTTTTTCATGTTTGTTCCTGGGATGTAGGCACTACTAGCCAGGCTAAAATTCATCCGCTGAATTGCACTGGCGATGAATTAGTAGACAGAGACCACAGGATGTTGATAGAGGGGGCTTCAACGTTGGCAAAGTCATCAATTTCATTTTACTATTCATTCATGGGACATGGACATTGCTGGCTGCACAGCATTTATTGCCCATCCATGGTTGCCCTTGAGAAGGTGGTGGTGAGCTGCCTTCTTAAACTACTGAAGTCTAGCATGGAAGAAGACTCTATGGTCCATGCTGAACCAGTCCATGCCGAACAAAATCCCAAACTAAATTTGTCCCACTTACCTGCTCCTGTCCCATATCCCTCCAAACCTTTCCTATTCGTGTATTCATCCTAATGTCTTTTAAACATTGTAATTGAACCCGCATCCATCACTTCCTCATGAAGTTTATTCCACATGCGAACCACCCTTTGTGTAAAAAAGAAATTTCCTCATGTCTTTTTTAAATCTCTCTCCTCTCACCTTAAAAATACGCTCCCCAGTCTTGAAATTCCCCATCTTAGGGAAAAGACAACTACCATTAACACTATCTATACCTCTCATTATATAAATTTCTATCAGGTCACCTCTCAACCTCTTACATTTCAGTGAAAAAATTCCCAGCCTATCCAGCTAAAACCTTCCATATCCAGCAACATCCTGGTAAATCTCTTCTGAACCCTCTCCAGCTTGGTAATATCCTTCCCATAACTGTGCGACCAGAACTGGACACAGTACTCCAGAAGGGGCTTCACCAATGTCCTGTACGACCTCAACATAACATCCCAACCCCTATACTCTAAAGGACTGAGCAATGAAGGCAAGTACGCCAAACACCTTTTTATCCAGCCTGTCTTGATATGATGCAAACTTTAAAGAATCATGTACCTGCACCCCTAGGTGCCTCTTCTACAACATTAGCCAAAGCCCAACTGCTACCCTTGTTTGTTCTATTAAAATGCAAAACCTCGTGTTTATCCAGATTGAACTCCATCTGCCATTTTACATCCCACTGACCCACTTGATCAAGATCTCTTTGGTGGTCTTAGAAAACCTTCTTCTCTGGCCACGATGCCACCAATTTTGTGTCATCCGCAAACTTACTAACCATGCCTTCTGTCTTCCCAACTTGCTGGGGCAAGTCCGTGACAGGTCTGGCAGCAAATGCGTGGACTGCTTCAAAAATCGGGAATGGTGCTAAACGTTTTTGCAACCATTAGTAAAATCCCCACTTCTGACCTTATAATGGACAGAAGGTAATTGATGAAGAGGCTGAAGATGGTGGGCCCAGAATACTACCCTGAGGAACACTACAGTTGTTGACTGGAACTGAGACAACTAATCTCTAACTAACCACTTTTTGCCAAGGATGACTACAACACTCCACAATTCCCATTGACTCCAGTTTTGCTACAGTTTTCCATGATGCTATATTTGATCATGGACAGCCACTTCCACCTCACTTTATTGATTCCCTCACCACCTGCCGCAGACCCAGTCTAGTAGCTATGTCCTTTCGGACTCAACCAGCTCAATCGGCAGTACTGCTGCTGAACCACTCTTGGTGGTGGACATTCAAATCTCCCCACCCAGAAAACACCACTCTCTGTGTTTTCTCCAAGTGTTGTTCAGCGTGGAGGAGAGATTGATTCATCGGTCAAGGGAGGATAGTACGTGGTAATTTATAGGTTTCCTTGCCTGTGTTTGCCATGGTGCGGTGAGACTCCAGAGTCAATATTGAGGGCTCACAGGGGAATCCCTTCCTGACCATATACCACTGTGCTTCCAAACCTACTGGATCTGTCCTTGCAGTGACACAAGGCACACTCAGGAATGGTGTCTGAGACATTGTCTGTCAGGTATGATTATGTCAGGTTGTTGCTTGACTAAACTGTGAGATAGCTCTTCCAGTTGTCCAAACCCAGCTACTGTTAGGATGCCTATTGACCACTCTTGTCTCTGCTTTCTTCCCCTTGTTATTTCCTACAAAAGCCGCATTCTATGATTCTATATGGATTCTCCATCTTTCAATCCAAGATCATTTCTTGCCACCAATCTTATTCCATCTCTTTTTAACAAAGCTACCTCACCACCCCTCCCTTCCTTCCCGTCCTTACAAAAGGTCACATGTCCCCGAATATTTATTTACCAGCTTTGATCTCCTTGTAACAATGCCTCTGCAATACCTTTTAAAGTCATACCCATTAACCTCTACTTGTTTTGTTAATTCAGTTATTTTATTAAAAATACTACCTGCATTTATGTAAAGAGCCATTCATTTTGCCTTTCTACCCTATTGCACTCCCCCTCCCCTTGACCTTTGTTGCTGCTTTTATATTCTGTCATTTCCTGACTCACTCTAGCTATCATTATTTAAGTATCTGCTCTGCAATGCCACCATTTTGTTTTGCTAGGCTATTTATCACCTCTCCCAAACCCCAATACCCCCTCTCCCAATTAATTAAAAGCCTTCTCTACAACCCTAGTTATTTAATTCACCAGGACACTGGTCCCAGTATGGTTCAAGTGAAGTCTGCCTCACCACAATAGCTCCCTTCTATCTCAATACTGGTGCCAGTACTCCATGAACAGAATCCTATCTATTCCACATCAATCTCTGAGCCACATGTTAAACTCCTTGACTTTATTTAACCTATTCCCAGTTATTACCTTGGAGCTGCTGATTTTTTTAAATTTAGCTGGGAGAATTGTGGTGTTATTCACAGACTACATGCCCCACCCTTTACTTGTGAACTGTTAATGTATCATTACCAAACATTTTCTGTTGCAACGCAGTTTTGGTCATGTGATAACCGTTTCAATGTTTTCCACTGATCATACAATGAGGTTGTTGGAGGAAGTCAGTTGATACACTATGTAGGATGTCTGCTTTCTCACCAACATTCCAACAATGATTAGCCTCTGAAAAGTCTTTAAAATTAATAAGTAAGTTTCAGAAAGTCTATCAATCGTTGTTAGTTATTTTAAATGGATTATGCTCCAAGTTTATTTACATCTTAGTTTAGTTATTTAGTCCATTTTACAGTTACAATAACAGAGTTCTCAGCTAGTCTGAAATCCAAATTATACTCCTTCCGAAAAATAAATTGGTCATCTTCCTAGTAGGTTTTCCAGGCATATGACATTACAACAATGACTTTACTCCTTTGGCTGCAATGTGGTTTTGTTCACTTTGAGCTGATGAAAATGCAGTCAAAGTCAGGTTGACCAACCATTGTAAGAAGTGAGAGTGAGAACTACCATCTGTAAAAGACAGTGGTGTAGTGGCAATGCCATTGGACTAGTAATCCAGAGACCCAATTAATGTTTTGGGTACATGTGTTAAAATCCCACCTTAGCAGCTCATGGAATTTGAATTCAATTAAACTGGAATAGAGAGTTAATTCTTTGTCTCTGTGATGGTGCCCATGAAATTGATGATTTCAAAAATCCATGTCATTCACTCGTGTTATTTAAGGAAGAAAATCTGCCCCCCTTATACAGTCTGACCTACATGTGACTTCATATCTACAGCAATATGGTTCACTCGGGGGCACAGCTCCAGGGGTAATTCTAGCCTCAGGGCAACTGTCTGTATGGAGTTTGCACATTCCCCCTGTGTCTACGTGGGTTTCCTCCAGGTGTTCCGGTTTCCTCCCACAGTCCAGAGTGTGCAGGCTAGCTGGATTGGCTGTGGGCACTGCAGGGTTATAGGGTGACCGGGGGGGGGGGGGGGGGGGGGGCGGGGCAGGGCAGATGCTCTTTAGAGGGTTGGTGTGGACTTGATGGGCTGAATGGCCTGCTTGTACACGGGGATTCTATGATTCTAAGTTGCTAATAAGTACTTGCCTCACCAAAGATTACCACGTCCCATAAAAGAATAAGGTTTAATAAAGGCCATTCAGTCCTTGGCGTCCACTCAGCCGGTCTGATTGGCCTGAGTTCCACTTCCTTGTCTGCATCCCATAATCCTTAACTCCCTTGTCATTCAAAAAATCTATCAACCAGATTCAACAGTCAGACCTCCAAGACTCAGTGAGGAAGAGAATTCCACAGATTGATGAGGTTTTGGGAAAATCGGAAGGATTTACTTTATGCTCTGACATCCTTATTATTTGCACCTGCCAGATATATTTTAAGTACAATATTAAATTCTATTTAATCTTTTCTTAATTTAAAAAAAATTACATCTGTCAGGCACTACATAAAGTTTCCAATTTAAAACTCCTAACAACCTGTCCTCTGAAATCTATATTTACGGTTGGATGAACGCAAAGATAACTGTATTTTCAAAACTAACAGAGATATTTAGATTACCGATTAAGATATCAAAAACCAAACTAAGAATAAAGTACATGCACTGAAACAATGTAAGTGGGCAATTTTGCGGGATATAAAGTAATAGCCAGTTCAATGCTAACATCCGAATTAGGAGTAGGAGTCATAGAGTCATCATGGAAACAGACCCTTCAGTCCAACTTGTCTATGCAGACCAATGTTTCTCAAACTAAACTAGTCCGACTTAGCTGCATTGCACCCCTCAGGCCTGCTGTGTTGTTTGAATAGGATAATTGCTGATCTAATTGTGGCCTCAACTTCACACGTCGCTAATTCCCAATTTCCTTAACTCTCACATTAGTCATATAGTACAAAAAAATCCATAAAATAGGAGCAGTAGTAGGTTATTCAGCCCAGTGAATCTGCAATTCAATATGACCATGGCCGATCATCCAGCTCAGTCCCCAGGACCCGCTTTCTCCTTTGATCCCTTTAGCTCTAAGAACTTTATCTAACTCCTTCTTGAAAACACTGATTGTTTTGGCCTCAACCACTTCCTGCAACAGAGAATTCCACAGGCTCATCACTCTCTGCCTCCTCATCTCAGTTGTAAATGGGAAACAAGGGGTTGTGTTACCTGGGGCCTCCCTGAAATGGATCAAAAAGAAAAGATGTCTGATTTTGTGGAGTTGTTGCATGCTGAAGCCCAGTGTTCTGCTTCTCAGGATGTCTGCTGCTGGTCTCTTTGTCCCCTATTTCAGATTTCCAATTTTCTTGCAATGGACAGGTCTTGTGGATCAGGCCAGACTCTCTCAAGCTATTTTAAGAAGGTAGCCCAGACCCTAATTTTTCTTATTTTAAAGGCAGATATGAAGTGGATATTCAAGGTGTGATGCAGCTGATCAAACCACTTACCTTAAACAAAACAACTTATTTAAACACTAAAGTTCAAACACAAACAAAAGAAAACTGAAGTTAGAATATCTTAATTATTGGAAAAGTTAACTGACCGAACACAGCAACTTAACTCAGGAGCTGTTCCAATTCCTGTAACATCCTATAAACACATGCCTTGGCAAAAGGTAAATTCAAACACAGGTTCTTACAGGCAGGAGAAACTATCGAGAGAAAAGTCAAGAATCATCTGCTGAAGCTTGGAACCTTTCTCTGGACAGCAGCAGCTTCTCACTGTTGCAACGAAACCAAACTAGAAAAAACCTGAACTGGGAGAACTGGCCGTTCCCCCTGTCATTGTTAAAGTAGATGTTTTGACACCTCTGCCTTTGCAACCTCTCTTGGAAATAACCAAGGACAAAATAACGTTTTTAAAGTGTCAGTATCCTCACACAGGACACATCCTTGCATGAGAACAGGAACTCTGCCTCTGGTAGCATACACCCACAGGCTGGCAGTAAGTGCCACTCCCCAATCTACTCCAATCCCATTATTTGCATGCTACCCATTTTCACAGTGTAATCAGCCCAATTCCCCACTCACTGCCAGATCTTATTGACCATGGGATCCCCTAGGTGTCAGTCACGGTGGTAGAAATACAAATCTCTTTTGATTAGGCAATGGAAAGAATCTAAAGGGACTAGAGAAGCACAGAATTAGTGAATAGTTGAAGCATTGCAGGCATGAGTTGACAAACCGGTTGGACGCTTGTAACTTTGGGAATTAAGAGAGGCTGAATAGGTGGGGGATGGTCTTAATAAGACAAAGAGCTAGAAATACAGGGCAGCGCTGAGCGCACAGACTCCCTTCCACTACCCCTGCTCACTATAGCAACACCTACAGCATAGGTAGTCCCACTCGGTTATTTTCTGACAAAGGTTTCTTATCAACCATCAATTCCTTCCCTCCCGTCGGATGCAACAACTACCCCTCAGTCTGACTTTAAAGGAAAGCCTATGGTTCTGGTTCTTAGTTACTGAACTCTCTGTCGAGGCCAGAGGACTACAGAGTATTCCTCACGGAAAGGGTGTACACCAAATCACAGAAAAGTCCGAGCGGGGAGTGAGAAGGAAGGTGGATAGGCACAGAGTGCTGAGTGACATACTTACAGGCAGACTGCAGATGTTCAGCGGAGTGCTAACTCTTTGTCTGCCCCAGATGCATGTGGAGGCCAAGTCTCTGGATCCTTTCAAGAAAGAGTTGGATAGAGCTCTTAAGGATAGTGGAATCAAGGGTTATGGGGATAAGGCAGGAACAGGATACTGATCAGCCATGATCATAATGAATGGTGGTGCTGGCTTGAAGGGCAGAATGGCCTACTCCTGCACCTATTGTCTATTGATATCTCAATGGAGGGGAACCCATTACTGTGTTATGTCGATACAGGGTGCCAGATTATAAGATGTATCTAGCCACTGTTAGGGGCTTTGAGATTCATAAAGTCAATAGCGCAGTAACAGACCCTTTTGTCCAACTCGTCCATGCCGACCAGATATCCAAACTTAATCTAATCCCATTTGCCAGCACTTGGCCCATATCCCTCTGAACCCTTCCAAATCATATACCCATCCAGATGCATTTTAAATGTTGTAATTGTACCAGCCCCCACCACTTCCTCTGGCAACTCATTCCCTACACGCACCATCCTCTGTATGAAAAAGTTGCCCCTTCAGTCCCTTTTAAATCTTTCCCCTCTCAGCTTAAACCTATGCCCCCTCCCCCCAGTTTTGGACTCCCCTCCCGTAGAAAAAGGCCTTGGCTATTCACCCTTTCCGTGCCCCTCATGATTTTATAAACTTCTATAAGATCACCCCTCAGCTGCCGATGCTCCAGGGAAGACAGCCCCAGCCTAGTCAGCCCCTCCTTATAGCCCAATCCCTCCAAATGCATCAACATCCTTGCAAATCTTTCTTGAACCATTTCAAGTTTAACAACGTTTTTCCTATAGCAGAGAGAACAGAATTGATGCAGTGTCTCAAAAGTGGACTAACCAATGTCCTGTAGAGTAAGCAACATGACCTCATAACTCCTATACTCAATGCACTGACTAATGAAGGCAAGCATACCAGACGCCTTCTTCACCATTGTGTCTATGTGTGACTCCACTTTCAAGGAACTATGAACCTGCATCCATTATGTGATATAAGGCATATTGGGCTCGTTGGCTAAAGTCTTGATTAAGGAAGTAGGTTTTAAGAGAGGGAAGGACAGCGATGTAGAAAGGTATAGGGAGGATATTCTGGATTTTGGGGCCTAGCCATCTAAAGGCACAGCCACCAATGGTGTAGTAATTAAAATTACCAATGCACGAGATGCCAGAATTGGAGCACAGAGGGTGGGGTTGTAATGGAAGACATAACAGAGACAGGGGAGGGCTGAGAATTTTAAAATCAAGCTATTTGCTTGACGGGGAGCCAACTGATCAGTGAGTACACGGGGGAGAGGAAAGAGGTTGAGTCAAAACAGCAGATTATTTTGGAATGACGTCAAATTGACAGAGGATCGATTGTGGGAACTTCTATCCACGAGCACGATCGCATTGTCAAGCCTAGAGGCAGAACAAGACATGAATGGGAGTTTTCGCCGGAACTGAACTGAGACGAGGCGGAGTCAAGGCAACGTTGCAAGGGCGAGGAGTGCGGGTGGACGGAAGGTGGGTGGAGAATAGGGCGGTCTTAGTAATAGTGAGAATGATAGTTTTTAACTCAGCGCGGAGGGTCAAACATGACAGCAGTGGCTGTGAGTAGACTGGTTGAATGTCAAGACAGTTGCCAGAAAGAGGGAAGGTTTCAGGAGCTGGGGAATGGGGGTTTGAAACAGGCACTGTAAACACTGGCTGCACTCAGTTTATCCTTGGTCCTGCTGGGATTCCTCTGCCAGGTCGTCCAGGAAATTAATCTTTTAATCCTAGAGAGGGGGTTGTCAGCCAGCCCCATGGTAAACCTTTCATAACGGTCAGAAAATGAAAGTAGAAAGCCAGGAAATATTCTAAAACATCACTGCTGCACTGTGGCTTAATTTTTTTTTGTCATGAACTCATTCAGAACCTGGCGGAGATTGAAAAGTAATGAAAACGAGGACAGAAAGGAGCCACACACTTGGGGTGCTAATTTTGTGAATCTGCCTTTTTTTGTTTTTCTGAGTCTGTCTGTCCATTTGTTTGTGTATCTGTCTTTGTCGTTTGTGTGTGAGTCTGCGAATTTGTACACATGTGTGTCTTCCAGTGTTTATCAATGACTACCTGCGTAACTCTATCTGGGTGTAGCTGTCTTGTTTGTATGTGTCTCTATCCATTTGGATGTGTGCCTGTTTATTCGTGTGTCTGTGACTGTTTTGTCTGTGTGCGTGTCTGTTCATTTGCATGTGTGCCTGTTTATTGTGTATAGGAGGCTGTTTGGTCTATGCGGTAAAAACAATGACTGCAGATGCTGGAAACCAGATTCTGGATTAGTGGTGCTGGAAGAGCACAGCAGTTCAGGCAGCATCCAAGGAGCTTCGAAATCGACGTTTCGGGCAAAAGCCCTTCATCAGGAATAAAGGCAGTGAGCCTGAAGCGTGGAGAGATAAGCTAGAGGAGGGTGGGGGTGGGGAGAGAGTAGCATAGAGTACAATGGGTGAGTGGGGGAGGGGTAGAAGGTGATAGGTCAGGGAGGAGAGGGTGGAGTGGATAGGTGGAAAAGGAGATAGGCAAGTAGGACAAGTCCGGACAAGTCATGGGGACAGTTACTGAGCTGGAATTTTGGAACTAGGGTGAGGTGGGGGAAGGGGAAATGAGGAAACTGTTGAAGTCCACATTGATGCCCTGGGGTTGAAGTGTTCCGAGGAGGAAGATGAGGCGTTCTTCCTCCAGGCGTCTGGTGGTGAGGGAGGGGCGGTGAAGGAGGCCCAGGACCTCCATGTCCTTGGCAGAGTGGGAGGGGGAGTTGAAATGTTGGGCCACGGGGCAGTTTGGTTGATTGGTGCGGGTGTCCCGGCGATGTTCTTTAAAGCGCTCTGCTAGGAGGCGCCCAGTCTCCCCAATGTAGAGGAGACCGCATCGGGAGCAACGGATACAATAAATGATATTAGTGGATGTGCAAGTAAAACTTTGATGGATGTGGAAGGCTCCTTTAGGGCCTTGGATGGAGGTGAGGGAGGAGGTGTGGGCGCAGGTTTTACAGTTCCTGCGGTGGCAGGGGAAAGTGCCAGGATGGGAGGGTGGGTTGTAGGGGGGCGTGGACCTGACCAGGTAGTCACGGAGGGAACAGTCTTTGCGGAAGGCGGAAAAGGGTGGGGAGGGAAATATATCCCTGGTGGTGGGGTCTGTTTGGAGGTGGCAGAAATGTCGGCGGATGATTTGGTTTATGCGAAGGTTGGTAGGGTGGAAGGTGAGCACCAGGGGCGCTCTGTCCTTGTTACGGTTGGAGGGGTGGAGTCTGAGGGCGGAGGTGCGGGATGTAGACGAGATGCGTTGGAGGGCATCTTTAACCACATGGGAAGGGAAATTGCAGTCTCTAAAGAAGGAGGCCATCTGGTGTGTTCTGTGGTGGAACTGGTCCTCCTGGGAACAAATCCGGCGGAGGCGGAGGAGGAGGAATTGGGAATATGGGATGGCATTTTTGCAAGAGGTAGGTTGGGATGAGGTGTAATCCAGGTAGCTGTGGGAGTCGGTGGGTTTGTGTGTCTTGTCCATTTGTCTGCCTGTGTATGTGTGTTTGCCTGCCTGTATGCCCGTGATCTTTGCAAAGCCAGACCTGTCAAGGACCTCTGCCTCTATCAGAGGGTCAAGAACCGTTCACACAAGCAGTGACCACGATTATCTGCTGTAAACACGGAACTCCAAGCCAAAGCTATGGTTAAACACAGAAAGTGCTGGAGTAACTCAGTAGGTCCGGCAGCATCTGCTAAGAAAGAAATCAGCGTTAGGTTTGAGGTCTGTGACTAATCAACGAAACCGCATGCCGATTGGGGATCCTCTTTCCCCAGACTCTTGTCCAGCTCTGGACTGCACAGGCGAGAATTGCTTCCACTCTGAAAACAACAAACAGAAAGTTACTTTCTTTCATCCCTGAGTGATTGGATACTTCCTTGGACATGGCAGTGAGTGAATAAAAGCCGGTTTGTTGAGGCTCTCTAACTCCTCCCTTTCACAACAGTGGAAAGTTCCGCCTTTCAGTTTGTAAGCGCCCTGACGTCAGACCGATTGGAAACTACTCCATCCCCTGGCTTTGCAAAATGAGCTCGTCATTTATTTAAAAGCATCAGCCAGTCCCCATGCTGGCGCCGGCCAGAGCTCTCCACACTGCTCCAGGCCATTCGGCCGGCATTGTGCTGATTTCCCCTTTCAAATAGACTCCTTAAACAGAAGCGAACCTCGCTCGTAGGCAAACACAACGGGCCATTCATTACCCTGGCTCAGTGTTAACTCTTACTGACTAGTGCAAGTTTTCAATAAGCATTTTTTAAAAAAAACTTCCTTCATACCAGCAAACAAATTATTTATTCAAAAAAATCTTTCTGTTTTTAGTCTCCCATGTAAACCCCTCAGCCTGACTTTTTGTGGAGACAGTTTAAGGAAAGCGTAGGAAGTAAAAACAATTTTATTGTGTGTGTGTGTGTTGGGGGGGGGGGGGGGGTTGGTTTGTTGTAGGAGGCCAGTGAGAGAGGGAAAAACAACAATGTTGGTCAGGCCCCGCCTCATTAGCCGGCACATGACTGAAACTGACAACGAGCATTACATCAGCAGGAAATCTATTACCAAAACATACTACTCTTAAAGAGGTAATGTTCGCAGGAAGTTAAAAATCACACAACACCAGGTTATAGTCCAACAGGTTTAATTGGGAGCACACTTTGGACTATAACCTGGTGTCGTGTGATCTTTAACTTTGTACACCCCAGTCCAACACCAGCATCTCCAAATCATGTTCGCAGGAGACAGAGAGAGAGAGAGAGAGAGACACATACACAGGCTGGAATACCAAGCCTCAAGTGTATGTTCTCAGAGTGGTCAATGTCCACTCAGAAGGAGGCTCCCTTCAACACTCCCATTTTGATTAGATTCCCTACAGTGTGGAAACTGGCCCTTCGGCCCAACAAGTCCACGCCGACCCTCTGAAGAGTAACCCACCCACACCCATTCATCTACCCTAGGTTGACCCCTGACTAATGCACCTAACGCTATGGGCAATTTCGCATGGCCTGCACATCTTTGGACTGTGGGAGGAAACCGGAGTACCCGGAGGAACCCCACACAGACACTGGGAGAATGTGCGAACCCCACGCAGACAGAGGCTGGAATCGAACCTGGGTCCCTGGTGCTGTGAGGCAGCAGTGCCAACCACTGAAGCACCGTGCTGTTCCTTGTACCCTATTGCGCCGTGATTCCCATCTTGTAGCTCAAAGACTTGATTGTATTATATAAGGCAAGGCACACAAGGGCTATAGGCCAAGTGCTGTGAAATGGGTTCAGAGTAGTTAAGTGGATGTTTTTGACAGGCATGTTCTCAATGGGCTGGAGGGTCTCTTACTCTGTGCCACCGTGGGCGGCACGGTGGCACAGTGGTTAGCACTGCTGCCTCACAGCGCCTGAGACCCGGGTTCAATTCCCGCCTCAGGCGACTGACTGTGTGGAGTTTGCACGTTCTCCCCGTGTCTGCGTGGGTTTCCTCCGGGTGCTCCGGTTTCCTCCCACAGTCCAAAGATGTGCAGGCCAGGTGAATTGGCCATGCTAAATTGCCCATAGTGTTAGGTAAGGGGTAAATGTAGATGTAGGGGTAGGGGTATGGGTGGGTTACGCTTCGGCGGGGCGGTGTGGACTTGTTGGGCCGAAGGGCCTGTTTCCACACTGTAAGTAATCTAATCTAATCTAATCTACTGTGCTTTAGATCTTTATAACTCTACAAAAGCTGACACACTGACCTTTTGGGCATTTCTGTCTCCTATCACCATTGTCCTTGGACTGGTCAGTGGTTTCCCTCACGCCAGTTTGTACACTGGTCACCATGTCCATCCTATACAACACATGCAGGATGTCTCTGGGTGGCATCACAGACCTTTATTGATATATGGTGTGTGTGTGTGTATGTATTCACTCCATGGACACCCCTCCCCAGCCTTACTTAAAATAATAAGTCTAACCAGCTCATGGATTTCTTTGTCATTGACATTGGGCCCACTGTTGACGATCTACCAAGAAACCAAACTTCCCGTACAGATGTGCCCTGCCCCAGCCCAACTGTATTGTCCCTGCTATTTCCTCCGAGCTGACCTTGTCCACCAGACACACCTCCTGCTTCCTCCAATCCATTCCCACCAAAGCACTGACCTCTCGATTTCTGGATCCCCATTTTATTGGTAGTTTATCGTTGACAGAAGGTCAGTGAAATGATGTCACCAGCTCAGACAGCCTCAGGTGCACCTGTACCCAACAGTCACCACCGCAGACGTCAGATCGCCCTTCCTGAGAGTGAACCCATGGAAAGCAAATGGCCCTGGATGGAGTCCCCAGCTGTGCACTCAGATTCTGCATGGACCAGCTGGCGGGAGTTTTCGTGGACATCCTTAACCTCTCCTTACTCCGATCCGAAGTCTCATCTGCTTCAAGAAGACCACTATCCACTATCATCCAAAGAAAAATCAGGCTTAATGACTACCAGCCAGTGGCTCTGACATCCATCATTATGTAGTGCCTTGAGAGGCTAGTCATGGCACACATCAACTCCAACCTCCCAGACTGACTCACGGACTGTAATCAGTAAGGATAGGTGACAACACCTCCTCCACAATAATCCAGCTGCGTACTCAGCCCCTTATTATACTCCTTATACACCCCCGACTGTGTGGCCAATCTCAGCTCTAACCCCATTTACAAATTTTCTGATGACACCACCATTGTGGGTTCGATCTCAAACAACAATGAGGCAGAGCACAGGAAGGAGATAGACAGCTTAGTGGCATGGTGTAAAGGCAACAATCTCTTCCCTCAATGTCACCA
Organism: Chiloscyllium punctatum; assembly: GCF_047496795.1. Taxonomy (NCBI): domain Eukaryota; kingdom Metazoa; phylum Chordata; class Chondrichthyes; order Orectolobiformes; family Hemiscylliidae; genus Chiloscyllium; species Chiloscyllium punctatum. The sequence goes on from NC_092745.1 coordinate 37,417,371, forward strand.
AAACGAAGGAACTAATTATCACCTTCATGAAGGGGAGTGAAGGACACGTCCCTGTTTGTATTGATGGTGCTGAGGTGGAAATGGTGGAGAGTTTCAAGTTCCTAGGAGTAAATATCACCAAGAATCTGTCCTGGTCCAACAGCATCAACACTACAGTCAAGAAAGCACACCAACACCTCTACTTCTTCAGAAGGCTAAGGAAATTTAGCATATCCATAAAGACACTCTCAAATTTTTATACGTGCACTATGGAAAGCATCACAGCTTGGTATGGTGACTGCTCTGCCCTAGATCACAAGAAACTATAGAGACTTGTGAACACAGCCCATTCCATTCACAAAAACCAGCCTTCCTTCCATTGATTACGTCTATATTTCCCACCACCTCGGGACATCAGCCAATGTAATCAAAGGCCCCTCCCACCCCAGTTATACTCTCGTCCACCCTCTTCCATCGGGCAGAAGATACAAAAGTTTGAAAAAGACAAACCCCCACCCCCCCCCCCCGCCCCAACAAATTTAAGAACAGCTTCTTCCCTGCTGTTATCAGACTTATGTAGAGACAAAGAAAACTGCAGATGCTGGAATCCAAAGTAGACAGACAGGAGGATGGAAGAACACAGCAAGCCAAGCAGCATCAAGAGGTGTAAAAATCAACATTTTGGGTGTAACTCTTCTATCAAACTTATGAACGGACCTCTCAAATATGAAAGTTGATCTTTCTCTGCACCCCCTCTGTCGCTGTAATAGTACATTGTGCATTCTGTTCTATTACCCTGATGTACTTACGTAAGGTATGAAACAGTACTTTTCTCGATACATGTGACAATAATAAATCAAAAATAGGCAGGACAGTAAATTGCAATGAGGAAGTAAGAACCTTACGAGTGGATATAGATAAATTAGGGGAGTGGGCCAAAATGTGGCAGATGGAGTTTAACATGGCTAAGTGTGAGGACATGCATTTGGGTCAAAAGAATGGGAAAGCGACCGATTATCTTAATGGGGAGAGACGTCGGGGTGCTCCAGTGCAGAGGGATCTAGGTGTATTTGTTCATGAGTCATAGAAAAACTAGCATGCAGGTACAGCAGATAATAAAGTGAACCGAAGGTTGGTTTTTATAGATGAAGGAATAGAATACAAAGGTAAGGAAGTATTGTTGCAACTATATAAGGCATTGGTGAGACTGCAACTGGTGTATTGTCCACAGTTTTGGTCCCCTTACTTGAAGAAAGTTGGAGTGGCATTGGAGACAGTTCAGAGGAGGTTCACTAGATTGATCCCAGAGGTGAGGGGTTTGTCGTATGAAGAGAGATTGAACAGTTTTGGCCTATAGAATTTAGAAGAATGAGGGGAGATCAATTTGAGGTATTCAAGATGATAAAATAGCTGTGCAGCGGATGCTTCCTCTTGTGGGGCATTCTTGGATGAGAGGTCATCATCTTTAGGATAAGGGGTAGCAAATTTAAAACAGAGTTGAGGAGGAACTATTTCTCCCAAAGGGTTGTGAATCTGTGCAATTTGCTATCCCAAAGTGCAGTGGATACTGAGACAATGAGTAAATTTAAGGAGGAGTGAGACAGATTTTTTATTGGTAATGGGTTGAAGGAATATGGAGAGGAGACAGGAAAATGGGGGTGAGGAGCATATCAGCCATGATCGAATGGAGGCACAGACTCGATGGGCCAAACGGCCTAATTCTCCTCCTATACCTTATGAACTTATGAAATCAAATCCTTCTAGTCCTCATACTGTAGACCCACCACCACACCCCACTTTCACATCTGCTGTCATAGATCCCATCACAAAATATACCCTTGCTAAGGGGTCGGAGTTTAAAAAAAGGAATGTTTTGTTAAAAGAGTATAGGGTGTTGGTGAGGCTGCAGCTGGAGTACTGCATACAGTTTTGGTCCCAGAATTTCAAAAAGGATGTACTGGCATTGGAGGCAGATCCAATCAAACAGATACTCTGGGTTGATTCCTTAGATGAAAGGGTTGACTTATAAATAAGAACTAAACAGGTTAGGTCTTTTCTCATTATACTTAGGAATGAGGAGTGATCTTAAAGAAATATATGAAATTCTGACTTGACAGGGTAGATGTTGAGAAGCAGTTTCCACTAGTGGTTGAATCATAAACTAAGGGACAGAGTTACAGATAAAGGGATACTCATTTAAACTGAGAGGTGAAGGATTTTTTTTATATCTCAAAAAGTAGTGAATGTTTGGAATTCTCTAAAACAGAGAGTTGTGGAGGCTGATAGTCCTCTGATAGATCACCGATAGTATGTAAAGAGGAGATTAATAGATAGATTCCTAAAGCTGGCACACAAGAGAATTTAAGGCCTGGGACAGATTAGCCACGGTCTTATACAATTGTAGGGCAGGCATGAAGGGCTGATTGGTCTATCGCTGCTTCTATTTCTTACGTGACTCTTCAGTCTTTTCAGTTTACTGTCCTACCACCAGCTCCCTCCTCTCCTTGACCATCAGATTGTTTTCCCTGCATGTTTGAGGCCTTCCAATAGTTTTCTGCTAGAAGCAACCCTTGATGCTCTTCTATTCTCATAATGCCCTTCATCATTCCAAAAATTGTTAGGTTCCACACCACCATCATCTCGCTCAACCCTTTCACAGTATTCCATTTATCTCGCAACGTGTCGAACATTCTGTATTAGAGGAGGAGCAATTTTCTTCTAATAAATAGCAGGTTGACAATCGTTTTCAGTTGCTTCCTTAAATTCAGATCCTTATTTACTGACTCCAATTCTCTCAGGAAATGGTTTGAAGCTAATCCAGTCTGATTGTAAACTAGACTTGCTGTTTCATCCCACTATTGATCTTCCAATCCTGTAACATCCCCATTGACAAGAAGGTCTACTTCAACCTGCCAAGCATTAACCACTTCTGCCGTTGCCTCATTTGTCTGCTGTTGGCACCTCGTCCACACCTTCGTTAACCCTGGACTCAATTATTCTAATACCGTCTTTGGCCAGGCTCCCATCCTACACTATCTGTAAAATAGGATGTCATCTTGTAGCTGTACAGGATATCGGTTAGGCCACGTTTGGAATACCGTGTTCAGTTCTGGTCTCCGTGCTACAGGAAAGACATTGTTAAATTTGAAAGGGTGCAGAAAGGATTTACAAGGATGTTGCCCAGACTATAGGGTTTGAGCCATAGGGAGAGGCTGAATAGGCTGGGGCTATTGTCCCTGGAGTGTCGGAGGCTGAGGGGTGATGTTATAGAGGTTTATAAAATCATGAGAGGCATGGAAAGGGTAAATATCCAAGATCTTTTCCTTGGGTAGGGGAGTCCAAAACCAGAGGGCATAAGTTTAAGGAGAAAGATTTAAAACTTTTTCATGCAGAGGGTAGTATGTATGGAATGAGCTGCCAGAGGGAGTGGTGGAGGCTGGAATAATTACAACATTTAAAATGCATATGGATGGGTACATGAATGGGAAGGATTTAGAGGGATATCAGTCAAATACTGGCAAATGGGACTGGAGTAATTTAGGATATCTGGTTGGTATGGTCAAGTTGGACCGAAGGATCTGTTTCCATGCTGTACATCTCTATGACTTTAAACTGACCTCATCCAAATCTGTGCCTGAAATATCTGCACCTACTCTTGGTTGCTTAACATTCCAGCGCTTTCTTTCTTACAACTGTCCCAGTCTGGGAATACTCTGGTTTTAAAATTCTCATTCTTGTTTTCAATCACCACATGGTCTTGCTCCACCTAATATCTGTACTTTCATCCACTTCTATAACCTTCTAAAAATATGTCTGATTCTTGACTCTTCCAATTCCAATTTTAATTTTTCTACCTTTAGCAGCTAAGTGCAGGAAACCTTTCTTTCTCTCTACCTCTCTCTTACTCTTTAAGATGTTCCTTCTAACTTACCTCCTTGACTAATTAGATTTGATCACTTGTAATCACTTCTTTTTCACCCAATTTGGTGATTAAGTTTGTCTGATAATATCAAGTGCATTGAGATGTCTTTATTACATCAAAGGGTGGTCTGTAAATGCAAGTGGCTCTTGCTTATAATATCTGAAGAATTCAGGTTTACCAATGGAAACTATTTACCTTCTCCAATCCCAATCTGACATGATCTAGATCACAAAATGGAAGCAAGCAATTTACTGTTCCCAAAGGCTGCACTCATTCCTGTCATTGTAGCACCAGTTCCAATCAGCTCATTCAACACAGTTCCGGTTGCCCTGTTATAGGAAGGCTATTATTAAACTGGAGGAGTTCAGAAAAGATTTACCAGGACGTTGTTGGGAATGGAGGGTTTGAGTTATAAGGAGAAGCTGGATAGGCTAAGACTTCTTTCACTGGAGCTTAGGAGGTTCAGGGTGACCTTGTGGAGGTTTATACAATCATGAGTGATGTAGCTAAGGTGAATAGCAAAGGTCTTTTCTCGAAGCTGGGGAGTTCAAAACAAGATTTTTGAGGTTTAGTGAAGAACAATTTAAAAAGGACACAAGGAACAGCTTTTTTTTTCAATGGAAAGTGTTTAGAACAAAGAACAAAAAAAAACAAAGAATAAGCCTGTGCTGACACATTTTGCTCATCTATACTAAAACTGTCTTCACTTACATGATACATTTCCCTCTATTCCCTTCCTATTCATGTATTTGCCCAGGTGCTTCTTGAATGCTGGTATTGTGTTTGCTACCGCCACTTTCCCTGGCAACGTTTTCCAGGCACTCCCCACCCTTTGTGTGAAAAACTTGCCTCGCACATCTCTTTTAAACCTACCCCCCTCACACCTTGAACTTGTGTCCCCTCGTAATTGACTCCTCCACTCTGGGAAAAACCCTCATACCTTCCACTCTATCCATGCCATTCACAATCTTAGAAACCTCTGTTTGGTCACTTCTCAACCTCCTGTGTTCTAGTGAAAACAAACCCAGTCTATCCAACCTTTCTTCATTGCTAAAATCCCCCATATACCAGGCAACATCCTGGTAAACCTTTTCTATATCCTCTCCAAAGCATTCACATCCTTCTGATAGTGTGTTGACCAGAACTGTATGCAATATTCCAAGTGTGGCCTAACTAAAGTTCTACAAAACTGCAGCATAACTTGTCTATCCTAATACACAATGCCCTTCCAATGAAGGCAAGCATGCCATAAGCCTTTTGCTACCTTAAGTACCTGTGCTGCCACCTTCAGAGATCTGTGGACCTGCACACCAGATCCCTCTGCACTTCAACACACCTAAGGGTTCTGCCATTCACTGTATAATTTCCACCTGTACTTGACCTTCCAAAATGCATCACCTCACATTTGTCTTGATTAAATTCCGTCTGCCATTTTTCTGCCCATGCCTCCAAATGATCCATATCCTGCTGCATCCTCTGACAAGCCTCCTTACTATCCATAACTCTACTAATTTTTGTATCATCTGCAAACTTACTAATTAGACCTAAATTAATACTTTTTAAGATGCACAATACCTCTTCCTTTTTAATCGCAACTTGACTTAGAATCTCAACACTCCCTTCCCTCAGATTATCTTCCACCAATTCCTTCTATTTGGGGAATACAGACACAAAACATTCATTTAGGACCTCACCTACCTTTTCTGGTTCCACACATAGATTCCCTCCTTTGTCCATGAGTGGGCACATCCGTTCCCTGGCTACCCTCTTGTTTTTTAATAGAAGCATAAAAAGCCTTGGGATTCTCCTAAATCCTGTTTGCTACCAACTTTTCATTACCTCTTTTAGCCCTTTTCATTCTTCATTTAAGTTCTTTCCTAATTTCCTTATGTACTTCAAGGACTTCATCAGTTCCCAATCTCCTTAATCTATGCTTCCTTTTTCTTTCTGACTAAGGTAATAACATCTCCGGTCATCCAAGGTTCATATAATTTGCCGTACATATCCTTCATTCTTCTGAACTCTTATCAACTGCTATAAGAAATGATGAATGCCGATACTGTTACAATATTTCAAAGACATTTGGATAAGTACATGAATAGGAAAGGGTTGGAGGGGATACAGGCCAAATGTAGGCAGTTGGGACTAGTTTAGTTTGGGAACATGGTTGGTGTGAATTAGTTGGACCGAAAGGTCTATTTCTATGCTGTATCACACTGTGACTCTATATTAGGGACTCCTGCGCTATATATGACTGTATGGGGCAGTGCCATTAATTGTTTACATCACCCTTGTGGCATGGTGGTAATATCATTAGACTTGAAATTTGGAGGCACAGATTAATAGACTGGGGGCCACATTCAAATCTCATATGGCAGCTGGTGGAATTTAAATTCAAAGTGAAGGTTCATGGCAAACATAATAATATGCACAAATTGTTCCAAAATAAAGCAAAAAAAAAATTCATTGGGCTATTAGGATGAGGTAGGGTGGGGGGAGCAAATCTGCCATCTTTATCTGGCCCCCCACCATCTCCCCAACTGCCTGCACACCCACCGCAAAGTGCTTCTGACTCCAGGTACGTCCTGTTGAAATGGGCCATTCTAATCAAAGGGGTGGTGATAACCCTGTGAAAGAATGACAAACGAAAGAAAGAAAATCTTAAAAATTAAAAAAAAACCATGGATGGTGAAAAGCTGAAACAGAAACTGCTAGAGAAACCCAGCAAAATTTGTAGAGAGAAAACAGTTAGCGTTTTGAGTTCAGTTCTGAAGAGTGGTTCCTCAAAGGCCCACAGAACTATCATTGCTTAAAATCTTGGGGAGTTGGGAGGCAAAAGAATTCACTTTGTGGTGGTGGTGTTATTTTAAGGTGTCCACCCGGAATCCCTTTAAGGAAGGGAGACAGGGTTAAAAAAAAACCGGGTACAGCTTTAAGAGCGCCCCGGTCGGCGCCTGGGGGGGAGGGGAGGGGAGGGGAGGGCGTCGATTTAAATAAAGCAGCGGTCAGCTCGGGCTCCGATTGGTCGGGGCCGGTGGGCGGAGAGGCGGATTGGAACGCCCACGGCGGCCCTGATTGGCCCGGACCATGTGGGCGGGGGGTTATAAATAGCGGGGCACTTTCAAACGGTTACAATTCCCCGGAGCGGAGGCGGCGAAGGAGGAGCGGCCGCTGGAGAGGACTTTACAGCCCCCCCCTGCTGTTTCATCGCCTCGGGGTGGGACTAAATCCACGTTTGTTTGTTTGTTTATTTATTTATTTATTCGGGGCGGAGGGCGTCGCATATCCCACCCCCACCCTCCCTGAGCGCCCGCGCCGACCGGGAGCCATGGAGTTCAAGGTGGAGGCGCACCGCATCATGACTATCTCGCTGGGCAAGATCTACTCGTCCCGGGTGCAGAGGGGCGGCATCAAACTGCACAAGAACCTACTGGTGTCCCTGGTGCTGAGGAGCGCCCGTGAGGTCTACCTGAGCGAGCAGGAGGAGCTCTACCTGCAGCAGCAGCAGCAGCAGCCGCCCGGGGAGCTGCAACCCCCGCAGAGCTGGGCGGCCCGGAGGAGACTCTGCGACCCTGCCGCCCAGGGCCAGCCTCCACCCGCCGGCTGGGCCGGAGGGGCGAGCGGCGAGGCCGTGCCGCGGCTCCCCGCTTGGACAGACGGGCAGCGGGCCGAGGGCAGGGTGCACAGCCCGGGCTGGGCTGACTCGCCCCCGAGCGAGCCGGCGGGCGGCGGCGGCGGCGACAACAGCAGTAACCGGGCGTGCCCGTCCCGGACGGGGGGCAAGCCGGCGGCGAGCTGCCCGTGCGCCCGCAAGAGGAGGAGCGCCGAGCCCGGCGCGGCGGAGCCCGCTAGCCCGCTGAAACGGGCCAGGACTGAGCGGGAGCCGGCGGTGCCGCGCCGGGCCGCCTGCATCGCAGTCCAACAGCAGCAGGAGGAGGAGGAGGAACAGGAGATGGAGACCTCTCCCAACGTCTCCAGTCTCATCACCGTCTTCGGCTCCAGCTTCTCCGGGCTCCTCACCAAGGAGGGCACCGACGGGGAGAATGGCCAGGTCTGCTGCGATCAAGTACTGGGCACTATGGGTTCCTGGAGCAGGGCGATTGTCGCCTTCTGAGCAACACTTCGACCACCCCCTTCCTCCTCCTGAGACACCAGGACTCTGTGTTCAAGTTGGTTTCTCCCATGATCGTCAATTTAATTTTTTGGGAGGGAATGGGTTGGGTTTGAAACCGTCCACCCCTCCCTGCCCCAGTAAGGAGCCTCTCTTACAACCACGTGGAGATCAGCCTCTCTCCCTCTCCCACCCAGGGTGAGCAAGTGGAGAGGGCCAGGCGTGTGCTGGGCTTTTTTTGGGGGGGGGAGGAGGTTACACTTCACATTTTGACTGTGCGGGGGAGGTCTCGGTCTTGTTTCCCCCCCCCCCCATCTTTTTAAAAGTTTGACTTTTGGTTTAAAGCGTCAATTTGTTTCTCTCCGCCCGGTTCCTGCTTCGTTGGAAGGCAGCAAGGCTTGTGGATTGTTTGTATACAGTTTAATTTTTATACGTGTCCCCAATGCCTTTTTTATACAAAACCGAATGCTGCTGAGGTCGATATTGAATCACTTCCCCCCCCCCCCCCCCCATTCCCGTTGTCTTCCACGGCGATGAGTTGGGCACGTTTCTGTAATTAAGAGTTGTCTTTGTTCTATAAAGACTTTGGAAAATGTGTTGGATTGTTCACTGCTTTTTTCTTTTGCTGTAGTACTGTTTGTTGTTTATATGAATGGTGTAATTTACACGAATTAAAGGTTATTTAACTTAATCCTGGCACTTGGCGTGTTTCTTGTGATTCATTGCGGTGTGGTCCTGCATGGGTTAACTCTCTCTGTCTCTGTATCTCCTGTAGAGGGCTGCTCCTTTGACTATTGTTCGCTGTTTGTTGGGGGGGGCGGTGGTAGGGGGAGAAGCGGGCGGGTGTTGGACTCGCTTTAAAGACACTACTGCTTTTGTCAGTTCTGAAGTAGGCGAAAGTTCACAGATGGTAACCGCACAGGCAACTCTAAGCCCAGCTTCCAGCCGTGCAGTTTAGTAGGCGGGTTTTTCCACTTAAGAGGAGTCAAGTCTCAGATTTTTAAATCCATTAAAAGTTTTTGATTTTAACCCCAGCTCACTGGTGCTTCGTTTGAGATTTGTTTGCTCCCCAAACCATTTTGAATCTCGAATATTTATACCGTGATCCGTCAGATCCTTGTCCCTCACTGTCCAGATACTAACCTAAGTGGGCAATGCTTTTTTTCTTGAAAAAAAACACACGCTCTTAAACATTAAATTTCATCCCACTTTAGCCTAAAATGGTGTTGAAGGGTGTGAATTCTGCCCCGCCCCCAGAAGAGGCCATCTCTGATGTCAATCAGCTTGTGTCCTGAGTTGGTTTGTGTTGATGTACGTGAGCATGGAGCTCAGACGGCTGTTTGATTTTTGAAAGTGCTGTTGCAGCACCTTCCAGCTGATCTGGCCCTCCCAATCCTGGTTGGGGAAGGCGAGGAGTCTTTCAAGAGTTTCTCAAATTGCGGCCCATTTTTGGGGTTGTATGGAGTGGGTCCTGTAAAGTGCAATAACTGTAACATTACAAGACAAATGTTAGTTGGATGTAGTAAGGCATTTTTTTAATTGGTCTAACCATGAGCCAGTTGGTGACTGCTGCCACTGGCATGGCAACATTGCTGAATCTACCTGGGTGACAACTTTGGAACTAACTTTCCAGCCTTGACCACCTGTAATTTCTCACGTGTGCTTACTACTTAATGGGATAATCTAGTGTCTCTTTGACGTTAACATCCCTGACTCCAGTTACATCTCTACCTTTCCAGCCCTTGCCCTCTATACTTGGAGTGGATAACTGGGATCTTGCTATGTTCAAGTTAACAGCCATATACCAAAAGTCTAAGCAATGACTACACTTCATTGTTCTAAACAACAGGTTCTTTCCAATATAGTGCTTCAGAATATACTTGGGTAGTTTTATACTTGTCCCAAGGCTCTGATCTTGGCACTGACCTCTGTTTAATTCAACTATTTAACTGTCAAAGACAGAGAAACAGCCCCTTTAGTCCAATTCATCTGTAGTCTGATACATTAATCTAGTCCCATTTTCCAGGATTTGGCCTGTATCCCTCTAAACCCTTGTATCTAGATGGGTACATGAATCTTTTTAAATGTTGTCATTATCAGTCTCCTGCATCTCCTCTGGCAGTTCATTCCATACATGCCACCCTTTGTGTGAAAAAGCTACCCCTTGGGTCCCTATTTAGATCTTTTTTCTGACTTTCTCCACCCCCCCCCCACCACCACCTCAAACTGTAGTGGGCACAGTGCCAATTTTGAGCTCTGTTTTTCTGTAACTGGGTTTGATGGGATTATTCCCAGGAATGGGAGTGCTATTTGGATTCTCTCCTTCCCCTGAGTCTACAGGCACTGAGACTAATACCCCAATTAGTGTTTGCAGTTTTTACCCTGGGAGGGGGAGGGAGAGCTATGGCTTTTTAACACAGCTACTCTCTAGAGTGTCACCAATTGTTCTGATCCCTGGAAAGTATAGTTCTAATGTTCAGCTGCTGGCGTTCATTATTGAGTTCAGCGATGTCTCCTCTGGCTTGGCAGTGTTTAAGACCTGCCTAAAGAGAAGCATTTAAGAATGAGGAATGCTGTTCTCTAATGACTTTATTATTCAACCAGGAATATTGTGCAAAGGTATAGGTATTGAGGGGCTGAATGGTGGCTGCTGTCTAGATCCTGGGTTTAGATCTGAAGAGCAGGAAAATCGACCCTTTGGGCAAAAGGGCTTTTGCCCAAGACGTCTATTTTCCTGCTCCTGGGATGCTGCCTGACCTGCTGTACTTTTTCCAGCACCACTCTGATCTAAACTCTGGTTTCCAGTATCTACAGTCCTCACTTTTATCACTATCTAGATTCTGTTTAGGTTAATTAGCTGTATATCTGTGAGAGTGCACTTGTTTAAAAACAAATAAAGTGAGACCAGACTGGGTTTGGATATCTGGTTGGCATGGACAGAAGGGTCTGTTTGCATGCTCTAACTCTAAGTTGATTATCCCATCCTACTAGGGAAGTAAATCCAATCACTTTTTTTTTAAAAAACCTCAAGTTTGTGTTGTATTACAGGTTTCTGCCTCTCCTTAGGCTGGTTATCCCCTTTCTGTCTCTCCCACTTTTTTTCCCCCCCCACCTGGTGTTGACTGGTGCCTGGTCAGCATATCGAAGTGGGGGTGATAGAATGTGAGAAATTTAGCTATTGCTCCAGCCAGGTGCTCAAGTTAATGTGTGGCCAATTTTAAATTCCACAACAAGGTGGGAGGTTTGTGGGAACGGCAAACCAGAAACTGAGTTGGAAGCCAAATCTCTTTCCCTCATCCTTTTTATTACTCTGGGACACTTTCCACATCCCAGAAAATTAAGTCTTTGGGTTCTCCACTTCCTGGGGAGGAGGGGAAGAGAGAAGACAGTGGACTGAACTATTTCCTTCCACCGCCAGTCTCCTCTGTCTGGTTAAACTCCTCATTCTGTACAATTTCTCCAACTCCTCTGATTTTCTTTACATCAGAGGTGGCCATGGGTAACCATGTGGGCCCTATTCTGCCTGTTTTTTGTGGGGTGCAGTCCCTTTCCATAACTTTCTCCAGTATGTTGGTGCTGCTTCCTTCCCTCATCCAGAATTGGGAAGATTTATCAATTTCACTTCCAATTTCCACCCCACTCTTGTCCTCACCTGCTCCATCTGACTCCTCCCTTGCTCAACATCTGTCTCCATGTCTGGGGATAGGCTGGCCACCAATATCCATTAAAACCCATTTAATTCCCACAGCTCCCTGGACAATGCATCTTTGCACCCTGCTTCCCGTAAAGATTCCATCCCATTCTTTCTGTTTCTGTCTGTGACATCTGTTCTGGCTTCAAATGTCCACTTTTTTTTTCCCTTCTGGTGGATTCCCCACCACTGACAGGGTTCCCAGCTGTATCCAACCCATTCCGTTCACTTGTGTCCTTCCTACAATGATGGTAGTGTCCCCCTACTCTGCAGCTGAAGAATCATAAGCTGCCTTTATTGCCACCTCCCCTTGTCAGTCCTCTAAGAACTGTTCCCTTTGGATGCCCTGGTCTTCTACTTCACTTCTATCGCCCCTCCCCTGCCCCCCACCTGTAAATAGCCATCTTCCCTTGCAACCACAAAGAGCAAATCCTGCCTGTTTATCTCTTCCTTCCTCATACCTGAGGACCCAGGCACCACTTCCAAGTGATGCAGTGATTTACCTGCACTTCACTGGATCTAGTCTACTATATTTAATGCTCACAATGTGGTCCTCTCTACACTGGGGAGGTGAAATGCAGACTGTGACCACTTTGTAGAAAATCTACATTGGCTGTCTGTAAAAATGACTCTTTCCAATATCCTGGCACTTCAATGCACCAACCTGTACCTAGTCAAAGGTGTCAGCCTGAGTTCTGTGCTCATACCACCCCTAATCTGAGGTGAGTGCTATTCGCTGAGACTTGGCAAAGACTCTTAATGCTAACCAACCGGGCTGCTGCTTGCTATCCAACTCAGTGAGATCTTTCTACTTGATGGTTATCAGTGGTTTTACAAGCGGTGAAGTGGAGGTTTCATCCAAATGTGAGGGATGGTGTTGTCTGTTTTGCTTCCAATACTTTGAGTCACCTTGAGCCATTTAGTATTTAAAATATTGATTTCTCACCAGTGTCTTTTGTGCTTAGCCTGGAATGTTTTTGTTTTTTTCCTCTATGCCAAAGCAAATAGATTTCGTCATAAAGAGAACAGTCAACAACCCTCTGGGCTTAGTGTTTAACCAGAGGATGTCACCTGGAATGAGGTTGAAGGTGCAGGGCTTTCCTAATGACCTCAGCTTGTATGGGAATTGAGACTGTGCCGTTGGCATTTTCACACAGCATACCAGCTGTCTGGTTAAGAGCTAACTAATTTCCACTTGGTAGCCTCTGCTGTATCCTAAATTGTGGTTTGGTCTTTGGGAAGTGTATGCTTATGAACAGCTAGACTATTCAGGGAGCATATCTATACTTGGACCTCCATATGACCATAAGGTATAGGAACAGTGTTAGACTATTCAGCCCATTGAATCTACTTTGTCATTCGAGCATTGCTGATATGTTTCCCAAATCCACATTCTCCTGCTGTCTCCCTGTAACCCTTAATAGTCAAGAACCTGTTTATCTCTGTCTTTACACTCAATGGCATAGCTTTCACAGCTCTCTGTGACGATGAGTTCCACAGATTCACCACCCTCTGACTGAAGACGTTCTGCCTCATCTCAGGTTGAAGGTACAACCCTCCAGAACTGAGGCTGTGCCCTTTCGCCTTATTCTGTCCTACTAGTAGAACATTTTCTCTACATCCACTTTAGTCAGGTCTCTCAGTATTCTGAAAGTTTCAATCAGATTCCCTCCCTCATCCTGCTAAACTCCCTTGAGTACAGACCCAGAGTCCTCAGCCAGTTATATGACAAGCCCTTCACCCCATCATTTAAATCTCTGATCCCATCTAATACCAGCATGTCTTTCCTTATATATTGGACCTAAAACTGCTCATTCAAAATAGTCTGGCCCGAGCCTTATGCAGTCTCAGCAGTGCGTCCTTGCTCTTGTGTTCTAGCCCTCTTGAAATGAATTTCACCATTGCATCCGCCTTCCTGACCACAAACTGAACCTGCATGTTAACCTTTATTAATGAAAAGTCACTGTTTGCAGCAGCTACCAACCAGCTGGCTTTTTTGAGGTACAAATTGGGTGTTAACTGGAAATGACAGATGAGAGCTGCTGGAGATCTGATCAATTTCTCAAGCTTATTCCCAGCCCCAAACTGTTCAGTTACTGGGGAACTGATTGCAATAATTGACAAGCCTTTGTCATCGATAACTGGTCACTAGTCCATAGATCAATCAGCCTCTTACACCACAGTGCCACCTCCATTAGCCCTCGGTCAGTTCCGCTGCAAAACACTGCTGTAATGCAGGGTTGTACAGTGTCGGGTATCACGTTTTCAAAACTACACAGCAAGCCTTGCTTTTTGAGCTGGTGTACTTTTTAAAACAAAACCTCCCAGAAAAATCAAGACCTGGATTTTCTGAGTATGCCAAGGTACTTCTCCCCTGTGAGGAGAAAAGCACCTTCTGCTAGGAGGTCACACAAAAGGGAGAGCAGCTGAAGGGACAGGTATATTTTATCTTCCATTAAATCTTTCATAACCAAGTGTTTAACACCAGTGGCAATTTGAGGGACATTTCGATCCAGTTTGAAAGGGGGAGGATCCACTTGCTGTTTATGGTGAGCCCCAGAATATGGGGAAGGGTAGGCATGAGGTCTTGTTAACAGTTCAAGCAGCAGACTGAGAGTTATCTTCCCCTCCCTTACAGCGTGTGTATATATACCCTGCTTGGAGTGCAGTGGATCAAGAAGGCAGAGCACCACCACCTCCAGGGCTATCAGGAATTGTCAGTAAACGCCGTCCAGCTAGCGATCCACATGTCCTCTGACCAAAAACCTGAGTAAATTTAGGGTAGGAATACGTTGGGTGGGCTAGGCTGCACTGATCTGGCCTGTGCTCAGGGTCACAGCAAGTTGGATAAATATGGCAGTCACAAATGGTGAGAAACTAGTCAATTGGTGGGTATATCTCACAGCTAAGGTTAGTAGAGGTGATTGTTTCAGAATAAACAAAAGGTGAGTGAACCATCCTTGTTTGTGCACCAGACTGGCTGGTTTACAAAGCAGAATAACGCCACTAGCATAGGTTCAATCCCTGCAATGGATGAAGTTACCATAGAGATGTACAGCACGGAAACAGTCCAACTCAATTCATGCTGACCAGATATCCTCAATTAATCTAGTCCCATTTGCCAGCATTTTCCCAAATCCTTCTAAGCTTTCCAATTCATATACCTATCCAGATGCCTTTTAAATGTTGTAATTATTCCTCTTCTTCTGGCAGCTCATTCCGTTCATGCACTACCCCCCTCTGGGTGAAAAAGTTGCCCATTGGGTCCCTTTTAAATCTTTCCTCTCCCTCCCTAAACCTATGCCTTCTACTTCTAGACGTCCCCACCCCAGTCAACAGACCTCGTTTATTTCCGCTTTCCAGGCTCTCCTCATCCCTTCCCCTCATCTGAGGCATGATGACCCTCACCACTGGTCATCTCTAATGTGAGAGCAGCCTGACAGTCCTGTGGAGCCTTGGAGGCTTTACTTGACTGTAAGAGACAAATTCATGTCCACGTCAGGAACAAATTACTGCAGATGCTGGAATCTGTACTGAAAACAAAGAATGCTGGAAATCATAGCAGCTCTGATGGAGAGTCATCTAGACTCGCAAGGTTAGCTTGCTCTCCCTCCATGGATGTTGTCTGACTTGCTGTGATTTCCGGCATTTTTGTTTTTTTTTTCATTTCAGGCCCACACCAGCTGCTGCGATAGAATTCTCCCTTCCTCCCAGCATGAAGCTGTTGACCTGTTGGCGGTACCCAGGTATTGCGATTAAAAAAAATCAGAAATGGCCGGAGTAACCCAGCAGATCTGGCAGCGTCTGTGGAGAGAAGGTGGAGTTAACGTTTCTGGGTGCAGTGACCCTTCTTCAGACCTATGTTTTGGATGTTTGTTTGAGCTCTTCAGCGTGCGCAGTCCCTTGTTTCATTTCAGCTATTGCTACATCTGATGATTGTTCAAGGAAAGTGGTGCAATTGAGGATATGCAGCATGGCGCCTGTGTTGGCATGTACTGATGCTCGCTGGAGTTTCTAGTGCTGTCTAGAGGGTTTCTATTTCACTGCCCTGCTGGATGCAGAGTGTGTTTGTAATGGGACGAGCCTGCAAGTTCATGCGACGTGGGAGAACCAGCTAGACGACACTCAGACGCAAGCTGAAGAAAATGAGGTTTGTCGTTGTTGATTGCTCCGAAAGCTGTCTTTACCCTGTTACTTCAAATTAAAAACACTGACTTGTGTTCATATTCTATTTGCCTTGTCATCGGATGTAGCAACAGCTGAAATGAAATAAGGAATTGCGCATGCTGGAGGTCTCAAACAAAGCTCCAAGTAGCTGACTCTAGATCTGAGTGACTCGCTCCATCAGCTGCCATTCCACGCAGAAGGTGGCACCAGATGAAATGTAAGTGTTTGTTTCTCAGACCAAAGTGTTGCACTCTTGGTAACTCAGCTGGCTTGCAGTTAAGAGATAAGGAGGAGAGAATAAAAGCAGGCTTGTATTTTCTCACTCTTTTCAGAGCTTCAACTTGAGGCCTCTTCTGGAGCACTGTGCCCAGTTCTGGTCTCCCTGTTATAGGAAGGATATTATTAAACTGGAGAGAGTTCAGAAGAGATTTACCAGGATGTTGCTGGGGATGGAGGGTCTGAGTTACACAGAGAGTCTGGGACTTTTTTTTCTCTCGAGGTTGAGGGGTGACCTTTTAGAGGTTTATAAAATCGTGAGGGGGATAGGTAAGGTGAGTATCAAGATGTCTTTTCCCTCGGGTGGGGAATTTCAAGACTAGGGGTTTGTATTTTTAAGGTGAGAGGGGAAAGGTAAAATAAAGACATGAGGGGTAAGTTTTTTTGCACAGAGAGTGGTTTGTGTGGGGAAGTGGTAGCTGTGGGCACAGTTCCAACATTTAAAACGCATTTAGATACGTACATGAATAAGAAATGTTTGGAGGGATGTGGGCCAAACGCAGGCAGGTAGGACTAGTTTAGTTTGGGATAATGGTCGGCACGGTCGGGTTTGACTGAAGGACTCCGTGGTGAATGACTCTATGTCGCAAAAGTCCCTGATGAGAGTGACCAGAGTTTTAACATTAGGTGAGGGATACAAAGTGGCCAAAACAATGGAGCGAAATCCTCTTCTCTTAGAATAATGGAGTGGGATCTTGTATATTCACATCAGGACACAGGGAGGCATTAATGCTTTGTCTGAGACTTGGCAGTGTTTCACTCCCTTGAGCACTGCACTGGAAGATTTTGGCTTGAATTATCTCCGGCCACGTTATCCTTGAATTATCTCCACTTGCCACGTTATTCTGCTGTAAAATATAACTGGGTGAGTTGTCAGAAGCATATTACCCTTTTTGTCCTCTGTCTCATTATCTCCAGGGCCATGATATCTGCGATAATTGCTCTTCCTATTCCATGTCTGAAAACCGACCTTGAAGTCATCATAGAATCCTTCAGTTGGAAGCGGGCCCATTCAGCCCATCGGATCATGGCTAATCCACCTAGGTTGCATTTCTCTAGATGCTGTGGGCAATTAACCTTGGACAATCCACCTAACCTGCACAACTTTGGGCTGTGGAAGGAAGCCAGAGCACCTGGAGGGAGCCCAACAAACATGGGGAGAATGTGCAAACTATACATGGACAGTGGGTGGAATCGAACCTGGGACCCAGTGCTGTGAGACAGCAGTGCTAACCACTGAGGCACCTTGGGAGGGCAGCAAGTGATAGATCAATAGGTGAAGGGAGCATTTAAATAACAATTTTAGCACAATAAGATGTCCCATGGTGCTTCAAATACCGGGAAAAGAAGACCAGGGGTGGGTGATGGGCCAGAGATGGAGGAAGTGGAAAACTGTGCCATGAGGCAGAGTACACAGGATACAGCAAAGGTGATGGCCCCCAACATCATCCCAGCTGTGGTGCTGAAGGCCATGTGCTTACAAATTACTGTTCCATCGCTTCTATGACCTGGGCATCTCCCATAAAGTGTAAAAACGCCTGAGTATGTCCTGTCCACAAAAAAGCAGCCCAGTCACATCTGCCCCCATCAGGCTTACTCTCAATAAGTGAAGGTGTTGACAGCAGCATTATCAAGTGACATTTAACAAATGCGACTGCACCTAACATTGAGCGGCCCGTAACCAAGCTAACCATGGACAACTGGGGATGACAATCTCTCTGCTGGTTAGATTCATACTGGCACATAGGAATATGGTTGTGGTTGTTGGATTCCAGCTATCTCTGCAGGAGTTCCTCAAGGTTAATACTTTTAATCAACCTGTTCAGAGTTGTTATTATATATTTCTGGGGCAGGTGAGACTTTAACCGGGGCACCCTGGCTCACCACCACTAGAGACACTACCACTGCGCCACACGAGCCCCCAGGTTCCTCAGGGTACTGTACTAGGCCCAACCTTGCTTCATCAATGACTTCACTTCTTGGGTGACAAATCCATCCTCTTTCCAGAGTCATGTCTCCAAACAGGACTTACTGTCCACAATACTGTTGTGGAAGATGTTTCATTCTGTCTTTTATTAGTTAAATCAGCCTCGGGTTTCAAAGGCCTTGCCACCATGGTCAAGATCATGGGTCCTACGGAATGAGCAGCCTCCCCTGCCCCTTATACGACCTCTGAGTCTGCAGTGAATGGCACTTGTTCCAACTGCCAGCATGCCAATAGAGTCTGGAATGATTTTGGTCTTGAACGAGGACAGAATGAAGTGGGAGGCTAATGATAACTGCACAGGATACTGAAGTCTGGAATTTACAGCTGATAAGTTTCAGCAACAAGCGAATTGAAGAGATGGAAGACTGGTCATTTCCTTAAAGTGCTCTTTGCAACAAGAAACATTGGGACTGTTCTCCTTGGAGAGGAAAAGGTGAACAGAAGATTTGAGAGACACTTTTGAAATCACGAGTCTTCGGGTCGGAGCGGATTGGGACAAACTATTCCCACTTGGAAACCAGTGGGTACAGTTTTAAAATGTTTCACAAAAGAAGCAAATGCGAGGTGAGAAATTACGTTTTTTTAACACGGCGAGTATTTTGAGTGTGCTGCAAGTGTGGAGGAGGTAGATGGGCATTCAAGAGGTTAGTTAAATGGAAATAAAATGCAGGATTACGGAGAAGAGATGGGAAAATGGCACCAAGTCAAAAATGCTTCTACAGTTGGCGCAGACATTGTGGGCTGAATGGTCTCAATCCACAACACAACAGGGGAACCTATCATTATTCTTATGGATGGAAACAATCATAAGATTGTAACTTTTTTGGATAGCCGGAAAATAATGTTTGACCCTTGTCCTGGGACCAGTATCAACAGGAAGGAAGTGAAGATACAGGAACCATGTGGACAGAGTCCAGGAAGAACACCGAAGGGGAACAGCGGAAGAGGCACATTTCAAAGACGCTGTGCAAGTAATGCAGTTAAAAAAGGACAGAAAGCTGAAGGCGGGATTACAATCGAGGTTGTGAGGTGGATAATTCCACAGCTATACTTAAGTTCTGTCAGAGGCCAGCCAGACTATTCAATAAGATTTATTAAAGGATTCAGATCAAGGTGTCTCAGGGGGATGGCTGTCATTACAGACTGTCAAGAACTTGGCGAAGCAAGTTCTGTAGGAATGTTCCATTTGGATAAGACTTGTCTCTGGGTGGGGTGTGGGGGGGGGGGGCACTGGGATATACTGCAGCTCTAAGAGGAGCGAGTGAACCTATTGAGTGACATAAGTGAGGGATTCCACTTTCTAAAGGGCAAGTTTAAGTGACTGACAGATTGAATACAGCGTCACTTATATGCTGGAAATAATTGCATGAGGTAGTCTTTGTTGAATCTGCTATTCCATGTGCAATGTAGAGTTCAGACCATCCATTTAGTCGCCAATTAATTCATGTTTAATTGAAATTAGAAGCTACAAAAAGTGGATTCCTGTTGGCAGTTTCTTCACCTGGAGGATCAGTCACTAAATTTGGTTATGTAATTCTCCAGGTTATAGCAGTCTTATTGGTGGTGGGGGTTTTGTGGTATTGGAAGCTCAACTTGGGGCACAAGGTTTCTGAAGGAAGTGAAATTGACTTAAATGTCATCTGTGTACCTCACCCCTCCCCCCCCCCCCCGACACACACACACACACACACATACACACACACACACACACGCTGTCTGACCTGCTGAGTATTAAGAACTTATTTTATTCCAGCAGCTGCAGATTTGTCTCTTACACTGCACCAGGGTCAAACAGAATGTGAGGGTTGCAAATGGTCTGGTTTGGCTGAAGAAGTTGCCAGGGTAAAGGGTGGAGTCGATGGGTAAGACTTGGTGTGTGTGGTTGGTTAAAGCATACTGGGTAAATAGATCAAAAAGTAAGAGAGATGCAGAGGCAGACAGACATTTAAGAAGATATTTCATATCATCCTTTGATAATGGATCTAACTGAGATTTTCCACTGAGATAGATGCCACTGGAAGGATGCTCTAAGGAAGTTAAGGTGCAAAGGTATGTCAGAAGATTGGGAATAAATGGCAAAAGAATGAGCATTTTAATGTCAATGGTAAATCAAAAGGCAAAAGAGAGGAAGGAACTTAAAAGAAATATGATCATTAGAGAACATGAAATGGGAATAATAATGGGATTAAAGGTGACAAATCCTTTGCATCCTAGAAAATGTGGGTGTATAGATAGTGAATGTATTGGTTGCAATTTTCCAAAATTCCCGAGATTCTGATAACCTGAGAGGATTGGAAAACTGCAACCATAACATCATTATTCAAGAAAAGATGGAGACAGCGAGTAGGACATACCTTTATAGATAAGTGGTCTTCCTAACTAAAACAGAGATGAGGAGGAATTTCTTCTGTCAGTGGCTCCTTAATGTTCGGAATTCTCCTTCATAGAAAGTGGACAGAGAGGGTATGCACGGGTGAATTAGACAGATTTCTGATTGACAAGGGAGTTACAGGGCACAGAGGGGCAGACAGGAATCCAGAATTGAGACCATGATCGGATCAGCCATATTCTTATGGAATGGCAGAGCAGGATTGAGGGACCAAATGGCCAGACCCTGCTCCAAATCCTTATGACTTTCTGGTGAAGAATAGCTAAGTCAGTACAATGTAGGGAATATCACCTGCATTCTGCTGACATGCCCCCCACAGATCCCACTGTCACCATCCCCACCCCCCAGAACCCCGAGGGGAACACCACCCCTGCTCATGACTCCACCCCCATTCCCCCCACCACCACACACACTCCAGTTACCAGCTCTGCCCCCACTCCCAGCTCCCAGCCCTGCCGAGTTTTCACCATCCCTCCAGACCTCCCACTCACTGAGGACGAACGATCAGTCCTCAGCAAAGGACTCACCTTCATCCCCCTCCGTCCACGCATCAATGAATTTAATACACGCCGTGATGTTGAACAATTCTTCCGTCGCCTCCGCCTCCGAGCTTACTTTCACAATCAGGACTCCCGCCCACCTTCCGAGGACCCCTTCGCCCACCACCAACACACTGCATCCACCTGGACACCCCACACTGGCCTATTACCCGCCTTCGACTTCTTCATTTCCAACTGCTGCCGGGACATTAACCGCCTCAACCTGTCTACCCCCCTCCCCCACTCCAACCTCTCACCCTCACAACGCACAGCCCTCCAATCTCTCTGCTCCAATCCCAACCTCACCATCAAGCCAGCGGATAAAGGGGGCGCAGTGGTAGTCTGGCGCACTGATTCTACACCGCTGAAGCCAAACGTCAACTCGAGGACACCTCTTCCTACTGCCCCCTTGACCATTACCCCACCCCCCATCACCAAACCATCATCTCCCAAACCATACAGAACCTCATCACCTCAGGAGATCTCCCAGCCACAGCTTCCAACCTCATAGTCCGGGAACCCCGCACTGCCCGGTTCTACCTCCTTCCCAAGATCCACAAGCCTGACCACCCTGGCCGACCCATTGTCTCAGCATGCTCCTGCCCCACTGAACTCATTTCTACCTATCTCGACACTGTCCTGTCCCTCCTAGTCCAGGAACTCCCCACATATGTTCAAGACACCACCCATGCCCTCCACCTCCTCCAAGACTTCTGTTTCCCTGGCCCCCAACGCCTCATCTTCACCATGGATATCCAATCCCTCTACACCTCCATCTGCCATGACCAGGGCCTCCAAGCCCTCCGTTTCTTCCTCTCCCAACGTCCCCAACAGTACCCTTCCACCGACACTCTCATTCGTTTGGCCGAACTGGTCCTCACCCTTAACAATTTCTCCTTTGAGTCCTCCCACTTCCTCCAGACCAAAGGGGTAGCCGTGGGCACACATATGGGCCCCAGCTATGCCTGTCTCTTTGTTGGTTACGTAGAACAGTTGATCTTCCGTAATTACACCGGCACCACTCCCCACCTTTTCATCCACTACATTGAATACTGCATTGGTGCCACCTCGTGCTCCCGCGAGGAGGTTGAGCAATTCATCACCTTCACTAACACATTCCACCCTGACCTTAAATTTACCTGGATCATCTCTGACACCTCCCTCCCCTTCCTGGACCTCTCCATCTCCATTAATGAACACTGACTTGACACCGATATTTTTTACAAACCCACCGACTCCCACAGCTACCTGGATTACACCTCTTCCCACCCTCCCTCCTGTAAAAATGCCATCCTGTATTCCCAATTCCTGTGCCTCTGCCGGATCTGCTCCCAGGAGGACCAGTTCCACCACAGAACACACCAGATGGCCTCCTTCTTTAGAGACCCCAATTTCCCTTCCCACGTGGTTAAAGATGCCCTCCAACGTATCTCGTCCACATCTCGCACCTCCGCCCTCAGACCCCACCCCTCCAACCGTAACAAGGGCAGAATGCCCCTGGTGCTCACCTTCCACCCTACCAACCTTCGCATAAACCAAATCATCTGCCGACATTTCCGCCACCTCCAAACAGACCCCACCACCAGGGATATATTTCCCTTCCCACCCTTTTCCGCCTTCCACAAAGACTGTTCCCTCCGTGACTACCTGGTCAGGTCCACGCCCCCCCAACAACCCACCCTCCCATCCTGGCACTTTCCTCTGACACCGCAGGAATTGCAAAACCTGCGCCCACACCTCCTCCCTCACCTCTATCCAAGGCCCTAAAGGAGCCTTCCACATCCGTCAAAGTTTTACTTGCACATCCACTAATATCATTTATTGTATCCGTTGCTTCCGATGCGGTCTCCTCTACATTGGGGAGACTGGGCGCCTCCTAGCAGAGCGCTTTAGGGAACATCTCCGGGACACCCGCACCAATCAACCACACCGCCCCGTGGCCCAACATTTCAACTCCCCCTCTCACTCTGCCAAGGACGTGGAAGTCCTGGGCCTCCTTCACCGCTGCTCCCTCACCACCAGACGCCTGGAGGAAGAACGCCTCATCTTCCGCCTCGGAACACTTCAACCCCAGGGCATCAATGTGGACTTCAACAGTTTCCTCATTTTCCCTTCCCCCACCTCACCCTAGTTCCAAACTGCCAGCACTGTCCCCATGACTTGTCCTACCTGCCTATCTTCTTTTCCACCTATCCACTCCACCCTCTCCTCCCTGACCTATCACCTTCATCCCGTCCCCCACTCACCGATTGAACTCTATGCTACTTTCTCCCCACCCCCACCCTCCTCTAGCTTATCTCTCCACGCTTCAGGCTCACTGCCCTTATTCCTGATGAAGGGCTTTTGCCCGAAACGTTGATTTCGAAGCTCCTTGGATACTGCCTGAACTGCTGTGCTCTTCCAGCACCACTAATCCAGAAACAATGTAGGGAATAAACCACTCCAAGTCCTGTCCACTTAGAGTACACTACAGGTAACAGAGAAGGATTCCCTCTGGTCTGCTGTCACCAGAATCAGCTCCTGTTGACAGTGCTGTATGCCCAAAGTAGAAGAACCAAAATTTGCCTCTTTTTTTCACAGTGGACTGGGGTTTCAGAGTGTGTTCATTCCTGGCTGAAATATTCTGTGTTCTGTGTGACAATCATACGTTGGCATGACTTAGAGTCAGAGTGTTATAGAGATGTACAGGACGGAAACAGACCCTTCGGTCCAACCTGTCCATGCCGACCAAATATCCCAACCCAATCTAGTCCCACCTGCCAGCGCCCGGCCCATATCCCTCCAAACCCTTCCTAGTCATATACCCATCCAGATGCCTTTTAAATGTTGTAATTGTACCAGCCTCCACCACATCCTCTGGCAGCTCATTTCATACACGTACCACCCTCTGTGTGAAAAAGTTGCCCCTTAGGTCTCTTTTATATCTTTCCCCTCTCACCCTAAACCTACGCCCTCTAGTTCTGGACTCCCCAACCCCAAGGCAAAAACTTTGTCCATTTATCCTATCCATGCCCCTCATAATTTTGTAAACCTCTATAAGGTCACCCCTCAGCCTCCGATGCTTCAGGGTAAACAGCCCCAGCCTGTTCAGCCTCTCCCGATAGCTCAGATCCTCCAACCCTGGCAACATCCTTGTAAATCTTTTCTGAACCCTTTCAAGTTTCACAACATCTTTCCGATAGGAAGCAGACCAGAATTGCATGCAATATTCAAACAGTGGCCTAACCAATGTCCTGTACAGCCGCAACATGACTTCCCAACTCCCGTCCTCAATAGTCTGACCAATAAAGGAAAGCATACCAAACGCCTTCTTCACTATCCTATCTACCTGCAACTCCACTCTCAAGGAGCTATGAACCTGCACTCCAAGGTCTCTCTGTTCAGCAACACTCCCTAGGACCTTACATTAAGTGTATAAGTCCTGCTAAGATTTGCTTTCCCAAAATGCAGCACCTCACATTTATCTGAATTAAACTCCATCTGCCACTTCTCAGCCCATTGGCCCATCTGGTCCAGATCCTGTTGTAATCTGAGGTAACCCTCTTCGATGTCCACTACACCTCCAATTTTGGTGTCATCTGCAAACTTACTAACTGTACCTTTTATGCTCACATCCAAATCATTTATGTAAATGACAAAAAGTAGAGGACTCAGCACCGATCCTTGTGGCACTCCACTGGTCACAGGCCTCCAGTCTGAAAAACAATCCTCCATCACCACCCTCTGTCTTCTACCTTTGAGCCAGTTCTGTATCTAAATGGTTAGTTCTCCCTGTATTCCATGAGATCTAACCTTGCAATCAGTCTCCCATGGGGAACCTTGTTGAACGCCTTACTGAAGTCCATATAGATCACATCTACTGCTCTGGCCTCATCAATCTTCTTTGTTACTTCTTTAAAAAACTCAATCAAGTTTGTGAGACATGATTTCCCACGCACAAAGCCATGTTGACTATCCCTGATCAGTCCTTGCCTTTCCAAATACATGTACATCCTGTCCCTCAGGATTTCCTCCAACAACTTGCCCACCACCGAGGTCAGGCTCACCGGTCTATAGTTCCCTGGCTTGTCTTTACCGCCCTTCTTAAACAGTGGCACCATTTTTGCCAACCTCACCACCCCAGATGGGTCTGAAAGAACTTACGATGCACAATATCATGCAGTGTCCAAGTATTTGTTTTCACAGAGGGATCTATGATGTATCCAGTTTTTAAATTGAAATCCAGATATGCTGCTGCTGATTATTACCAAACGAACACCTTCCTGATGGAGTGCATGAGATTAGGATTGTGACAGCCCTTGTGGTTAAATAGTGCACACATACCACACACACGCACACACACACATATACATATACACACATGCTTAAACTCACACACACACTCACTTTCACACTCACACTCACAAATTCATACTCTCTCACTCACACTCTCTCTCAGTCACACACAAACACACATACTCTCACACACTCATACTCGCTCACACTCTCACTCATACACTCTCTTTTACTCACATATACACTCTCACACACTCATACTCTCACACTCATACTCTCACACGCTCTCTCACTCACACACTCTCACTCACACACACACACTTTGTGGGAATTCCCAGGATTTGGAGCTGCCTGCGCTGATCCTGGTTTGGTTCCCACCCAGGTTGCTGTGTCCCTGCCACTTCTGAAGTTGGACAGGCAGACAGGAAGCTCTTCCCAGTGGATTCGATGCTTGGCGGGGGAGGGTGGGGGAGGAGGAATGCAGGCTCCAGCAATTCTTGCCACATGACACATTCCAGCTCTGAAAAATCACCCACAGATTCCCCGCTCTGGGTAACTCACTGGCTCCAGCATTTGGTGAAGCCCTCTGTTAGTTGGAAAGCCTGTGCTGTAGAACTGTCTGTGTCTGAGCACTCCCAGTCTCCCATTGAAAAGGGAGATAATACACAAAATCTGAGAGAACGGTGTTTGTGTGTGTGGTCTCTGAGTGTGTGGTTGTTGGTGCGACTGTGTGTGGTATTTGCCTGTGTTGGGCCTGCACCCATTGGAATTGAGAAGAATGAGAGGTGACCTTATTGAAACAGATAGGATCCAGAGGGGACTTGCCAGGGTGGGCGGCTGAGAGGATTTTACCTCTTGTGGGAGAGACTAGAACTGGGGAACACAGCTTAATAATTTCAGATGGGGTTGAGGACATTTATTTTTTCTCTCTGAGGGTCTCGAGTTTTTGGAACTCTCTTTCTCTGAGATCGGTGGAGAAAGGGTCTTTAAATATTTTTCAGGCAGATGTGAATTAAATTCTTGACTAACTAGAGAGTCAAAGAATCGTGGACGTGGCACAAAGGAAAACAGAATTGAGGCCACAATCTTTTCAAATGGCCTACTCCTGTTCCTAATTTATACAGCGTGGACGGAGACCATTTGGCCGAATGAATCTGTACTGATCCTCTAATTAGTATTCCCCCCCCCCGACCCAGCAACCCACTCTATCCTCGTAACCTCACATTTCCCATGCCTAACCCACCTAGCCTGCACATCGTGGGCAACTTAGCAAGGCCAATCCACTTAACCCTGCACATCTTTGGCCTGTGGGAGGAAACCGGAGCACTCGGAGGAAACCCACGCAGACACAGGGAGAATGTGCAAACTCCACACAGACGGTTGCCCGAGGGTGGAATTGAACCCGGGTCCCTGGTGCTGCGAGGCAGCAGAGCTGACCACTGAGCTGCCCATACATTCCAATGTATGTACATTTTCGTGAGGTTGGTGTTGGGACTTGACCCGGAGATAAGCTTCTGACCACACATCTGTCCTGAACCTCACATCCCCTACTTCCCAATGTGAAACCTCACCTGATTCAACGCTGCCGTGGCTCATCCCCTGCTGTCTCTAGACTTGACTCTTCCAACACAGTTCAGACTGATCTCCCAATTTCTGCCCTCCATTAACTCAAAGTCACCTCTGCTGCCCATGTTCTAACCTGCACTAAATCCCATTCACCCTTCACTCTCTGTGCTCCCTGACCTACACTGGGCTCCCTCCTAAGCAAAGCCTCAATATTAAAGTTCTCATCCTTGATTTCAAACCCCCTTCCCAACCTCCCGAGTTCTGTAACCTCCCTCTGCCCCATGACTCTCTGTGACATCGCCCCTCCTCAAACTCTGAGCCTGATGAGCTTCCTGATTTTAACTGGTCCACCCTGGTGGCTGTGTCCTCAAATAGAACAGAGAACATGACAGTGTAGTACAGGCCCTTGGGCCCTTGATGTTGCACCGACGTATGGAACCAATCTGAAGCCTCTTTATCCTACACTATTCCATTTTTATCCATATGCCTAGACCCTGGAATTTCCTTCCATGCACCATCCACCTCTCTTTCTGAGTTTATGATTCACTTAAACCGACCTCTTTGACCAGCTTTTAGTCATCTCTCTTGAAATCTCCTGATGCAGCTGAGCGTTAAATGTTGTGTTTTAACGATCCTGTAAAGTCCTCTGGGACCCGTTATAGTGTGAAAGGTGTTACAGAAAGATAAATTGTTTTTTTTTGCCTCACACTCGCACACACCCACAGATACACACAAACGCCCATAGGCGTACGCACGCACACACACAATTACGCAAACACAGGCCCATCCTCCACACAACCAGATACAATGCACCGATAGTCCCCAGACACAAACCCTCACCCAAGCACAAACTCAGCATGACACCTGTGACACACACACACACACACACACACACACATAATATATATATACTCTGTACAGGCAACGTGTATATCTGTACCTGCATTTTTGCTCTGAGTGTGTATGTTTATGTGGTCTATATTGTTTTCTGTGTATAACCTGTGCCTTTGTACATCTTTTGTGATTTCTGCCCAGGTGCTCATTAGGTGGGATAGTTTGACGTCTTTATGTTGTGTGTGTGTGTGTATGTATGTTATGTGTGTGCGTGTGTATGTGTGCTTGATTATGTCTGTACATGTATGTGTGCGAGTGTATGTGCCTGTGTGTATCGTGTCTGTGTGTGTAAGTGTGTCTCTTTGTGTTTGAATGTGTGTGTGTCTGTGTGAATGTATGTGTCTGTCTGTGTGTGAGTATGTGTGTGTCTGTGTAGGTATGTGAAAGTGTTTGGGTGTCTGTGTGTGCATATGCGTGTGCCAGTGTGTCTGTGTGTGTGTGAATGTCTGTGCATATTGTATGCATGTGTATGAGTGTGTGCGTGTATGTTTGTGTGACTGTGAGTGTGTACATATGTAAGTGTGTAAATGTATTCGTATGCATATAAGAGTCTGTGTGAGAGTGTGTGTGTGTGCCTTTATGTGGGTATGCATGTGTCTGTGTGTGTGTGAGAGAAAGTGTGTCTGTGTGAGAGTGTATGTGTGTGTGGTGGCATTGTGTATATGTGTGTGTGAGAGAGAGAGAGAGCGAGCCCAGCTTCCTTTACCAAAGGGGAGTGCTCCCCTTTGAGGGTGTTGACAACAAGACATCTATAAAGGAGTAATTCCAGTTGCCAGGGAAATCTGGAATGTAACATGCACTCCGGGCTGAAATCAGGAAGTATGGCCTTCGCACAAAGGGAAACCAGGAACTTTCTCCACCGACACATTGGGGATAATTTTCTCCCTCCGAAACGGAGATTGGCAGGCTTTTACTGGGGGAAGATATTAAGATTTACGGGGGCAGAACAGGCAAATGGAGTTAAGATCCAGATCACACAAGTTCTCAGTGAGTGACAGAAAAGGTTTAATGGGCCGAACAGCCTCCTGTGTTCCAGTGATTGCTCTGTATGTCACCTTGGCGATTGCTGTTCCCAGATTTCCCATTACCCACATCCGATATGCACTCAAACCTGCCTGATCTTCAATACCTTTGCGAATAAACTTTGTCATCAGTTCGTGAAAAAATGTACACTTTCTGTTACTTTCCCCCTGTGTTTTCCTCTGACTTGTAGCAAATTACAAGAGGTGAACTATAATGCCAAAGTGCTGGAAGTGGGGGCAATGATCTGGGATAGAGGGCAAAGTCCAGGGAATGGAGGCAATGAAGTGGGATAGAAGGCAAAGTTCTGGGAGTGGGACAGTGATTTGGGATAGAGGGTAATGTTCTGAGAGTGAGGGCAGTGATCTGGGATAGAGGGTAATGTTCTGAGAGTTGGGACAGTGATCTGGGATAGAGGTTAAGGTTCTGAGAGTTAGAGCAGTGATCTGGGATAGAGGGTAATGTCCTGAGATTGGGGGCAGTGATCTGGGATAGAGGGTAATGTTCTGAGAGTGGGGACAGTGATTGGGGACAGAAGGTAATATTCTGAGTGTGGGGATAGTGATCTGGGATGGAGGATAATGTCTTGAGAGTGGGAGCAATGATCTGGTATAGATGGTAATGTCCTGAGAGTGGGGACAGTGATCTGGGAAAGAGGGTAATATTCTGAGACTGAGGACAGTGATCTGGGATAGAGGGTAATGTTATGAGAGTTGGGACTGTGATCTGGGACAGAGGATAATGTTCTAAGTTTGGGGACAGTGACCTGAGATAGAGGGTAATGTTCTGAGAGTTGGAGCAGTGATCTGGGATAGTGCGTAATGTTTCGAGAGTGGGGGCAGTGATTGGGGACAGAAGGTAATGTTCTGAGAGTGGGGGCAGTGATCTGGGATAGAGGGTAATGTTCTGAGAGTGGGGACAGTGATCTGGGATAGCAGGTAATGTTCTGAGAGTTAGGGCAGTGATCTGGGATAGAGGGTAATGTTCTGAGAGTGGGCACAGAGATCTGGGACAGAGGTTAACGTTCTTGGAGTGGGGACAGTTATCTGAGATAGAGGGTAATGTTCTGAGAGTGGGGGCAGTGATCTGGGATAGAGGGTAATGTTCTGACAGTGGGGACAGTGATCTGGGATAGAGGGTAATGTTCTGAGAGTTAGGGCAGTGATCTGGGATAGTGCGTAATGTTTCGAGAGTGGGGGCAGTGATCTGGGATCGAGGGTAATCTTCTGAGAGGGGGACAGTCATCTGGGATCGAGGGTAATGTTCTGAGAGTTGGGACAGTGATCTGGGATAGACGGTAATGTTCTGAGTGTTCGGACAGTGATTTGGGATAGAGGGTAATGTTCTGGGTGTTGGGATAGTGATCTGGGATAGAGGGTAATGTTCTGAGATTTAGGGCAGTGATGTGGGATAGAGGATAATGTTCTGAGAGTTGGGACAGTGATCTGGGATAGAGGGTAATGTTCTGAGAGTGGGGACAGTGTTCTGGGATAGAGGGTAATGTTCTGAGAGTGGGGGCAGTGACCTGGGATAGAGGGTAATGTTCTGAAAGTGGGGACAGTGATCTGGGATAGAGGGTAATGTTCTGAGATTTAGGGCAGTGATGTGGGATAGAGGATAATGTTCTGAGAGTTGGGACAGTGATCTGGGATAGAGGGTAATGTTCTGAGAGTGGGGACAGTGATCTGGGATAGAGGGTAATGTTCTGAAAGTGGGGACAGTGATCTGGGATAGAGGGTAATGTTCTGAGAGTGGGAACAGTGATCTGGGATAGAGGGTAATGTTCTGAAAGTGGGGATAGTGATCTGGGATAGAGGGTAATGTTCTGAAAGTGGGGACAGTGATCTGGGATAGAGGGTAATGTTCTGAGAGTGGGGACAGTGATCTGGGATAGAGGGTAATGTTCTGAAAGTGGGGACAGTGATCTGGGATAGAGGGTAATGTTCTGAGAGTGGGGACAGTGATCTGGGATAGAGGGTAATGTTCTGAAAGTGGGGACAGTGATCTGGGATAGAGGGTAATTATCTGAGTGTTCGGGCAGTGATCTGGGATCGAGGGTTATGTTCTGAGAGTGGGGATAGTGATCTGGGAGAGAGGGTAGGTTTCTGAGCGTGGGGACAGTGATCTGGGATAGAGGGTAATGTTCTGAGAGAGGGGACAGTGATCTGGGATAGAGGGAAAGGTTCTGAGAGTGGGGACAGTGATCTGGGATAGTGCATAATTATCTGAGTGTTCGTGCAGTGATCTGGGATCGAGGGTAATGTTCTGAGAGTAGGGGTAGTGACATGGGACAGACGGTAATATTCAGAGAGTCGGGGCTGTTATCTGGGTAAGAGGGTAATGTTCTAAGAGTGGGGTACAGTGATCTGGGATAGAGGGTAATGTTCTGGCAGTGGGGACAGTGATCTGGGATAGTGGGTAATGTTCTGAGATTTAGGGCAGTGATCTGGGATAGAGGGTAATATTCGGAGAGTGGGGACAGTGATCTGGGATAGAGGGTAATATTCGTAGAGTGGGGACAGTGATCTGGGATAGAGGGTAATATTCGGAGAGTGGGGATAGTGATCTGGGATAGAGGGAAAGGTTCTGAGAGTGGGGATAGTGATCTGGGACAAAGGGTAATGTTCTGAGAGGGGGGACAGTGATCTAGGATAGAGGGTAATGATCTGAGTGTTCGGGCAGTGATCTGGGACAAAGGGTAATGTTCTGAGAGTGGGGACAGTGATCTGGGATAGAGGATAATGTTTTGAGAGTCCGGGCAGTGATCTGGGACAGAGTGTAATGTTCTGGGAGTAGGGATAGTGATCTGGGATTGAGGGAAAGGTTCTGAGAGTGAGGATAGTGGTCTGGGATAGAGGGTAATGTTCTGAGATTGGGGACAGTGATCTGGGATACAGGGTAATGTTCTGAGATTTTGGTCAGTGATCCGGGATAGAGGGTAATGTTCGGAGAGTTGGGACATTAATCTGGGATAGAGGGTAGTGTCCTGCAGTGGGGACAGTGATCTGGGATAGAGGGTAATGTTTTGAGAGTGGGGACAGTGATCTGGGATTGAGGGAAAGGTTCTGAGAGTGGGGACAGTAATCTGGGATAGAGGGTAATGTCCTGGGTGTGGGACAGTGATCTGGGATAGAGGGTAATGTTCTGAGAGTTAGTGCAGTGATCTGGGATGGAGGGTAATGTTCTGAGATTGTGGAAAGTGATATGCGATAGAGGGTAATGTTCTGAGAGTGGGGGCAGTGATCTGGGATAGAGGGCAATGTTTTGAGAGTTAGTGCAGTGATCTGGGATGGAGGGTAATGTTCTGAGAGTGGGGCAGTGATCTGGGATAGAGGGCAATGTTTTGAGAGTTAGTGCAGTGATCTGGGATGGAGGGTAATGTTCTGAGAGTGGGGGCAGTGATCTGGGATAGAGGGTAGTGTTCTGCGTGTGGGGATAGTTATCTGGGATAGAGGGTAATGTTCTGAGTGTTAAGGCAGTGATCTGGGATGGAGGGTAATGTTGTGGAAGTGGGGACAGTGATCTGGGACAGAGGATAATGTTCTGAGAGTTGGGACAGTGATCTGGGATCGAGGGTAATGTTATGAGTGTTCGTGCAGTCATCTGGGATCAAGGGTAATGTTCTGCTAGTAGGGGTAGTGACCTGGGACAGACGGTAATATTCAGAGAGTGGGGAGAGTGATCTGGGATAGAGGGAAAGGTTCTGAGAGTAGGGATAGTAATCTGGGATAGAGGGTAAAGTTCTGAGAGTGGGGACAGTGATCTGGGATAAAGTGTAAAGTTCTGAGAGTGGGGATAGTGATCTGGGATTGAGGTTAATGTTCAGAGAGTGGGGTTAGTGAATTGGGATACGGGGTGATGGTCTGAGATTGGGGACAGTAATCTGTGTGTACAGGGTAATGTTCCGAGAGTGAGGACAGTGATCTGCGATAGAGGGTAATGTTCTGAGAGTCGGGGCAGTGACCTGGGATAGAGGGAAATGTCCTGAGAGTGGGGATAGTGATCTGGGATAGAGGGTAATGTTCTGAGAGTGGAAATAGTGATCTGGGATAGAGGGTAATGTTCTGAGAGTGGGGATAGTGATCTGGGATAGCGGGTAATGTCCCGAGAGTGGAGATATTGATCTGGGATAGAGGGTAATGTTCTGAGAGTGGGGATAGTGATCTGCGATAGAGGGTAATGTTCTGAGAGTGGTGATAGTGATCCTGGACAGAAGGTAATGTTCTGAGAGTGGGGACAGTGATCTGGGATAGAGGGTAATGTTCTGAGAGTGGGGGCACTGATCTGGTATAGAGGGTAATGATCTGAGATATAGGGCAGTGATCTGGGATAGAGGGTAAGGTTCTGAGAGTTAGGGCAGTGATCTGGGATAGTGGTTAATGTTTTGAGAGTGGGGATAGTGATCAGGGATCGTGGGTAATGTTCTGAGAGTTATGGCAATGAACTAGGAGAGAGGGTAATGTTCTGAGAGTGGGGACAGTGATCTGGGATCAAGGATAATGTACTGAGAGTGGAGGCAGTGATCTGGTATAGAGGGTAATGTTCTGAGAGTGGAGATAGTGATCTGGGATAGAGGGTAATGTTTTGAGAGTGGGGACAGTGATCTGGGACAAAGGGTAATATTCTGAGAGTGGGGAGAGTGATCAGGGATCGTGGGTAATGTTCTGAGAGTTATGGCAATGAACTAGGAGAGAGGGTAATGTTCTGAGAGTGGGGACAGTGATCTGGGATCAAGGATAATGTACTGAGAGTGGAGGCAGTGATCTGGAATTGAGGGTATTGTCCTGAGAGTGGGGACATTAATCTGGGATAGAGGGTAATGTTTTGAGAGTGGGGACAGTGATCTGGGACAAAGGGTAATATTCTGAGAGTGGGGAGAGTGATCAGGGATAGAGGGTAATGTTCTGAGATTTTGGGCAGTGATCTGGGATCGTGGGTAATGTTCTGGGTGTTGGGACAGTGATCTGGGATAGAGGATAATGTACTGAGAGTTGGGGCAGTGATCTGAGATAGAGGGTAATGTTCTGAGAGTGGGGACAGTGATCTGGGATAAAGGGTAATATTCTGAGAGTGGGGACAGTGATCAGGGATAGAGGGTAATGTTCTGAGATTTTGGGCAGTGATCTGGGATCGTGGGTAATGTTCTGGGTGTTGGGACAGTGATCTGGGATAGAGGATAATGTACTGAGAGTTGGGGCAGTGATCTGAGATAGAGGGTAATGTTCTGAGAGTGGGGACAGTGATCTGGGATAAAGGGTAATATTCTGAGAGTTGGGGCAGTGATCTGGAATTGAGGGTAATATCCTGAGAGTGGGGACATTGATCTGGAATTGAGGGTAATGTCCTGAGAGTGGGGACATTGATCTGGGAAGAGGGTAATGTTCTGAGAGTGGGGACAGTGATCTGGGATAGAGGGTAATATTCTGAGAGTGGAAATAGTGATCTGGGATAGAGGGTAATGTTCTGAGAGTGGGGACAGTGATCTGGGATAGAGGGTAATGTTCTGAGAGTGGGGACAGTGATCTGGGATAGAGGGTAATGTTCTGAGAGTTGGGGCAGTGATCTGGGATAGAGGGTAATGTCCTGAGACTGGGGACATTGATCTGGGCTAGAGGGTAATGTTCTGACAGTGGGGGCAGTGATCTGGGATACCGGGTAATGTTCTGAGAATGGGGACATTGATCTGGGATAGTGGGTAATGTTCTGAGAGTGGGGACATTGATCTGGAATTGAGGGTAATGTCCTGAGAGTGGGGACATTGATCTGGGAAGAGGGTAATGTTCTGAGAGTGGGGACAGTGATCTGGGATTGAGGGTAATATTCTGAGAGTGGAAATAGTGATCTGGGATAGAGGGTAATGTTCTGAGAGTGGGGACAGTGATCTGGGATAGAGGGTAATGTTCTGAGAGTGGGGACAGTGATCTGGGATAGAGGGTAATGTTCTGAGAGTTGGGGCAGTGATCTGGGATAGAGGGTAATGTCCTGAGACTGGGGACATTGATCTGGGCTAGAGGGTAATGTCCTGAGACTGGAGATAGTGATCTGGGATAGAGGGTGATATCCTCTGAGTGGGGACATTGATCTGGGATAGAGGGTAATGTTCTGAGAATGGGGACATTGATCTGGGATAGAGGGTAATGTTCTGGGAGTGAGGGCAGTGATGAGGGATAGAGGTTAATTTTCTGGGAGTTAGGGCAGTGATCTGGGATAGAGGGTAATGTTCTGGGAGTTAGGGCAGTGATCTGGGATAGTGGGTAATGTCCTGAGATTGGGGACAGTGATCTGGGATAGAGAGTAATGTTCTGGGAGTGGGGATTGTGATCTGGGATAGAGGATAATGTTCTGAGAGTTGGGACAGTGGTCTGGAATTGAGGGTAATATCCTGAGAGTGGGGACATTGATCTGGAATTGAGGGTAATGTCCTGAGAGTGGGGACATTGATCTGGGAAGAGGGTAATGTTCTAAGAGTGGGGACAGTGATCTGGGATAGAGGGTAATATTCTGAGAGTGGAAATAGTGATCTGGGATAGAGGGTAATGTTCTGAGAGTGGGGACATTGATCTGGAATTGAGGGTAATATCCTGAGAGTGGGGACATTGATCTGGAATTGAGGGTAATGTCCTGAGAGTGGGGACATTGATCTGGGAAGAGGGTAATGTTCTGAGAGTGGGGACAGTGATCTGGGATAGAGGGTAATATTCTGAGAGTGGAAATAGTGATCTGGGATAGAGGGTAATGTTCTGAGAGTGGGGACAGTGATCTGGGATAGAGGGTAATGTTCTGAGAGTGGGGACAGTGATCTGGGATAGAGGGTAATGTTCTGAGAGTTGGGGCAGTGATCTGGGATAGAGGGTAATGTCCTGAGACTGGGGACATTGATCTGGGCTAGAGGGTAATGTCCTGAGACTGGAGATAGTGATCTGGGATAGAGGGTGATATCCTCTGAGTGGGGACATTGATCTGGGATAGAGGGTAATGTTCTGAGAATGGGGACATTGATCTGGGATAGAGGGTAATGTTCTGGGAGTGAGGGCAGTGATGAGGGATAGAGGTTAATTTTCTGGGAGTTAGGGCAGTGATCTGGGATAGAGGGTAATGTTCTGGGAGTTAGGGCAGTGATCTGGGATAGTGGGTAATGTCCTGAGATTGGGGACAGTGATCTGGGATAGAGAGTAATGTTCTGGGAGTGGGGATTGTGATCTGGGATAGAGGATAATGTTCTGAGAGTTGGGACAGTGGTCTGGAATTGAGGGTAATATCCTGAGAGTGGGGACATTGATCTGGAATTGAGGGTAATGTCCTGAGAGTGGGGACATTGATCTGGGAAGAGGGTAATGTTCTAAGAGTGGGGACAGTGATCTGGGATAGAGGGTAATATTCTGAGAGTGGAAATAGTGATCTGGGATAGAGGGTAATGTTCTGAGAGTGGGGACATTGATCTGGAATTGAGGGTAATACCCTGAGAGTGGGGACATTGATCTGGAATTGAGGGTAATGTCCTGAGAGTGGGGACATTGATCTGGGAAGAGGGTAATGTTCTGAGAGTGGGGACAGTGATCTGGGATAGAGGGTAATATTCTGAGAGTGGAAATAGTGATCTGGGATAGAGGGTAATGTTCTGAGAGTGGGGACAGTGATCTGGGATAGAGGGTAATGTTCTGAGAGTGGGGACAGTGATCTGGGATAGAGGGTAATGTTCTGAGAGTTGGGGCAGTGATCTGGGATAGAGGGTAATGTCCTGAGACTGGGGACATTGATCTGGGCTAGAGGGTAATGTCCTGAGACTGGAGATAGTGATCTGGGATAGAGGGTGATATCCTCTGAGTGGGGACATTGATCTGGGATAGAGGGTAATGTTCTGAGAATGGGGACATTGATCTGGGATAGAGGGTAATGTTCTGGGAGTGAGGGCAGTGATGAGGGATAGAGGTTAATTTTCTGGGAGTTAGGGCAGTGATCTGGGATAGAGGGTAATGTTCTGGGAGTTAGGGCAGTGATCTGGGATAGTGGGTAATGTCCTGAGATTGGGGACAGTGATCTGGCATAGAGAGTAATGTTCTGAGAGTGGGGTCAGTGATCTGGGATAGACGTTAATGTTCTGAAAGTGCAGATTGTGATCTGGGATAGAGGGTAATATTCTGAGAGTGGGGGTCGTGATCTGGGATGGAGGGTAATGTTCTGAGAGAGGGGACAGTGATCTGGGAAAGAGGGTAATGTTCTGAGAGTGAGGGCAGTGATCTGGGATAGTGGGTAATGTTCTGGGAGTGGGGACTGTGATCTGGGATAGAGGGTAATGTTCTGAGAGTTAAGGCAGTGATCTGGGATGGAGGATAATGTTCTGAGATTTACTGCAGTGATCTGGGATAGAGAGTAATGTTCTGGGAGTGGGGATTGTGATCTGGGATAGAGGATAATGTTCTGAGAGCTGGGACAGTGGTCTGGGATAGAGGGTAATGTTCTGAGAGTGGGGGCAGTTATCTGGGACAGAGGATAATGTTCTGAGCATGGGGACAGTGATTTGGGATAGAGGGTAAAGTTCTGAGAGTGTGGACAGTGATCTGGTATAGAGGGTAATGATCTGAGATTTAGGGCAGTGGTCTGGTAGAGAGGGCGATGTTCTGAGCGTGGGGACACTGATTTGATATAGAGGTGAATGTTCTGAGAATGGGGATAGTGATCAGGGATAGAGGGTAATTTTCTGGGTGTGGTGATAGTGATCTGGGATAGGGGATAATGTTCTGAGAGTTGGGACAGTGATCTGGGACAGGGGATAATGTTCTGAGAGTTGGGACAGTGATCTCGGATAGAGGGTAATGTTCTGAGAGTAGGGATAGTGATCTGGGATAGAGGGTAATGTTCTGAGCATGGGGACAGTGATCTGGGATAGAGGGTAAAGTTCTGAGAGTGTGGACAGTGATCTGGTATAGAGGGTAATGATCTGAGATTTAGGGCAGTGGTCTGGGAGAGAGGGTAATGTTCTGAGAGTAGGGGCAGTGACCTGGGACAGACAGTAATATTCAGAGAGTGGGGGCAGTGATCTGGGAAAAAGCGTAATGTTCTGAGCGTGGGGACACTGATCTGATATAGAGATGAATGTTCTCAGAGTGGGGATAGTGATCAGGGATAGAGGGTAATGTTCTATGTTTTAGGGCAGTGATCTGGGATAGAGGTTAATTTTCTGGGTGTGGGGATAGTGATCTGGGATAGAGGGTAATGTTCTGAGAGTTGGGACAGTGATCTGGGATAGAGGGTAATGTTCTATGTTTTAGGGCAGTGATCTGGGATAGAGGGTAATTTTCTGGGTGTGGGGATAGTGATCTGGGATAGAGGTTAATGTTCTGAGAGTGCGGGCAGTGATCTGGGATAGAGGGTAATATTCTGAGAATTGGGACAGTGATCTGGGATAGAGGGTAATGTTCTGAGAGAGGGGTCAGTGATCTGGGATAGACGTTAATGTTCTGAAAGTGCAGATTGTGATCTGGGATAGAGGTTAAGGTTCTGAGAGTGAGGGCAGTGATCTGGGATAGAAGGTAATGTTCTGAGAGTGGGGACAGTGATCTGGGATAGGGGGTAATGTTCTGAGAGTGGGGACAGTGATCTGGGATCGAGGGTAATTTTCTGAGAGAGGGGACAGTGATCTGGGAATGAGAGTAATGTTCTGAGAGTGAGGGCAGTGATCTGGGATAGAGGGTAATGTTCTGAGAGTGAGGGCAGTGATCTGGGATCGAGGGCAATATTCTGAAAGTGCAGATTGTGATCTGGGATAGAGGTTAAGGTTCTGAGAGTTAGGGCAGTGATCTGGGATAGAGGGCAATATTCTGAAAGTGGGCATCGTGATCTGGGATAGAGGGTAAGTTTCTGAGAGTGGGGACAGTGATCTGGGATAGAAGGTAATGTTCTGAGAGTGGGGACAGTGATCTGGGATAGGGGTAATGTTCTGAGAGTGGGGACAGTGATCTGGGATCGAGGGTAATTTTCTGAGAGTTGGGACAGTGATCTGGGATAGAGGATAATGTTCTGAGTGTTCGGGCAGTGATCTGGGATAGACAGTAATGTTCTGAGAGTGGGGGCAGTGATCTGGAACAGAGGGTAATATTCTGAGGGTGCGGGACGTGATCTGGGATATAGGGTAATGTTCTGAGAGAGGGGACAGTGATCTGGGAATGAGAGTAATGTTCTGAGAGTGAGGGCAGTGATCTGGGATAGAGGGTAATGTTCTGAGAGTGAGGGCAGTGATCTGGGATCGAGGGTAATGTTCTGAGAGTGGGGTCAGTGATCTGGGATAGACGTTAATGTTCTGAAAGTGCAGATTGTGATCTGGGATAGAGGTTAAGGTTCTGAGAGTTAGGGCAGTGATCTGGGATAGAGGGTAATGTTCTGAGAGAGGGGACAGTGATCTGGGAAAGAGGGTAATGTTCTGGGAGTGAGGGCAGTGATCTGGGATAGAGGGTAATGTTCTGAGAGTTAGTGCAATGATCTGGGATAGTGGGTAATGTTCCGAGAGTGAGGACAGTGATGTGGGATAGAGGGTAATGTTCTGAGAGTTAGGGCAGTGATCTGGGATAGAGGGTAATGTTCTGAGAGTGGGGGCAGTGATCTGGGATGGAGGATAATGTACTGAGAGTGGGGACAGTGAGCTGGGATAGGGGGTAATGTTCTGAGAGTGGGGACAGTGATCTGGGATCGAGGGTAATTTTCTGAGAGTTGGGACAGTGATCTGGGATAGAGGATAATGTTCTAAGTGTTCGGGCAGTGATCTGGGATAGACAGTAATGTTCTGAGAGTGGGGGCAGTGATCTGGAACAGAGGGTAATATTCTGAGAGTGGGGGACGTGATCTGGGATAGAGGGTAATGTTCTGAGAGAGGGGACAGTGATCTGGGAATGAGAGTAATGTTCTGAGAGTGAGGGCAGTGATCTGGGATAGAGGGTAATGTTCTGAGAGTGAGGGCAGTGATCTGGGATCGAGGGTAATGTTCTGAGAGTGGGGACAGTGATCTGGGATAGAGGGTAATGTTCTGAGAGTTAGGGCAGTGATATGGGATAGTGGGTAATGTTCCGAGAGTGAGGACAGTGATGTGGGATAGAGGGTAATGTTCTGACAGTGGGGACAGTGATCTGAGATCGAGGGTAATCTTCTGAGAGTGGGGTCAGTGATCTGGGATAGAGTATAATATTCTGAGTGTTCGGGCAGTGATCTGGGATAGCGGGTAATGTTCTGAGAGTTGGGGCAGTGATCTGAGATAGAGGGTAATGTCCTCAGAGTGGGGACAGTGATATGGGATAGAGTGTAATGTTATGAGAGTGAGGCTGTGATCTGGCATAGAGGGTAATGTCCTCAGGGTGGGGGCAGTGATCTGGGATAGAGGGTAATGTTCTGAGAGTTAGGGCAGTGATCTGGGATAGAGGGTAATGTTTTGAGAGTGGGGGCAGTGATCTGGGATAGAGGGTAATGTTTTGAGAGTGGGGACAGTGATCTGGGATAGAGGGTAATGTTCTGAAAGTGGGGGCAGTGATCTGTGATAGAGGATAATGTTCGGAGAGAGGGGGCAGTGATCTGGGATAGAGGTTAATGTTCTGACAGTGGGGACAGTGATCTGAGATCGAGGGTAATCTTCTGAGAGTGGGGTCAGTGATCTGGGATAGAGTATAATGTTCTGAGTGTTCGGGCAGTGATCTGGGATAGCGGGTAATGTTCTGAGAGTTGGGGCAGTGATCTGAGATAGAGGGTAATGTCCTCAGAGTGGGGACAGTGATATGGGATAGAGTGTAATGTTATGAGAGTGAGGCTGTGATCTGGGATAGAGGGTAATGTCCTCAGGGTGGGGGCAGTGATCTGGGATAGAGGGTAATGTTCTGAGAGTAGGGCAGTGATCTGGGATAGAGGGTAATTTTCTGAGAGTTGGGACAGTGATCTGGGATAGAGGATAATGTTCTGAGAGTGGGCATCGTGATCTGGGATAGAGGGTAAGTTTCTGAGAGTGGGGACAGTGATCTGGGATAGACAGTAATGTTCTGAGAGTGGGGGCAGTGATCTGGAACAGAGGGTAATGTTCTGAATGTGGGGACAGTGATCTGGGATAGAGGGTAATGTTCTGAGAGTTAGGGCAGTGATCTGGGACAGAGGGTAAAGTTCTGGGAGTGGGGAAAGCGAGCTTCAATAGATGGGTAATGTCCTGAGATTGGGGACAGTGATCTGGGATAGAGCGTAATGTCCTGAGAGTGGGGACAGTGATCTGGGACAGAGGTTAATGTTCTGAAATTGGGGACATTGATCTGGGGTAGAGGTTAATGTCCTGAGAGTGGGGACAGTGAGCTGGGATAGAGGGTAATGTTCTGAGAGTTAGTGCAGTGACCTGGTATAGAGGGTAATGTTCTGGGAGTTAGGGCAGTGATCTGGGATAGAGGGTAATGTTCTGGGAGTTAGGGCAGTGATCTGGGATAGAGGGTAATGTCCCGAGATTAGGGACAGTGATCTGGCATAGAGAGTAATGTTCTGTGAGTGGGGACAGTGATCTGGGATAGAGGGTAATGTTCTGAGAGAGGGGACAGTGATCTGGGAATGAGGGTAATGTTCTGAGAGTTAGGGCAGTGATCTGGGAGAGAGGGTAACGTTGTGAGAGTGGGGGCAGTGAGCTGGGATAGAGGGTAATGTCCTCAGAGTGGGGACAGTGATCTGGGATAGAGGGCAATATTCTGAAAGTGGGCATCGTGATCTGGGATAGAGGGTAAGTTTCTGAGAGTGGGGACAGTGATCTGGGATAGAAGGTAATGTTCTGAGAGTGGGGACAGTGATCTGGGATAGGGGGTAATGTTCTGAGAGTGGGGACAGTGATCTGGGATCGAGGGTAATTTTCTGAGAGTTGGGACAGTGATCTGGGATAGAGGATAATGTTCTAAGTGTCCGGGCAGTGATCTGGGATAGACAGTAATGTTCTGAGAGTGGGGGCAGTGATCTGGAACAGAGGGTAATATTCTGAGAGTGGGGGACGTGATCTGGGATAGAGGGTAATGTTCTGAGAGAGGGGACAGTGATCTGGGAATGAGAGTAATGTTCTGAGAGTGAGGGCAGTGATCTGGGATAGAGGGTAATGTTCTGAGAGTGAGGGCAGTGATCTGGGATCGAGGGTAATGTTCTGAGAGTGGGGACAGTGATCTGGGATAGAGGGTAATGTTCTGAGAGTTAGGGCAGTGATCTGGGATAGTGGGT
The DNA here is from genome assembly GCF_047496795.1 of Chiloscyllium punctatum. NCBI lineage: Eukaryota > Metazoa > Chordata > Chondrichthyes > Orectolobiformes > Hemiscylliidae > Chiloscyllium > Chiloscyllium punctatum. The sequence goes on from NC_092745.1 coordinate 37,459,396, forward strand.
AATGTTCCGAGAGTGAGGACAGTGATGTGGGATAGAGGGTAATGTTCTGACAGTGGAGACAGTGATCTGAGATCGAGGGTCATCTTCTGAGAGTGGGGTCAGTGATCTGGGATAGAGTATAATGTTCTGAGTGTTCGGGCAGTGATCTGGGATAGCGGGTAGTGTTCTGAGAGTTGGGGCAGTGATCTGAGATAGAGGGTAATGTCCTCAGAGTGGGGACAGTGATATGGGATAGAGTGTAATGTTATGAGAGTGAGGCTGTGATCTGGCATAGAGGGTAATGTCCTCAGGGTGGGGGCAGTGATCTGGGATAGAGGGTAATGTTCTGAGAGTTAGGGCAGTGATCTGGGATAGAGGGTAATGTTTTGAGAGTGGGGGCAGTGATCTGGGATAGAGGGTAATGTTTTGAGAGTGGGGGCAGTGATCTGGGATCGAGGGTAATGTTCTGAGAGTGCAGATTGTGATCTGGGATAGAGGTTACGGTTCTGAGAGTGGGAACAGTGATCTGGGATAGAGGGTAATTTTCTGAGAGTGGGGACAGTGATCTGGTATAGACAGTAATGTTCTGAGAGTGGGGGCAGTGATCTGGAACAGAGGGTAATATTCTGAGAGTGGGGGTGGTGATCTGGGATAGAAGGTAATGTTCTGAGAGAGGGGACAGTGATCTGGGATAGAGGGTACTGTTCTGAGATTGGGGACAGTGATCTGGGATAGATTGTAATGTTCTGAGAGTGGGGATAGTGATCTGGGATAGTGGGTACTGTTCTGAGATTGGGGACAGTGATCTGGGATAGATTGTAATGTTCTGAGAGTGGGGACAGTGATCTGGGTATTCAGGGTAATGTTCTGAGAGTGGGGATAGTGATCTGGGATAGAGTATAATGTTCTGAGAGTTAGGGCAGTGATCTGGGATGGAGGATAATGTTCTGAGAGAGTGGACAGCGATCTGGGATAGAGGTTCATGTTCTAACAGTGGGGACAGTGATCTGGGATAGAGGGTAATGTTCTGAGAGTCTGGACAGTGATCTGGGATAGAGGGTAATGGCCTGAGAGTGGGGATAGTGATCTGGGATAGAGGGTAATGTTCTGAGAGTTAGTGCAATGATCTGGGATGGAGGATAATGAACTGCGTGTGGGGGCAGTGATCTGTGATAAAGGATAATGTTCGGAGAGAGGGGGCAGTGATTTGGGATAGACGGTAAGATTCTGAGAGTGGGGGCAGTTATCTGGGATAGAGGGTAATGTTCTGACAGTGGGGGCAGTGATCCGGGATAGAGGGTAATGTTCTGAAAGTGCAGATTGTGATCTGGGATAGAGGGTAAGGTTCTGAGAGTTAGGGCAGTGATCTGGGATAGAGGGTAATGTCGTCAGAGTGGGTGCAGTGATCTGGGATAGAGGGTAATGTTCTGAGAGTCGGGGCAGTGATCTGAGATAGAGGGTAATGTCGTCAGAGTGGGGATAGTGATCTGGGATAGAGGGTAATGTTCTGAGAGTTAGGGCAGTGATCTGGGATAGAGGGTAAGGTTCGGAGAGTGGGGATAGTGATCTGGGATAGAGGTTAATGTTCTGAGTGTTAGGGCAGTGATCTGGAATAGAGTGTAATGTTATGGGAGTGGGGACAGTGATCTGGTGCAGAGGGTAATGTTCTGAGAGTTCGTGTAGTGATCTGGGATGGAAGGTAATGTTCTGAGAGTGGGGACAGTGATCTGGGACAGAGGATAATGTTCTAGGAGTTAGGGCAGTGATCTGGGACAGAGGGTAAAGTTCTGGGAGTGGGGACAGTGATCTGGGATAGAGGGTAATGTCCTGAGAGGGGGTACAGTGATCTGGGATAGAGGGTAATGTTCTGAGTTAGGGCAGTAATCTGGGACAGAGGGTAAAGTTCTGGGAGTGGGGAAAGTGAGCTTCGATAGTGGGTAATGTCCTGAGATTGGGGACAGTGATCTGGGATAGAGCGTAATGTCCTGAGAGGGGGGACAGTGATCTGGGATAGAGGGTAATGTTCTGAGAGTGGGGGCAGTGATCTGGTATACAGGGAAATGTTCTGAAATTGGGGACAGTGATCTGGTATAGAGGTTAATGTGCTGAGAGAGGGGACAGTGATCTGGGATAGAGTTTAATGTTCTGAGATTTAGGGCAGTGATCTGGGATAGAGGGTAATGTTCTGAGAGTGTGGACAGTGATCTGGGATAGTGCGTTACGTCCTGAGATTGGGGGCAGTGATCTGGGATAGAGATTAATGTTCTGAGAGTCAGGGCAGTGATCTGGGATCGCGGGTAATGTTCTGAGAGTGGGGACAGTGATCTGAGATAGAGGGTAATGTCCTCAGAGTGGGGAATGTGATCTGGGATGGAGGGTAAGGTTCGGAGAGTGGGGACAGTGATCTGGGATAGAGGTTAATGTTCTGAGAGTAGGGATAGTGATCTGGGATAGAGGTTAATGCTCTGAAAGTGGGGATAGTGAATTGGGATAGAGGGTAATGTTCTGAGTGTGGGGATAGTGATCTGGGATAGAGGATACTGTTCTGAGAGTGGGGACAGTGATCTGGGATGGAGGATAATGTTCGGAGAGAGGGGGCAGTGATCTGGGATAGCGGTTAATGTTCTGACAGTGGGGACAGTGATCCGGGATAGTGGGTAATGTTCTGAGAGTGGGTGCAGTGATCTTAGATAGAGGGTAATGTCCTCAGAGTGGGGTCAGTGATCTGGGATAGAGTATAATGTTCTGAGTGTTCAGGCAGTGATCTGGGATAGAGGGTAATGTTCTGAGAGTCTGGGCAGTGACCTGGGATGGAGGATAATGTGCTGAGAGTGGGGATAGTGATCTGGGATAGAGGGTAATGTTCTAAGAGAGTGGACAGTGATCTGGGATAGAGGTTCATGTTCTGACAGTGGGGACAGTGATCTGGGACAGAGGGTACTGTTCTGAGAGTCTGGGCAGTGATCTGGGATAGAGGGTAATGTTCTGGGAGTTAGGGCAGTTATCTGGGACAGAGGGTAAAGTTCTGGGAGTGGGGAAAGTGAGCTTCGATAGTGGGTAATGTTCTGAGAGTGGGGATAGTGATCTGGGATAGAGGGTACTGTTCTGAGATTGGGGACAGTGATCTGGGATAGATTGTAATGTTCTGAGAGTGGGGACAGTGATCTGGGTATTCAGGGTAATGATCTGAGATTGGGGACATTGATCTGGGATAGATTGTAATGTTCTGAGAGTGGGGATAGTGATCTGGGATAGAGGGTAAGGTTCGGAGAGTGGGGATAGTGATCTAGGAGAGAGGTTAATGTTCTGAGAGTTATGGCAGTGATCTGGAATAGAGTGTAATGTTATGGGAGTGGGGACAGTGATCTGATGCAGAGGGTAATGTTCTGAGAGTTCGTGTAGTGATCTGGGATGGAAGGTAATGTTCTGAGAGTGGGGACAGTGATCTGGGGCAGAGGATAATGTTCTAGGAGTTAGGGCAGTGATCTGGGATAGAGGGTAATGTTCTGGGAGTTAGGGCAGTGATCTGGGACAGAGGGTAAAGTTCTGGGAGTGGGAAAAGTGAGCTTTGATAGTGGGTAGTGTCCTGAGATTGGGGACAGTGATCTGGGATAGACCGTAATGTCCTGAGAGGTGGGACAGTGATCTGGGATAGAGGGTAATGTTCTGGGAGTTAGCGGAGTGATCTGGGACAGAGGGTAAAGTTCTGGGAGTGGGGAAAGTGAGCTTCGATAGTGGGTAATGTCCTGAGATTGGGGACAGTGATCTGGGACAGAGGGTAATGTCCTGAGAGAGGGGGCAGTGATCTGGGATGGAGGGTAATGTTCTGAGACTTAAGGCAGTGATCGAGGATGGAGGATAATGTCCTGAGTGTGGAGATACTGATCTCGGATAGAGGGTAATGTTCTGAGAGAGGGAACAGTGATCTGGGATGGAGGGAACTGTTCTGAGATTGGGGACAGTGATCTGGGTATTCAGGGTAATGTTCTGAGAGTTAGTGCAATGATCTCGGATAGAGGGTAATGTTCTGAGGGTCGGGGCAGTGATCTCAGATAGAGGTTAATGTCCTCAGAGTGGGGTCAGTGATCTGGGATAGAGGGTAATGTTCTGAGAGTTAGGGCAGTGATCGGGGATAGAGGGTAATGTCCTGAGAGAGGGGACAGTGATCTGGGACAGAGGGTAATGTCCTGAGAGAGGGGACAGTGATCTGGGACAGAGGGTAATGTCCTGAGAGAGGGGACAGTGATCTGGGACAGAGGGTAATGTCCTGAGAGTGGCGGCTGTGATCTGGGATAGAGGGTAATGTTCTAAGAGAGTGGACAGTGATCTGGGATAGAGGTTCATGTTCTGACAGTGGGGACAGTGATCTGGGACAGAGGGTAATGTTCTGAGAGTCCGGGCAGTGATGTGGGAGAGAGGGTAATGACCTCAGAGTGGGGATAGTGATCTGGGATAGAGGGTAAGGTTCGGAGAGTCGGGTCAGTGATCTGGGTATTCAGGGTAGTGTTCTGAGAGAGGGGATAGTGATCTGGGATAGAGGGTAATGTTCTGAGATTGGGGACAGTGATCTGGGATAGATTGTAATGTTCTGAGAGTGGGGACAGTGATCTGGGATGGAGGGTAATGTTTTGAGAGTGGGGACAGTGATCTGAGATAGAGGGTAATGTCCTCAGAGTGGGGATAGTGATCTGGGATAGAGGGTAAGGTTCGGAGAGTGGGGATAGTGATCTGGGATAGAGGTTAATATTCTGAGAGTTAGGGCAGTGATCTGGAATTGAGTGTAATGTTATGGGAGTGGGGACAGTGATCTGGTGCCGAGGGTAATGTTCTGAGAGTTTGTGTAGTGATCTGGGATGGAAGGTAATGTTCTGAGAGTGGGGACAGTGATCTGGGACAGAGGATAATGTTCTAGGAGTTAGGGCAGTGATCTGGGATAGAGGGTAATGTTCTGGGAGTTATGGCAGTGATCTGGGACAGAGGGTAATGTTTTGAGAGTGGGGGCAGTGATCTGGGATAGAGGGTAATGTTCTGAGAGTGGGGGCAGTGATCTGGGATCGAGGGTAATGTTCTGAGTGTTCGGGCAGTGATCTGGGATAGACAGTAATGTTCTGAGAGTGGGGGTCGTGATCTGGAACAGAGTGTAATGTTCTGAGAGTGGGGACAGTGATCTGGGAAAGAGGGTAATGTTCTGAGAGAGAGGGCAGTGAACTGAGATAGAGGGTAATGTTCTGAGAGTCGGTGCAGTGATCTGGGATAGAGGGTAATATTTTGAGAGTGGGGATAGTGATCTGGGATAGAGGGTAATTTTCTGAAAGTGGGGATAGTGAATTGGGATAGAGGGTAATGTTCTGAGAGTTAGGGTAGTGATCTGGCATAGTGGGTAATGTTCTGAGAGTGAGGACCGTGATCTGGGATAGAGGGTAATGTTCTGAGAGTTAGGGCAGTGATCTGGGAGAGAGGGTAATGTCCTCAGAGTGGGGAATGTGATCTGGGATAGAGTATAATGTTCTGAGTGTTCGGGCAGTGATCTGGGATGGAGGATAATGTTCGGAGAGAGTGGACAGTGATCTGGGATACAGGTTCCTGTTCTGACAGTGGGGACAGTGATCTGGGACAGAGGGTAATGTTCTGAGAGTCGGGGCAGTGATCTGAGATAGAGGGTAATGTCCTCAGAGTGGGGATAGTGATCTGGGATAGAGGGTAAGGTTCGGAGAGTGGGGATTGTGATCTGGGATAGAGGTTAATGTTCTGAGAGTTAGGGCAGTGATCTGGAATAGAGTGTAATGTTATGGGAGTGGGGACAGTGATCTGGTGCAGAGGGTAATGTTCTGAGAGTTCGTGTAGTGATCTGGGATAGAAGGTAATGTTCTGAGAGTGGGGACAGTGATGTGGGACAGAGGATAATGTTCTAGGAGTTAGGGCAGTGACCTGGGATAGAGGGTAATGTTCTGGGAGTTAGGGCAGTGATCTGGGATAGAGGGTAATATCCTCAGAGTGGGGGCAGTGATCTGGGATAGAGGGTGATGCCCTGAGAGTGGGGACAGTGATCTGGGATCGAGGATAATGTTCTGAGAATTTGAGCAGTGATCTAGGATAGTACGTAATCTGGGATAGAGGTTAAGGTTCTGAGAGTTAGGGCAGTGATCTGGGATAGAGGGTAATGTTCTGATAGAGGGGACAGTGATCTGGGATAGAGGTTAAGGTTCTGAGAGTTAGGGCAGTGATCTGGGATAGAGGGTAATGTTCTGATAGAGGGGACAGTGATCTGGGATAGAGGTTAAGGTTCTGAGAGGTAGGGCAGTGATCTGGGTTAGAGGGTAATGTTCTGATAGAGGGGACAGTGATCTGGGATAGAGGGTAATGTTCTGATAGATGGGACAGTGATCTGGGATAGAGGTTAAGGTTCTGAGAGTTAGGGCAGTGATCTGGGATAGAGGGTAATGTTCTGAGAGTGGGGACAGTGATCTGGGATAGAGGGTAATATTCTGAGAGTTGGGACAGTGATCTGGGATAGAGGATAATGTTCTGAGTGTTCGGGCAGTGATCTGGGATAGACAGTAATGTTCTGAGAGTGGGGGCAGTGATCTGGAACAGAGGCTAATATTCTGAGAGTGGGGGTCGTGATCTGGGATAGAGGGTAATGTTCTGAGAGTTAGGGCAGTGAACTGAGATAGAGGGTAATGTTCTGAGAGTCGGGGCAGTGATCTGGGACAGAGGGTAATGTTCTGAGAGTGGGGATAGTGAATTGGGATAGAGGGTAATGTCCTGAGAGTGGGGTCAGTGATCTGGGATAGAGGGTAATGTCCTGAGAGTGGGGATACTGATCTGGGATAGAGGGTAATGTTCTGAGAGAGGGGACAGTGATCTGGGATAGAGGGTAATGTTCTGAGAGTGGGGTCAGTGATCTGGGATAGAGGGTAATGTCCTGAGAGTGGGGATACTGATCTGGGATGGAGGGTAATGTTCTGAGAGAGGGGACAGTGATCTGGGAGAGAGTATAATGTTCTGAGTGTTCGGGCTGTGATCTGGGATAGAGGGTAATGTTCTGAGGGTTAGTGAAGTGATCTGGGATGGAGGATAATGTACTGTGAGTGGGGGCAGTGATCTGGGATAGAGGGTAATGTTCTGACAGTGGGGACAGTGATCTGGGACAGAGGGTAATGTTCTGAGAGTCTGGGCAGTGATCTGAGATAGAGGGTAATGTCCTCAGAGTGGGGATAGTGATCTGGGATAGAGGGTAAGGTTCGGAGAGTGGGGATAGTGATCTGGGATAGAGGTTAATGTTCGGAGAGTTAGGGCAGTGATCTGGGATAGAGTGTAATGTTATGGGAGTGGGGACAGTGATCTGGTGCAGAGGGTAATGTTCTGAGAGTTCGTGTAGTGATCTGGGATGGAAGGTAATGTTCTGAGAATGGGGACAGTGATCTGGGATAGTGGGTAATGTTCTGAGAGTGTGGACAGTGATCTGGGATCGAGGGTAATGTTCTGAGAGAGGGGACAATGATCTGGGATAGAGGATAATGTTCTGAGTGTTCGGGCAGTGATCTGGGATAGACAGGAATGTTCTGAGAGTGGGGGCAGTGATCTGGAACAGAGGGTAATATTCTGAGAGTGGGGACAGTGATCTGGGATAGAGGGTAATGTTCTGAGAGAGGGGACAGTGATCTGGGAAAGAGGGTAATGTTCTGAGAGTGAGGGCAGTGAACTGAGATAGAGGGTAATGTTCTGAGAGTCGGGGCAGTGATCTGGGACAGAGGGTAATGTTTTGAGAGTGGGGACCGTGATCTGGGATAGAGGGTAATGTTCTGAAAGTGCGGATAGTGAATTGGGATAGAGGGTAATGTTCTGGGAGTTAGCGCAATGATCTGGGACAGAGGGTAAAGTTCTGGGAGTGGGAAAAGTGAGCTTTGATAGTGGGTAGTGTCCTGAGATTGGGGACAGTGATCTGGGATAGAGCGTAATGTCCTGAGAGGGGGTACAGTGATCTGGGATAGAGGGTAATGTTCTGGGAGTTAGCGCAGTGATCTGGGACAGAGGGTAAAGTTCTGGGAGTGGGGAAAGTGATCTTCGATAGTGGGTAATGTCCTGAGATTGGGGACAGTGATCTGGGATAGAGCGTAATGTCCTGAGAGGGGGGGACAGTGATCTGGGATAGAGGGTAATGTTCTGAGAGTGGGGGCAGTGATCTGGGATAGAGGGTAATGTCCTCAGAGTGGGGGCAGTGATCTGGGATAGAGTTCAATGTTCTGAGATTTTGGGCAGTGATCTGGGATAGAGGGTAATGTTCTGAGAGAGGGGACAGTGATCTGGGATAGAGGGTAATGTTCTGGGAGAGGGGACAGTGATCTGGGATAGAGGATAATGTTCTGAGTGTTCGGGCAGTGATCTGGGATAGACAGGAATGTTCTGAGAGAGGGGGCAGTGATCTGGAACAGAGGTTAATATTCTGAGAGTGGGGGTTGTGATCAGGGATCGAAGGTAATGTTCTGAGAGAGGGGACAGTGATCTGGGATAGTGGGTAATGTTCTGAGAGAGGGGACAGTGATCTGGGATAAGGGTAATGTTCTGAGGGTTAGGGCAGTGAACTGAGATAGAGGGTAATGTTCTGAGAGTGGGGACAGTGATCTGGGATAGAGGGTAAAATTTTGAGAGTGGGGACAGTGATCTGAGATAGAGGGTAAGGTTTTGAGAGTGAGGGCAGTGATCTGGGATAGAGGGTAATGTTCTGAAAGTGGGGATAGTGAATTGGGATAGAGGGTAATATTCTGAGAGTGGGGACAGTGATCTGGGATAGAGGGTAAAGTTTTGAGAGTGGGGACAGTGATCTGAGATAGAGGGTAAGGTTTTGAGAGTGAGGGCAGTGATCTGGGATAGAGGGTAATGTTCTGAAAGTGGGGATAGTGAATTGGGATAGAGGGTAATGTTCTGAGAGTGGGGATAGTGATCTTGGATAGAGGGTACTGTTCTGAGATTGGGGACAGTGATCGGGGATAGATTGTAATGTTCTGAGAGTGGGGGCAGTGATCTGAGATAGAGGGTAATGTCCTCAGAGTGGGGATAGTGATCTGGGATAGAGGGTAATGTTCTGAGAGACGGGACAGTGATCTGGGATAGAGGGTAATGTTATGGGAGTGGGGACAGTGATCTGGTGCAGAGGGTAATGTTCTGAGAGTTCGTGTAGTGATCTGGGATAGAAGGTAATGTCCTCAGAGTGGGGATAGTGATCTGGGATAGAGGGTAAGGTTCGGAGAGTGGGGACAATGATCTGGGATGGAGGATAATGTTCTGAGTGTTTGGGCAGTGATCTGGGATAGACAGTAATGTTCTGAGAGTGGGGGCAGTGATCTGGAACAGAGGGTAATATTCTGAGAGTGGGGGTCGTGATCTAGGATAGAGGGTAATGTTCTGAGAGAGGGGACAGTGATCTGGAACAGAGGGTAATATTCTGAGAGTGGGGGTCGTGATCTGGGAAACATGGTAATGTTCTGAGAGTGAGGGCAGTGAACTGAGATAGACGGTAATGTTCTGAGAGTCGGGGCAGTGATCTGGGATAGAGGGTAATGTTCTGAGAGCGGGGATAGTGAATTGGGATAGAGGTTAATGTTCTGAAAGTGGGGATAGTGAATTGGGATAGAGGGTAATGTTTTGAGAGTGGGGATACTGATCTGGGATAGAGGGTAATGTTCTGAGAGAGGGGACAGTGATCTGGGAAAGAGGGTAATGTTCTGAGAGTGGGGGCAGTGATCTGGGATCGAGGTTAATGTTTTGAGAGTGGGGACAGTGATCTGGGATAGAGGTTATTGTCCTGAAAGTGGGGATAGTGAATTGGGATAGAGGGTAATGTTCTGAGAGTGGGGATAGTGATCTGGGATAGAGGGTACTGTTCTGAGATTGGGGACAGTGATCTGGGATAGATTGTAATGTCCTGAGAGTGGGGACAGTGATCTGGGATAGAGGGTAATGTTCTGAGAGAGGGGACAGTGATCTGGGATAGACGTTAATGTTCTGAAAGTGCAGATTGTGATCTGGGATAGAGGTTAAGGTTCTGAGAGTTAGGACAGTGATCTGGGATAGAGGGTAATATTCTGAGAGTGGGGACAGTGATCTGGGATAGAGGGTAATGTCCTCAGAGTGGGTGCAGTGATCTGGGATAGAGGTTAAAGTTCTGAGAGTGGGGACAGTGATGTGGGATAGAGGGTAATATTCTGAGAGTTGGGATATTGATCTGGGATGGAGGATAATGTTCTGAGTGTTCGGGCAGTGATCTGGGATAGACAGTAATGTTCTGAGAGTGGGGGCAGTGATCTGGAACAGAGGGTAATATTCTGAGGGTGGGGGACGTGATCTGGGATAGAGGGTAATGTTCTGAGTGAGGGGTCAGTGATCTGGGATAGAGGTTAATGTTCTGAGAGGGCGGATAGTGATCTGGGATAGTGGTTAATGTTCTGACAGTGGGGACAGTGATCTGGGAAAGAGGGTAATGTTCTGAGAGTGAGGGCAGTGATCTGGGATAGAGGGTAATGTTCTGAGAGTGGGGATAGTGATCTGGGACAGAGGGTAATGTTCTGAGCGTGGGGATAGTGATCTGGGATAGAGGGTAATGTTCTGAGAGAGGGGACAGTGATCTGGGATAGACGTTAATGTTCTGAAAGTGAAGATTGTGATCTGGGATAGAGGTTAAGGTTCTGAGAGTTAGGGCAGTGATCTGGGATAGAGGGTAATATTCTGAGAGTGGGGACAGTGATCTGGGATAGAGGGTAATGTCCTCAGAGTGGGTGCAGTGATCTGGGATAGAGGTTAAAGTTCTGAGAGTGGGGACAGTGATGTGGGATAGAGGGTAATATTCTGAGAGTTGGGATATTGATCTGGGATGGAGGATAATGTTCTGAGTGTTCGGGCAGTGATCTGGGATAGACAGTAATGTTCTGAGAGTGGGGGCAGTGATCTGGAACAGAGGGTAATGTTTTGAGAGTGGGGGCAGTGATCTGGGATAGAGGGTAATGTTCTGAGAGAGGGGTCAGTGATCTGGGATAGAGGGTAATGTCCTGAGAGTGGGGATACTGATCTGGGATAGAGGGTAATGTTCTGAGAGTGTGGTCTGTGATCTGGGTTAGAGGGTAATATTCTGAGAGTTGGGACAGTGATCTGGGATGGAGGTTAATGTTCTGAGTGTTTGGGCAGTGATCTGGGATAGAGGGTAATGTCCTCAGAGTGGGGATAGTGATCTGGGATAGAGGGTAAGGTTCGGAGAGTGGGGATAGTGATCTGGGATAGAGGTTAATGTTCTGAGAGTTAGGGCAGTGATCTGGAATAGAGTGTAATGTTATGGGAGTGGGGACAGTGATCTGGTGCAGAGGGTAATGTTCTGAGAGTTCGTGTAGTGATCTGGGATGGAAGGTAATGTCCTCAGAGTGGGGATAGTGATCTGGGATAGAGGGTAAGGTTCGGAGAGTGGGGACAATGATCTGGGATGGAGGATAATGTTCTGAGTGTTTGGGCAGTGATCTGGGATAGACAGTAATGTTCTGAGAGTGGGGGCAGTGATCTGGAACAGAGGGTAATATTCTGAGAGTGGGGGTCGTGATCTAGGATAGAGGGTAATGTTCTGAGAGAGGGGACAGTGATCTGGAACAGAGGGTAATATTCTGAGAGTGGGGGTCGTGATCTGGGAAACATGGTAATGTTCTGAGAGTGAGGGCAGTGAACTGAGATAGACGGTAATGTTCTGAGAGTCGGGGCAGTGATCTGGGATAGAGGGTAATGTTCTGAGAGTGGGGATAGTGAATTGGGATAGAGGTTAATGTTCTGAAAGTGGGGATAGTGAATTGGGATAGAGGGTAATGTTTTGAGAGTGGGGATACTGATCTGGGATAGAGGGTAATGTTCTGAGAGAGGGGACAGTGATCTGGGAAAGAGGGTAATGTTCTGAGAGTGGGGGCAGTGATCTGGGATCGAGGTTAATGTTTTGAGAGTGGGGACAGTGATCTGGGATAGAGGTTATTGTCCTGAAAGTGGGGATAGTGAATTGGGATAGAGGGTAATGTTCTGAGAGTGGGGATAGTGATCTGGGATAGAGGGTACTGTTCTGAGATTGGGGACAGTGATCTGGGATAGATTGTAATGTCCTGAGAGTGGGGACAGTGATCTGGGATAGAGGGTAATGTTCTGAGAGAGGGGACAGTGATCTGGGATAGACGTTAATGTTCTGAAAGTGCAGATTGTGATCTGGGATAGAGGTTAAGGTTCTGAGAGTTAGGGCAGTGATCTGGGATAGAGGGTAATATTCTGAGAGTGGGGACAGTGATCTGGGATAGAGGGTAATGTCCTCAGAGTGGGTGCAGTGATCTGGGATAGAGGTTAAAGTTCTGAGAGTGGGGACAGTGATGTGGGATAGAGGGTAATATTCTGAGAGTTGGGATATTGATCTGGGATGGAGGATAATGTTCTGAGAGTGGGGGCAGTGATCTGGAACAGAGGGTAATGTTTTGAGAGTCTGGGCAGTGATCTGAGATAGAGGGTAATGTCCTCAGAGTGGGGACAGTGATCTGGGAGAGAGTATAATGTTCTGAGTGTTCGGGCTGTGATCTGGGATAGAGGGTAATGTTCTGAGGGTTAGTGAAGTGATCTGGGATGGAGGATAATGTACTGTGAGTGGGGGCAGTGATCTGGGATAGAGGGTAATGTTCTGACAGTGGGGACAGTGATCTGGGACAGAGGGTAATGTTCTGAGAGTCTGGGCAGTGATCTGAGATAGAGGGTAATGTCCTCAGAGTGGGGATAGTGATCTGGGATAGAGGGTAAGGTTCGGAGAGTGGGGATAGTGATCTGGGATAGAGGTTAATGTTCGGAGAGTTAGGGCAGTGATCTGGGATAGAGTGTAATGTTATGGGAGTGGGGACAGTGATCTGGTGCAGAGGGTAATGTTCTGAGAGTTCGTGTAGTGATCTGGGATGGAAGGTAATGTTCTGAGAATGGGGACAGTGATCTGGGATAGTGGGTAATGTTCTGAGAGTGTGGACAGTGATCTGGGATCGAGGGTAATGTTCTGAGAGAGGGGACAATGATCTGGGATAGAGGATAATGTTCTGAGTGTTCGGGCAGTGATCTGGGATAGACAGGAATGTTCTGAGAGTGGGGGCAGTGATCTGGAACAGAGGGTAATATTCTGAGAGTGGGGACAGTGATCTGGGATAGAGGGTAATGTTCTGAGAGAGGGGACAGTGATCTGGGAAAGAGGGTAATGTTCTGAGAGTGAGGGCAGTGAACTGAGATAGAGGGTAATGTTCTGAGAGTCGGGGCAGTGATCTGGGACAGAGGGTAATGTTTTGAGAGTGGGGACCGTGATCTGGGATAGAGGGTAATGTTCTGAAAGTGCGGATAGTGAATTGGGATAGAGGGTAATGTTCTGGGAGTTAGCGCAATGATCTGGGACAGAGGGTAAAGTTCTGGGAGTGGGAAAAGTGAGCTTTGATAGTGGGTAGTGTCCTGAGATTGGGGACAGTGATCTGGGATAGAGCGTAATGTCCTGAGAGGGGGTACAGTGATCTGGGATAGAGGGTAATGTTCTGGGAGTTAGCGCAGTGATCTGGGACAGAGGGTAAAGTTCTGGGAGTGGGGAAAGTGATCTTCGATAGTGGGTAATGTCCTGAGATTGGGGACAGTGATCTGGGATAGAGCGTAATGTCCTGAGAGGGGGGGACAGTGATCTGGGATAGAGGGTAATGTTCTGAGAGTGGGGGCAGTGATCTGGGATAGAGGGTAATGTCCTCAGAGTGGGGGCAGTGATCTGGGATAGAGTTCAATGTTCTGAGATTTTGGGCAGTGATCTGGGATAGAGGGTAATGTTCTGAGAGAGGGGACAGTGATCTGGGATAGAGGGTAATGTTCTGGGAGAGGGGACAGTGATCTGGGATAGAGGATAATGTTCTGAGTGTTCGGGCAGTGATCTGGGATAGACAGGAATGTTCTGAGAGAGGGGGCAGTGATCTGGAACAGAGGTTAATATTCTGAGAGTGGGGGTTGTGATCAGGGATCGAAGGTAATGTTCTGAGAGAGGGGACAGTGATCTGGGATAGTGGGTAATGTTCTGAGAGAGGGGACAGTGATCTGGGATAAGGGTAATGTTCTGAGGGTTAGGGCAGTGAACTGAGATAGAGGGTAATGTTCTGAGAGTGGGGACAGTGATCTGGGATAGAGGGTAAAATTTTGAGAGTGGGGACAGTGATCTGAGATAGAGGGTAAGGTTTTGAGAGCGAGGGCAGTGATCTGGGATAGAGGGTAATGTTCTGAAAGTGGGGATAGTGATCTGGGATAGAGGTTAAGGTTCTGAGAGTTAGGGCAGTGATCTGGGATAGAGGGTAATATTCTGAGAGTGGGGACAGTGATCTGGGATAGAGGGTAAGGTTTTGAGAGTGGGTGCAGTGATCTGGGATAGAGGTTAAAGTTCTGAGAGTGGGGACAGTGATGTGGGATAGAGGGTAATATTCTGAGAGTTGGGATATTGATCTGGGATGGAGGATAATGTTCTGAGTGTTCGGGCAGTGATCTGGGATAGACAGTAATGTTCTGAGAGTGGGGGCAGTGATCTGGAACAGAGGGTAATATTCTGAGGGTGGGGGACGTGATCTGGGATAGAGGGTAATGTTCTGAGTGAGGGGTCAGTGATCTGGGATAGAGGTTAATGTTCTGAGAGGGCGGATAGTGATCTGGGATAATGGTTAATGTTTTGACAGTGGGGACAGTGATCTGGGAAAGAGGGTAATGTTCTGAGAGTGAGGGCAGTGATCTGGGATAGAGGGTAATGTTCTGAGAGTGGGGATAGTGATCTGGGACAGAGGGTAATGTTCTGAGCGTGGGGATAGTGATCTGGGATAGAGGGTAATGTTCTGAGAGAGGGGACAGTGATCTGGGATAGACGTTAATGTTCTGAAAGTGAAGATTGTGATCTGGGATAGAGGTTAAGGTTCTGAGAGTTAGGGCAGTGATCTGGGATAGAGGGTAATATTCTGAGAGTGGGGACAGTGATCTGGGATAGAGGGTAATGTCCTCAGAGTGGGTGCAGTGATCTGGGATAGAGGTTAAAGTTCTGAGAGTGGGGACAGTGATGTGGGATAGAGGGTAATGTTCTGAGTGTTCGGGCAGTGATCTGGGATAGACAGTAATGTTCTGAGAGTGGGGGCAGTGATCTGGAACAGAGGGTAATGTTTTGAGAGTCTGGGCAGTGATCTGAGATAGAGGGTAATGTCCTCAGAGTGGGGACAGTGATCTGGGAGAGAGTATAATGTTCTGAGTGTTCGGGCTGTGATCTGGGATAGAGGGTAATGTTCTGAGGGTTAGTGAAGTGATCTGGGATGGAGGATAATGTACTGTGAGTGGGGGCAGTGATCTGGGATAGAGGGTAATGTTCTGACAGTGGGGACAGTGATCTGGGACAGAGGGTAATGTTCTGAGAGTCTGGGCAGTGATCTGAGATAGAGGGTAATGTCCTCAGAGTGGGGATAGTGATCTGGGATAGAGGGTAAGGTTCGGAGAGTGGGGATAGTGATCTGGGATAGAGGTTAATGTTCGGAGAGTTAGGGCAGTGATCTGGGATAGAGTGTAATGTTATGGGAGTGGGGACAGTGATCTGGTGCAGAGGGTAATGTTCTGAGAGTTCGTGTAGTGATCTGGGATGGAAGGTAATGTTCTGAGAATGGGGACAGTGATCTGGGATAGTGGGTAATGTTCTGAGAGTGTGGACAGTGATCTGGGATCGAGGGTAATGTTCTGAGAGAGGGGACAATGATCTGGGATAGAGGATAATGTTCTGAGTGTTCGGGCAGTGATCTAGGATAGACAGGAATGTTCTGAGAATGGGGGCAGTGATCTGGAACAGAGGGTAATATTCTGAGAGTGGGGACAGTGATCTGGGAGAGAGTATAATGTTCTGAGTGTTCGGGCTGTGATCTGGGATAGAGGGTAATGTTCTGAGGGTTAGTGAAGTGATCTGGGATGGAGGATAATGTACTGTGAGTGGGGGCAGTGATCTGGGATAGAGGGTAATGTTCTGACAGTGGGGACAGTGATCTGGGACAGAGGGTAATGTTCTGAGAGTCTGGGCAGTGATCTGAGATAGAGGGTAATGTCCTCAGAGTGGGGATAGTGATCTGGGATAGAGGGTAAGGTTCGGAGAGTGGGGATAGTGATCTGGGATAGAGGTTAATGTTCGGAGAGTTAGGGCAGTGATCTGGGATAGAGTGTAATGTTATGGGAGTGGGGACAGTGATCTGGTGCAGAGGGTAATGTTCTGAGAGTTCGTGTAGTGATCTGGGATGGAAGGTAATGTTCTGAGAATGGGGACAGTGATCTGGGATAGTGGGTAATGTTCTGAGAGTGTGGACAGTGATCTGGGATCGAGGGTAATGTTCTGAGAGAGGGGACAATGATCTGGGATAGAGGATAATGTTCTGAGTGTTCGGGCAGTGATCTGGGATAGACAGGAATGTTCTGAGAGTGGGGGCAGTGATCTGGAACAGAGGGTAATATTCTGAGAGTGGGGACAGTGATCTGGGATAGAGGGTAATGTTCTGAGAGAGGGGACAGTGATCTGGGAAAGAGGGTAATGTTCTGAGAGTGAGGGCAGTGAACTGAGATAGAGGGTAATGTTCTGAGAGTCGGGGCAGTGATCTGGGACAGAGGGTAATGTTTTGAGAGTGGGGACCGTGATCTGGGATAGAGGGTAATGTTCTGAAAGTGCGGATAGTGAATTGGGATAGAGGGTAATGTTCTGGGAGTTAGCGCAATGATCTGGGACAGAGGGTAAAGTTCTGGGAGTGGGAAAAGTGAGCTTTGATAGTGGGTAGTGTCCTGAGATTGGGGACAGTGATCTGGGATAGAGCGTAATGTCCTGAGAGGGGGTACAGTGATCTGGGATAGAGGGTAATGTTCTGGGAGTTAGCGCAGTGATCTGGGACAGAGGGTAAAGTTCTGGGAGTGGGGAAAGTGATCTTCGATAGTGGGTAATGTCCTGAGATTGGGGACAGTGATCTGGGATAGAGCGTAATGTCCTGAGAGGGGGGGACAGTGATCTGGGATAGAGGGTAATGTTCTGAGAGTGGGGGCAGTGATCTGGGATAGAGGGTAATGTCCTCAGAGTGGGGGCAGTGATCTGGGATAGAGTTCAATGTTCTGAGATTTTGGGCAGTGATCTGGGATAGAGGGTAATGTTCTGAGAGAGGGGACAGTGATCTGGGATAGAGGGTAATGTTCTGGGAGAGGGGACAGTGATCTGGGATAGAGGATAATGTTCTGAGTGTTCGGGCAGTGATCTGGGATAGACAGGAATGTTCTGAGAGAGGGGGCAGTGATCTGGAACAGAGGTTAATATTCTGAGAGTGGGGGTTGTGATCAGGGATCGAAGGTAATGTTCTGAGAGAGGGGACAGTGATCTGGGATAGTGGGTAATGTTCTGAGAGAGGGGACAGTGATCTGGGATAAGGGTAATGTTCTGAGGGTTAGGGCAGTGAACTGAGATAGAGGGTAATGTTCTGAGAGTGGGGACAGTGATCTGGGATAGAGGGTAAAATTTTGAGAGTGGGGACAGTGATCTGAGATAGAGGGTAAGGTTTTGAGAGTGAGGGCAGTGATCTGGGATAGAGGGTAATGTTCTGAAAGTGGGGATAGTGAATTGGGATAGAGGGTAATATTCTGAGAGTGGGGACAGTGATCTGGGATAGAGGGTAAAGTTTTGAGAGTGGGGACAGTGATCTGAGATAGAGGGTAAGGTTTTGAGAGTGAGGGCAGTGATCTGGGATAGAGGGTAATGTTCTGAAAGTGGGGATAGTGAATTGGGATAGAGGGTAATGTTCTGAGAGTGGGGATAGTGATCTTGGATAGAGGGTACTGTTCTGAGATTGGGGACAGTGATCGGGGATAGATTGTAATGTTCTGAGAGTGGGGGCAGTGATCTGAGATAGAGGGTAATGTCCTCAGAGTGGGGATAGTGATCTGGGATAGAGGGTAATGTTCTGAGAGACGGGGCAGTGATCTGAGATAGAGGGTAATGTCCTCAGAGTGGGGTCAGTGATCTGGTGCAGAGGGTAATGTTCTGAGAGTGGGGATAGTGATCTGGGATAGAGGGTACTGTTCTGAGATTGGGGACAGTGATCTGGGATAGATTGTAATGTCCTGAGAGTGGGGACAGTGATCTGGGATAGAGGGTAATGTTATGGGAGTGGGGACAGTGATCTGGTGCAGAGGGTAATGTTCTGAGAGTTCGTGTAGTGATCTGGGATAGAAGGTAATGTCCTCAGAGTGGGGATAGTGATCTGGGATAGAGGGTAAGGTTCGGAGAGTGGGGACAATGATCTGGGATGGAGGATAATGTTCTGAGTGTTTGGGCAGTGATCTGGGATAGACAGTAATGTTCTGAGAGTGGGGGCAGTGATCTGGAACAGAGGGTAATATTCTGAGAGTGGGGGTCGTGATCTAGGATAGAGGGTAATGTTCTGAGAGAGGGGACAGTGATCTGGAACAGAGGGTAATATTCTGAGAGTGGGGGTCGTGATCTGGGAAACATGGTAATGTTCTGAGAGTGAGGGCAGTGAACTGAGATAGACGGTAATGTTCTGAGAGTCGGGGCAGTGATCTGGGATAGAGGGTAATGTTCTGAGAGCGGGGATAGTGAATTGGGATAGAGGTTAATGTTCTGAAAGTGGGGATAGTGAATTGGGATAGAGGGTAATGTTTTGAGAGTGGGGATACTGATCTGGGATAGAGGGTAATGTTCTGAGAGAGGGGACAGTGATCTGGGAAAGAGGGTAATGTTCTGAGAGTGGGGGCAGTGATCTGGGATCGAGGTTAATGTTTTGAGAGTGGGGACAGTGATCTGGGATAGAGGTTATTGTCCTGAAAGTGGGGATAGTGAATTGGGATAGAGGGTAATGTTCTGAGAGTGGGGATAGTGATCTGGGATAGAGGGTACTGTTCTGAGATTGGGGACAGTGATCTGGGATAGATTGTAATGTCCTGAGAGTGGGGACAGTGATCTGGGATAGAGGGTAATGTTCTGAGAGAGGGGACAGTGATCTGGGATAGACGTTAATGTTCTGAAAGTGCAGATTGTGATCTGGGATAGAGGTTAAGGTTCTGAGAGTTAGGGCAGTGATCTGGGATAGAGGGTAATATTCTGAGAGTGGGGACAGTGATCTGGGATAGAGGGTAATGTCCTCAGAGTGGGTGCAGTGATCTGGGATAGAGGTTAAAGTTCTGAGAGTGGGGACAGTGATGTGGGATAGAGGGTAATATTCTGAGAGTTGGGATATTGATCTGGGATGGAGGATAATGTTCTGAGTGTTCGGGCAGTGATCTGGGATAGACAGTAATGTTCTGAGAGTGGGGGCAGTGATCTGGAACAGAGGGTAATATTCTGAGGGTGGGGGACGTGATCTGGGATAGAGGGTAATGTTCTGAGTGAGGGGTCAGTGATCTGGGATAGAGGTTAATGTTCTGAGAGGGCGGATAGTGATCTGGGATAGTGGTTAATGTTCTGACAGTGGGGACAGTGATCTGGGAAAGAGGGTAATGTTCTGAGAGTGAGGGCAGTGATCTGGGATAGAGGGTAATGTTCTGAGAGTGGGGATAGTGATCTGGGACAGAGGGTAATGTTCTGAGCGTGGGGATAGTGATCTGGGATAGAGGGTAATGTTCTGAGAGAGGGGACAGTGATCTGGGATAGACGTTAATGTTCTGAAAGTGAAGATTGTGATCTGGGATAGAGGTTAAGGTTCTGAGAGTTAGGGCAGTGATCTGGGATAGAGGGTAATATTCTGAGAGTGGGGACAGTGATCTGGGATAGAGGGTAATGTCCTCAGAGTGGGTGCAGTGATCTGGGATAGAGGTTAAAGTTCTGAGAGTGGGGACAGTGATGTGGGATAGAGGGTAATATTCTGAGAGTTGGGATATTGATCTGGGATGGAGGATAATGTTCTGAGAGTGGGGGCAGTGATCTGGAACAGAGGGTAATGTTTTGAGAGTCTGGGCAGTGATCTGAGATAGAGGGTAATGTCCTCAGAGTGGGGACAGTGATCTGGGAGAGAGTATAATGTTCTGAGTGTTCGGGCTGTGATCTGGGATAGAGGGTAATGTTCTGAGGGTTAGTGAAGTGATCTGGGATGGAGGATAATGTACTGTGAGTGGGGGCAGTGATCTGGGATAGAGGGTAATGTTCTGACAGTGGGGACAGTGATCTGGGACAGAGGGTAATGTTCTGAGAGTCTGGGCAGTGATCTGAGATAGAGGGTAATGTCCTCAGAGTGGGGATAGTGATCTGGGATAGAGGGTAAGGTTCGGAGAGTGGGGATAGTGATCTGGGATAGAGGTTAATGTTCGGAGAGTTAGGGCAGTGATCTGGGATAGAGTGTAATGTTATGGGAGTGGGGACAGTGATCTGGTGCAGAGGGTAATGTTCTGAGAGTTCGTGTAGTGATCTGGGATGGAAGGTAATGTTCTGAGAATGGGGACAGTGATCTGGGATAGTGGGTAATGTTCTGAGAGTGTGGACAGTGATCTGGGATCGAGGGTAATGTTCTGAGAGAGGGGACAATGATCTGGGATAGAGGATAATGTTCTGAGTGTTCGGGCAGTGATCTGGGATAGACAGGAATGTTCTGAGAGTGGGGGCAGTGATCTGGAACAGAGGGTAATATTCTGAGAGTGGGGACAGTGATCTGGGATAGAGGGTAATGTTCTGAGAGAGGGGACAGTGATCTGGGAAAGAGGGTAATGTTCTGAGAGTGAGGGCAGTGAACTGAGATAGAGGGTAATGTTCTGAGAGTCGGGGCAGTGATCTGGGACAGAGGGTAATGTTTTGAGAGTGGGGACCGTGATCTGGGATAGAGGGTAATGTTCTGAAAGTGCGGATAGTGAATTGGGATAGAGGGTAATGTTCTGGGAGTTAGCGCAATGATCTGGGACAGAGGGTAAAGTTCTGGGAGTGGGAAAAGTGAGCTTTGATAGTGGGTAGTGTCCTGAGATTGGGGACAGTGATCTGGGATAGAGCGTAATGTCCTGAGAGGGGGTACAGTGATCTGGGATAGAGGGTAATGTTCTGGGAGTTAGCGCAGTGATCTGGGACAGAGGGTAAAGTTCTGGGAGTGGGGAAAGTGATCTTCGATAGTGGGTAATGTCCTGAGATTGGGGACAGTGATCTGGGATAGAGCGTAATGTCCTGAGAGGGGGGGACAGTGATCTGGGATAGAGGGTAATGTTCTGAGAGTGGGGGCAGTGATCTGGGATAGAGGGTAATGTCCTCAGAGTGGGGGCAGTGATCTGGGATAGAGTTCAATGTTCTGAGATTTTGGGCAGTGATCTGGGATAGAGGGTAATGTTCTGAGAGAGGGGACAGTGATCTGGGATAGAGGGTAATGTTCTGGGAGAGGGGACAGTGATCTGGGATAGAGGATAATGTTCTGAGTGTTCGGGCAGTGATCTGGGATAGACAGGAATGTTCTGAGAGAGGGGGCAGTGATCTGGAACAGAGGTTAATATTCTGAGAGTGGGGGTTGTGATCAGGGATCGAAGGTAATGTTCTGAGAGAGGGGACAGTGATCTGGGATAGTGGGTAATGTTCTGAGAGAGGGGACAGTGATCTGGGATAAGGGTAATGTTCTGAGGGTTAGGGCAGTGAACTGAGATAGAGGGTAATGTTCTGAGAGTGGGGACAGTGATCTGGGATAGAGGGTAAAATTTTGAGAGTGGGGACAGTGATCTGAGATAGAGGGTAAGGTTTTGAGAGCGAGGGCAGTGATCTGGGATAGAGGGTAATGTTCTGAAAGTGGGGATAGTGATCTGGGATAGAGGTTAAGGTTCTGAGAGTTAGGGCAGTGATCTGGGATAGAGGGTAATATTCTGAGAGTGGGGACAGTGATCTGGGATAGAGGGTAAGGTTTTGAGAGTGGGTGCAGTGATCTGGGATAGAGGTTAAAGTTCTGAGAGTGGGGACAGTGATGTGGGATAGAGGGTAATATTCTGAGAGTTGGGATATTGATCTGGGATGGAGGATAATGTTCTGAGTGTTCGGGCAGTGATCTGGGATAGACAGTAATGTTCTGAGAGTGGGGGCAGTGATCTGGAACAGAGGGTAATATTCTGAGGGTGGGGGACGTGATCTGGGATAGAGGGTAATGTTCTGAGTGAGGGGTCAGTGATCTGGGATAGAGGTTAATGTTCTGAGAGGGCGGATAGTGATCTGGGATAATGGTTAATGTTTTGACAGTGGGGACAGTGATCTGGGAAAGAGGGTAATGTTCTGAGAGTGAGGGCAGTGATCTGGGATAGAGGGTAATGTTCTGAGAGTGGGGATAGTGATCTGGGACAGAGGGTAATGTTCTGAGCGTGGGGATAGTGATCTGGGATAGAGGGTAATGTTCTGAGAGAGGGGACAGTGATCTGGGATAGACGTTAATGTTCTGAAAGTGAAGATTGTGATCTGGGATAGAGGTTAAGGTTCTGAGAGTTAGGGCAGTGATCTGGGATAGAGGGTAATATTCTGAGAGTGGGGACAGTGATCTGGGATAGAGGGTAATGTCCTCAGAGTGGGTGCAGTGATCTGGGATAGAGGTTAAAGTTCTGAGAGTGGGGACAGTGATGTGGGATAGAGGGTAATGTTCTGAGTGTTCGGGCAGTGATCTGGGATAGACAGTAATGTTCTGAGAGTGGGGGCAGTGATCTGGAACAGAGGGTAATGTTTTGAGAGTCTGGGCAGTGATCTGAGATAGAGGGTAATGTCCTCAGAGTGGGGACAGTGATCTGGGAGAGAGTATAATGTTCTGAGTGTTCGGGCTGTGATCTGGGATAGAGGGTAATGTTCTGAGGGTTAGTGAAGTGATCTGGGATGGAGGATAATGTACTGTGAGTGGGGGCAGTGATCTGGGATAGAGGGTAATGTTCTGACAGTGGGGACAGTGATCTGGGACAGAGGGTAATGTTCTGAGAGTCTGGGCAGTGATCTGAGATAGAGGGTAATGTCCTCAGAGTGGGGATAGTGATCTGGGATAGAGGGTAAGGTTCGGAGAGTGGGGATAGTGATCTGGGATAGAGGTTAATGTTCGGAGAGTTAGGGCAGTGATCTGGGATAGAGTGTAATGTTATGGGAGTGGGGACAGTGATCTGGTGCAGAGGGTAATGTTCTGAGAGTTCGTGTAGTGATCTGGGATGGAAGGTAATGTTCTGAGAATGGGGACAGTGATCTGGGATAGTGGGTAATGTTCTGAGAGTGTGGACAGTGATCTGGGATCGAGGGTAATGTTCTGAGAGAGGGGACAATGATCTGGGATAGAGGATAATGTTCTGAGTGTTCGGGCAGTGATCTAGGATAGACAGGAATGTTCTGAGAATGGGGGCAGTGATCTGGAACAGAGGGTAATATTCTGAGAGTGGGGACAGTGATCTGGGAGAGAGTATAATGTTCTGAGTGTTCGGGCTGTGATCTGGGATAGAGGGTAATGTTCTGAGGGTTAGTGAAGTGATCTGGGATGGAGGATAATGTACTGTGAGTGGGGGCAGTGATCTGGGATAGAGGGTAATGTTCTGACAGTGGGGACAGTGATCTGGGACAGAGGGTAATGTTCTGAGAGTCTGGGCAGTGATCTGAGATAGAGGGTAATGTCCTCAGAGTGGGGATAGTGATCTGGGATAGAGGGTAAGGTTCGGAGAGTGGGGATAGTGATCTGGGATAGAGGTTAATGTTCGGAGAGTTAGGGCAGTGATCTGGGATAGAGTGTAATGTTATGGGAGTGGGGACAGTGATCTGGTGCAGAGGGTAATGTTCTGAGAGTTCGTGTAGTGATCTGGGATGGAAGGTAATGTTCTGAGAATGGGGACAGTGATCTGGGATAGTGGGTAATGTTCTGAGAGTGTGGACAGTGATCTGGGATCGAGGGTAATGTTCTGAGAGAGGGGACAATGATCTGGGATAGAGGATAATGTTCTGAGTGTTCGGGCAGTGATCTGGGATAGACAGGAATGTTCTGAGAGTGGGGGCAGTGATCTGGAACAGAGGGTAATATTCTGAGAGTGGGGACAGTGATCTGGGATAGAGGGTAATGTTCTGAGAGAGGGGACAGTGATCTGGGAAAGAGGGTAATGTTCTGAGAGTGAGGGCAGTGAACTGAGATAGAGGGTAATGTTCTGAGAGTCGGGGCAGTGATCTGGGACAGAGGGTAATGTTTTGAGAGTGGGGACCGTGATCTGGGATAGAGGGTAATGTTCTGAAAGTGCGGATAGTGAATTGGGATAGAGGGTAATGTTCTGGGAGTTAGCGCAATGATCTGGGACAGAGGGTAAAGTTCTGGGAGTGGGAAAAGTGAGCTTTGATAGTGGGTAGTGTCCTGAGATTGGGGACAGTGATCTGGGATAGAGCGTAATGTCCTGAGAGGGGGTACAGTGATCTGGGATAGAGGGTAATGTTCTGGGAGTTAGCGCAGTGATCTGGGACAGAGGGTAAAGTTCTGGGAGTGGGGAAAGTGATCTTCGATAGTGGGTAATGTCCTGAGATTGGGGACAGTGATCTGGGATAGAGCGTAATGTCCTGAGAGGGGGGGACAGTGATCTGGGATAGAGGGTAATGTTCTGAGAGTGGGGGCAGTGATCTGGGATAGAGGGTAATGTCCTCAGAGTGGGGGCAGTGATCTGGGATAGAGTTCAATGTTCTGAGATTTTGGGCAGTGATCTGGGATAGAGGGTAATGTTCTGAGAGAGGGGACAGTGATCTGGGATAGAGGGTAATGTTCTGGGAGAGGGGACAGTGATCTGGGATAGAGGATAATGTTCTGAGTGTTCGGGCAGTGATCTGGGATAGACAGGAATGTTCTGAGAGAGGGGGCAGTGATCTGGAACAGAGGTTAATATTCTGAGAGTGGGGGTTGTGATCAGGGATCGAAGGTAATGTTCTGAGAGAGGGGACAGTGATCTGGGATAGTGGGTAATGTTCTGAGAGAGGGGACAGTGATCTGGGATAAGGGTAATGTTCTGAGGGTTAGGGCAGTGAACTGAGATAGAGGGTAATGTTCTGAGAGTGGGGACAGTGATCTGGGATAGAGGGTAAAATTTTGAGAGTGGGGACAGTGATCTGAGATAGAGGGTAAGGTTTTGAGAGTGAGGGCAGTGATCTGGGATAGAGGGTAATGTTCTGAAAGTGGGGATAGTGAATTGGGATAGAGGGTAATATTCTGAGAGTGGGGACAGTGATCTGGGATAGAGGGTAAAGTTTTGAGAGTGGGGACAGTGATCTGAGATAGAGGGTAAGGTTTTGAGAGTGAGGGCAGTGATCTGGGATAGAGGGTAATGTTCTGAAAGTGGGGATAGTGAATTGGGATAGAGGGTAATGTTCTGAGAGTGGGGATAGTGATCTTGGATAGAGGGTACTGTTCTGAGATTGGGGACAGTGATCGGGGATAGATTGTAATGTTCTGAGAGTGGGGGCAGTGATCTGAGATAGAGGGTAATGTCCTCAGAGTGGGGATAGTGATCTGGGATAGAGGGTAATGTTCTGAGAGACGGGGCAGTGATCTGAGATAGAGGGTAATGTCCTCAGAGTGGGGTCAGTGATCTGGTGCAGAGGGTAATGTTCTGAGAGTGGGGATAGTGATCTGGGATAGAGGGTACTGTTCTGAGATTGGGGACAGTGATCTGGGATAGATTGTAATGTCCTGAGAGTGGGGACAGTGATCTGGGATAGAGGGTAATGTTATGGGAGTGGGGACAGTGATCTGGTGCAGAGGGTAATGTTCTGAGAGTTCGTGTAGTGATCTGGGATAGAAGGTAATGTCCTCAGAGTGGGGATAGTGATCTGGGATAGAGGGTAAGGTTCGGAGAGTGGGGACAATGATCTGGGATGGAGGATAATGTTCTGAGTGTTTGGGCAGTGATCTGGGATAGACAGTAATGTTCTGAGAGTGGGGGCAGTGATCTGGAACAGAGGGTAATATTCTGAGAGTGGGGGTCGTGATCTAGGATAGAGGGTAATGTTCTGAGAGAGGGGACAGTGATCTGGAACAGAGGGTAATATTCTGAGAGTGGGGGTCGTGATCTGGGAAACATGGTAATGTTCTGAGAGTGAGGGCAGTGAACTGAGATAGACGGTAATGTTCTGAGAGTCGGGGCAGTGATCTGGGATAGAGGGTAATGTTCTGAGAGCGGGGATAGTGAATTGGGATAGAGGTTAATGTTCTGAAAGTGGGGATAGTGAATTGGGATAGAGGGTAATGTTTTGAGAGTGGGGATACTGATCTGGGATAGAGGGTAATGTTCTGAGAGAGGGGACAGTGATCTGGGAAAGAGGGTAATGTTCTGAGAGTGGGGGCAGTGATCTGGGATCGAGGTTAATGTTTTGAGAGTGGGGACAGTGATCTGGGATAGAGGTTATTGTCCTGAAAGTGGGGATAGTGAATTGGGATAGAGGGTAATGTTCTGAGAGTGGGGATAGTGATCTGGGATAGAGGGTACTG
Source organism: Chiloscyllium punctatum (assembly GCF_047496795.1). NCBI lineage: Eukaryota > Metazoa > Chordata > Chondrichthyes > Orectolobiformes > Hemiscylliidae > Chiloscyllium > Chiloscyllium punctatum. Next base: position 37,485,858 of record NC_092745.1, read on the forward strand.
TTCTGAGATTGGGGACAGTGATCTGGGATAGATTGTAATGTCCTGAGAGTGGGGACAGTGATCTGGGATAGAGGGTAATGTTCTGAGAGAGGGGACAGTGATCTGGGATAGACGTTAATGTTCTGAAAGTGCAGATTGTGATCTGGGATAGAGGTTAAGGTTCTGAGAGTTAGGGCAGTGATCTGGGATAGAGGGTAATGTCCTCAGAGTGGGTGCAGTGATCTGGGATAGAGGTTAAAGTTCTGAGAGTGGGGACAGTGATGTGGGATAGAGGGTAATATTCTGAGAGTTGGGATATTGATCTGGGATGGAGGATAATGTTCTGAGTGTTCGGGCAGTGATCTGGGATAGACAGTAATGTTCTGAGAGTGGGGGCAGTGATCTGGAACAGAGGGTAATATTCTGAGGGTGGGGGACGTGATCTGGGATAGAGGGTAATGTTCTGAGTGAGGGGTCAGTGATCTGGGATAGAGGTTAATGTTCTGAGAGGGCGGATAGTGATCTGGGATAGTGGTTAATGTTCTGACAGTGGGGACAGTGATCTGGGAAAGAGGGTAATGTTCTGAGAGTGAGGGCAGTGATCTGGGATAGAGGGTAATGTTCTGAGAGTGGGGATAGTGATCTGGGACAGAGGGTAATGTTCTGAGCGTGGGGATAGTGATCTGGGATAGAGGGTAATGTTCTGAGAGAGGGGACAGTGATCTGGGATAGACGTTAATGTTCTGAAAGTGAAGATTGTGATCTGGGATAGAGGTTAAGGTTCTGAGAGTTAGGGCAGTGATCTGGGATAGAGGGTAATATTCTGAGAGTGGGGACAGTGATCTGGGATAGAGGGTAATGTCCTCAGAGTGGGTGCAGTGATCTGGGATAGAGGTTAAAGTTCTGAGAGTGGGGACAGTGATGTGGGATAGAGGGTAATATTCTGAGAGTTGGGATATTGATCTGGGATGGAGGATAATGTTCTGAGTGTTCGGGCAGTGATCTGGGATAGACAGTAATGTTCTGAGAGTGGGGGCAGTGATCTGGAACAGAGGGTAATGTTTTGAGAGTGGGGGCAGTGATCTGGGATAGAGGGTAATGTTCTGAGAGAGGGGTCAGTGATCTGGGATAGAGGGTAATGTCCTGAGAGTGGGGATACTGATCTGGGATAGAGGGTAATGTTCTGAGAGTGTGGTCTGTGATCTGGGTTAGAGGGTAATATTCTGAGAGTTGGGACAGTGATCTGGGATGGAGGTTAATGTTCTGAGTGTTTGGGCAGTGATCTGGGATAGAGGGTAATGTCCTCAGAGTGGGGATAGTGATCTGGGATAGAGGGTAAGGTTCGGAGAGTGGGGATAGTGATCTGGGATAGAGGTTAATGTTCTGAGAGTTAGGGCAGTGATCTGGAATAGAGTGTAATGTTATGGGAGTGGGGACAGTGATCTGGTGCAGAGGGTAATGTTCTGAGAGTTCGTGTAGTGATCTGGGATGGAAGGTAATGTCCTCAGAGTGGGGATAGTGATCTGGGATAGAGGGTAAGGTTCGGAGAGTGGGGACAATGATCTGGGATGGAGGATAATGTTCTGAGTGTTTGGGCAGTGATCTGGGATAGACAGTAATGTTCTGAGAGTGGGGGCAGTGATCTGGAACAGAGGGTAATATTCTGAGAGTGGGGGTCGTGATCTAGGATAGAGGGTAATGTTCTGAGAGAGGGGACAGTGATCTGGAACAGAGGGTAATATTCTGAGAGTGGGGGTCGTGATCTGGGAAACATGGTAATGTTCTGAGAGTGAGGGCAGTGAACTGAGATAGACGGTAATGTTCTGAGAGTGGGGGCAGTGATCTGGGATAGAGGGTAATGTTCTGAGAGTGGGGATAGTGAATTGGGATAGAGGTTAATGTTCTGAAAGTGGGGATAGTGAATTGGGATAGAGGGTAATGTTTTGAGAGTGGGGATACTGATCTGGGATAGAGGGTAATGTTCTGAGAGAGGGGACAGTGATCTGGGAAAGAGGGTAATGTTCTGAGAGTGGGGGCAGTGATCTGGGATCGAGGTTAATGTTTTGAGAGTGGGGACAGTGATCTGGGATAGAGGTTATTGTCCTGAAAGTGGGGATAGTGAATTGGGATAGAGGGTAATGTTCTGAGAGTCGGGATAGTGATCTGGGATAGAGGGTACTGTTCTGAGATTGGGGACAGTGATCTGGGATAGATTGTAATGTCCTGAGAGTGGGGACAGTGATCTGGGATAGAGGGTAATGTTCTGAGAGAGGGGACAGTGATCTGGGATAGACGTTAATGTTCTGAAAGTGCAGATTGTGATCTGGGATAGAGGTTAAGGTTCTGAGAGTTAGGGCAGTGATCTGGGATAGAGGGTAATATTCTGAGAGTGGGGACAGTGATCTGGGATAGAGGGTAATGTCCTCAGAGTGGGTGCAGTGATCTGGGATAGAGGTTAAAGTTCTGAGAGTGGGGACAGTGATGTGGGATAGAGGATAATGTTCTGAGTGTTCGGGCAGTGATCTGGGATAGACAGTAATGTTCTGAGTGTTCGGGCAGTGATCTGGGATAGACGGTAATGTTCTGAGAGTCTGGGCAGTGATCTGAGATAGAGGGTAATATTCTGAGGGTGGGGGACGTGATCTGGGATAGAGGGTAATGTTCTGAGTGAGGGGTCAGTGATCTGGGATAAGGGTAATGTTCTGAGGGTTAGGGCAGTGAACTGAGATAGAGGGTAATGTTCTGAGAGTGGGGACAGTGATCTGGGATAGAGGGTAAAATTTTGAGAGTGGGGACAGTGATCTGAGATAGAGGGTAAGGTTTTGAGAGTGAGGGCAGTGATCTGGGATAGAGGGTAATGTTCTGAAAGTGGGGATAGTGAATTGGGATAGAGGGTAATATTCTGAGAGTGGGGACAGTGATCTGGGATAGAGGGTAAAGTTTTGAGAGTGGGGACAGTGATCTGAGATAGAGGGTAAGGTTTTGAGAGTGAGGGCAGTGATCTGGGATAGAGGGTAATGTTCTGAAAGTGGGGATAGTGAATTGGGATAGAGGGTAATGTTCTGAGAGTGGGGATAGTGATCTTGGATAGAGGGTACTGTTCTGAGATTGGGGACAGTGATCGGGGATAGATTGTAATGTTCTGAGAGTGGGGGCAGTGATCTGAGATAGAGGGTAATGTCCTCAGAGTGGGGATAGTGATCTGGGATAGAGGGTAATGTTCTGAGAGACGGGGCAGTGATCTGAGATAGAGGGTAATGTCCTCAGAGTGGGGTCAGTGATCTGGTGCAGAGGGTAATGTTCTGAGAGTGGGGATAGTGATCTGGGATAGAGGGTACTGTTCTGAGATTGGGGACAGTGATCTGGGATAGATTGTAATGTCCTGAGAGTGGGGACAGTGATCTGGGATAGAGGGTAATGTTATGGGAGTGGGGACAGTGATCTGGTGCAGAGGGTAATGTTCTGAGAGTTCGTGTAGTGATCTGGGATAGAAGGTAATGTCCTCAGAGTGGGGATAGTGATCTGGGATAGAGGGTAAGGTTCGGAGAGTGGGGACAATGATCTGGGATGGAGGATAATGTTCTGAGTGTTTGGGCAGTGATCTGGGATAGACAGTAATGTTCTGAGAGTGGGGGCAGTGATCTGGAACAGAGGGTAATATTCTGAGAGTGGGGGTCGTGATCTAGGATAGAGGGTAATGTTCTGAGAGAGGGGACAGTGATCTGGAACAGAGGGTAATATTCTGAGAGTGGGGGTCGTGATCTGGGAAACATGGTAATGTTCTGAGAGTGAGGGCAGTGAACTGAGATAGACGGTAATGTTCTGAGAGTCGGGGCAGTGATCTGGGATAGAGGGTAATGTTCTGAGAGCGGGGATAGTGAATTGGGATAGAGGTTAATGTTCTGAAAGTGGGGATAGTGAATTGGGATAGAGGGTAATGTTTTGAGAGTGGGGATACTGATCTGGGATAGAGGGTAATGTTCTGAGAGAGGGGACAGTGATCTGGGAAAGAGGGTAATGTTCTGAGAGTGGGGGCAGTGATCTGGGATCGAGGTTAATGTTTTGAGAGTGGGGACAGTGATCTGGGATAGAGGTTATTGTCCTGAAAGTGGGGATAGTGAATTGGGATAGAGGGTAATGTTCTGAGAGTGGGGATAGTGATCTGGGATAGAGGGTACTGTTCTGAGATTGGGGACAGTGATCTGGGATAGATTGTAATGTCCTGAGAGTGGGGACAGTGATCTGGGATAGAGGGTAATGTTCTGAGAGAGGGGACAGTGATCTGGGATAGACGTTAATGTTCTGAAAGTGCAGATTGTGATCTGGGATAGAGGTTAAGGTTCTGAGAGTTAGGGCAGTGATCTGGGATAGAGGGTAATATTCTGAGAGTGGGGACAGTGATCTGGGATAGAGGGTAATGTCCTCAGAGTGGGTGCAGTGATCTGGGATAGAGGTTAAAGTTCTGAGAGTGGGGACAGTGATGTGGGATAGAGGGTAATATTCTGAGAGTTGGGATATTGATCTGGGATGGAGGATAATGTTCTGAGTGTTCGGGCAGTGATCTGGGATAGACAGTAATGTTCTGAGAGTGGGGGCAGTGATCTGGAACAGAGGGTAATATTCTGAGGGTGGGGGACGTGATCTGGGATAGAGGGTAATGTTCTGAGTGAGGGGTCAGTGATCTGGGATAGAGGTTAATGTTCTGAGAGGGCGGATAGTGATCTGGGATAGTGGTTAATGTTCTGACAGTGGGGACAGTGATCTGGGAAAGAGGGTAATGTTCTGAGAGTGAGGGCAGTGATCTGGGATAGAGGGTAATGTTCTGAGAGTGGGGATAGTGATCTGGGACAGAGGGTAATGTTCTGAGCGTGGGGATAGTGATCTGGGATAGAGGGTAATGTTCTGAGAGAGGGGACAGTGATCTGGGATAGACGTTAATGTTCTGAAAGTGAAGATTGTGATCTGGGATAGAGGTTAAGGTTCTGAGAGTTAGGGCAGTGATCTGGGATAGAGGGTAATATTCTGAGAGTGGGGACAGTGATCTGGGATAGAGGGTAATGTCCTCAGAGTGGGTGCAGTGATCTGGGATAGAGGTTAAAGTTCTGAGAGTGGGGACAGTGATGTGGGATAGAGGGTAATATTCTGAGAGTTGGGATATTGATCTGGGATGGAGGATAATGTTCTGAGTGTTCGGGCAGTGATCTGGGATAGACAGTAATGTTCTGAGAGTGGGGGCAGTGATCTGGAACAGAGGGTAATGTTTTGAGAGTGGGGGCAGTGATCTGGGATAGAGGGTAATGTTCTGAGAGAGGGGTCAGTGATCTGGGATAGAGGGTAATGTCCTGAGAGTGGGGATACTGATCTGGGATAGAGGGTAATGTTCTGAGAGTGTGGTCTGTGATCTGGGTTAGAGGGTAATATTCTGAGAGTTGGGACAGTGATCTGGGATGGAGGTTAATGTTCTGAGTGTTTGGGCAGTGATCTGGGATAGAGGGTAATGTCCTCAGAGTGGGGATAGTGATCTGGGATAGAGGGTAAGGTTCGGAGAGTGGGGATAGTGATCTGGGATAGAGGTTAATGTTCTGAGAGTTAGGGCAGTGATCTGGAATAGAGTGTAATGTTATGGGAGTGGGGACAGTGATCTGGTGCAGAGGGTAATGTTCTGAGAGTTCGTGTAGTGATCTGGGATGGAAGGTAATGTCCTCAGAGTGGGGATAGTGATCTGGGATAGAGGGTAAGGTTCGGAGAGTGGGGACAATGATCTGGGATGGAGGATAATGTTCTGAGTGTTTGGGCAGTGATCTGGGATAGACAGTAATGTTCTGAGAGTGGGGGCAGTGATCTGGAACAGAGGGTAATATTCTGAGAGTGGGGGTCGTGATCTAGGATAGAGGGTAATGTTCTGAGAGAGGGGACAGTGATCTGGAACAGAGGGTAATATTCTGAGAGTGGGGGTCGTGATCTGGGAAACATGGTAATGTTCTGAGAGTGAGGGCAGTGAACTGAGATAGACGGTAATGTTCTGAGAGTCGGGGCAGTGATCTGGGATAGAGGGTAATGTTCTGAGAGTGGGGATAGTGAATTGGGATAGAGGTTAATGTTCTGAAAGTGGGGATAGTGAATTGGGATAGAGGGTAATGTTTTGAGAGTGGGGATACTGATCTGGGATAGAGGGTAATGTTCTGAGAGAGGGGACAGTGATCTGGGAAAGAGGGTAATGTTCTGAGAGTGGGGGCAGTGATCTGGGATCGAGGTTAATGTTTTGAGAGTGGGGACAGTGATCTGGGATAGAGGTTATTGTCCTGAAAGTGGGGATAGTGAATTGGGATAGAGGGTAATGTTCTGAGAGTGGGGATAGTGATCTGGGATAGAGGGTACTGTTCTGAGATTGGGGACAGTGATCTGGGATAGATTGTAATGTCCTGAGAGTGGGGACAGTGATCTGGGATAGAGGGTAATGTTCTGAGAGAGGGGACAGTGATCTGGGATAGACGTTAATGTTCTGAAAGTGCAGATTGTGATCTGGGATAGAGGTTAAGGTTCTGAGAGTTAGGGCAGTGATCTGGGATAGAGGGTAATATTCTGAGAGTGGGGACAGTGATCTGGGATAGAGGGTAATGTCCTCAGAGTGGGTGCAGTGATCTGGGATAGAGGTTAAAGTTCTGAGAGTGGGGACAGTGATGTGGGATAGAGGATAATGTTCTGAGTGTTCGGGCAGTGATCTGGGATAGACAGTAATGTTCTGAGTGTTCGGGCAGTGATCTGGGATAGACGGTAATGTTCTGAGAGTCGGGACAGTGATCTGGGAAAGAGGGTAATGTTCTGAGAGTGGGGGCAGTGATCTGGAATAGAGGTTAATGTTCTGAGAGTGGGGATAGTGATCTGGGATAGAGGTTAATGTTCTGAGAGGGCGGATAGTGATCTGGGATAGTGGTTAATGTTCTGACAATGGGGACAGTGATCTGGGAAAGAGGGTAATGTTCTGAGTGTGGGGATAGTGATCTGGGATACAGGGTGCTGTTCTGAGATTGGGAACAGTGATCTGGGATAGATTATAATGTTCTGAGAGTGTGGACAGTGATCTGGGTATTCAGGGTAATGTTCTGAGAGTGGGGATAGTGATCTGGCATAGAGGGTAATGTTCTGAGATTGGGGACAGTGATCTGGGATAGATTGTAATGTTCTGAGAGTGGGGACAGTGATCTGGGTATTCAGGGTAATGTTATGGGAGTGGGGACAGTGATCTGGTGCAGAGGGTAATGTTCTGAGAGTGGGGACAGTGATCTGGGATAGAGGGTAATGAACTAAGAGTGTGGGCAGTGATTTGGGATAGAGGTTAATGTTCTGACAGTGGGGACAGTGATCCGGGATAGAGGTTATTGTTCTGAAAGTGGGGATAGTGAATTGGGATAGAGGGTAATGTTCTGAGAGTCGGTGCAGTGATCAGGGTTAGAGGGTAATGTCCTCAGAGTGGGGACAGTGATCTGGGATAGAGTATAATGTTCTGAGAGTTAGGGCAGTGATCTGGGATGGAGGATAATGGACTGAGAGTGAGGGCAGTGATCTGGGATGGAGGATAATGTACTGAGAGTGGTGGCAGTGATCTGGGATAGAGGGTAATGTTCTGAGAGAGGGGACAGTGATCTGGGATAGACGTTAATGTTCTGAAAGTGAAGATTGTGATCTGGGATAGAGGTTAAGGTTCTGAGAGTTAGGGCAGTGATCTGGGATAGAGGGTAATATTCTGAGAGTGGGGACAGTGATCTGGGATAGAGGGTAATGTCCTCAGAGTGGGTGCAGTGATCTGAGATAGAGGTTAAAGTTCTGAGAGTGGGGACAGTGATGTGGGATAGAGGGTAATATTCTGAGAGTTGGGATATTGATCTGGGATGGAGGATAATGTTCTGAGTGTTCGGGCAGTGATCTGGGATAGACAGTAATGTTCTGAGAGTGGGGGCAGTGATCTGGAACAGAGGGTAATGTTTTGAGAGTGGGGGCAGTGATCTGGGATAGAGGGTAATGTTCTGAGAGAGGGGTCAGTGATCTGGGATAGAGGGTAATGTCCTGAGAGTGGGGATACTGATCTGGGATAGAGGGTAATGTTCTGAGAGTGTGGTCTGTGATCTGGGTTAGAGGGTAATATTCTGAGAGTTGGGACAGTGATCTGGGATGGAGGTTAATGTTCTGAGTGTTTGGGCAGTGATCTGGGATAGAGGGTAATGTCCTCAGAGTGGGGATAGTGATCTGGGATAGAGGGTAAGGTTCGGAGAGTGGGGATAGTGATCTGGGATAGAGGTTAATGTTCTGAGAGTTAGGGCAGTGATCTGGAATAGAGTGTAATGTTATGGGAGTGGGGACAGTGATCTGGTGCAGAGGGTAATGTTCTGAGAGTTCGTGTAGTGATCTGGGATGGAAGGTAATGTCCTCAGAGTGGGGATAGTGATCTGGGATAGAGGGTAAGGTTCGGAGAGTGGGGACAATGATCTGGGATGGAGGATAATGTTCTGAGTGTTTGGGCAGTGATCTGGGATAGACAGTAATGTTCTGAGAGTGGGGGCAGTGATCTGGAACAGAGGGTAATATTCTGAGAGTGGGGGTCGTGATCTAGGATAGAGGGTAATGTTCTGAGAGAGGGGACAGTGATCTGGAACAGAGGGTAATATTCTGAGAGTGGGGGTCGTGATCTGGGAAACATGGTAATGTTCTGAGAGTGAGGGCAGTGAACTGAGATAGACGGTAATGTTCTGAGAGTCGGGGCAGTGATCTGGGATAGAGGGTAATGTTCTGAGAGTGGGGATAGTGAATTGGGATAGAGGGTAATGTTCTGAAAGTGGGGATAGTGAATTGGGATAGAGGGTAATGTTTTGAGAGTGGGGATACTGACCTGGGATAGAGGGTAATGTTCTGAGAGAGGGGACAGTGATCTGGGAAAGAGGGTAATGTTCTGAGAGTGGGGGCAGTGATCTGGGATCGAGGTTAATGTTTTGAGAGTGGGGACAGTGATCTGGGATAGAGGTTATTGTCCTGAAAGTGGGGATAGTGAATTGGGATAGAGGGTAATGTTCTGAGAGTGGGGATAGTGATCTGGGATAGAGGGTACTGTTCTGAGATTGGGGACAGTGATCTGGGATAGATTGTAATGTCCTGAGAGTGGGGACAGTGATCTGGGATAGAGGGTAATGTTCTGAGAGAGGGGACAGTGATCTGGGATAGACGTTAATGTTCTGAAAGTGCAGATTGTGATCTGGGATAGAGGTTAAGGTTCTGAGAGTTAGGGCAGTGATCTGGGATAGAGGGTAATATTCTGAGAGTGGGGACAGTGATCTGGGATAGAGGGTAATGTCCTCAGAGTGGGTGCAGTGATCTGGGATAGAGGTTAAAGTTCTGAGAGTGGGGACAGTGATGTGGGATAGAGGGTAATATTCTGAGAGTTGGGATATTGATCTGGGATGGAGGATAATGTTCTGAGTGTTCGGGCAGTGATCTGGGATAGACGGTAATGTTCTGAGAGTCGGGGCAGTGATCTGGGAAAGAGGGTAATGTTCTGAGAGTGGGGGCAGTGATCTGGGATAGAGGTTAATGTTCTGAGAGTGGGGATAGTGATCTGGGATAGAGGTTAATGTTCTGAGAGGGCGGATAGTGATCTGGGATAGTGGTTAATGTTCTGACAGTGGGGACAGTGATCTGGGAAAGAGGGTAATGTTCTGAGAGTGAGGGCAGTGATCTGGGATAGAGGGTAATGTTCTGAGAGTGGGGATAGTGATCTGGGACAGAGGGTAATGTTCTGAGCGTGGGGATAGTGATCTGGGATACAGGGTGCTGTTCTGAGATTGGGAACAGTGATCTGGGATAGATTATAATGTTCTGAGAGTGTGGACAGTGATCTGGGTATTCAGGGTAATGTTCTGAGAGTGGGGATAGTGATCTGGCATAGAGGGTAATGTTCTGAGATTGGGGACAGTGATCTGGGATAGATTGTAATGTTCTGAGAGTGGGGACAGTGATCTGGGTATTCAGGGTAATGTTATGGGAGTGGGGACAGTGATCTGGTGCAGAGGGTAATGTTCTGAGAGTGGGGACAGTGATCTGGGATAGAGGGTAATGAACTAAGAGTGTGGGCAGTGATTTGGGATAGAGGTTAATGTTCTGACAGTGGGGACAGTGATCCGGGATAGAGGTTATTGTTCTGAAAGTGGGGATAGTGAATTGGGATAGAGGGTAATGTTCTGAGAGTCGGTGCAGTGATCAGGGTTAGAGGGTAATGTCCTCAGAGTGGGGACAGTGATCTGGGATAGAGTATAATGTTCTGAGAGTTAGGGCAGTGATCTGGGATGGATGATAATGGACTGAGAGTGAGGGCAGTGATCTGGGATGGAGGATAATGTACTGAGAGTGGTGGCAGTGATCTGGGATACAGGGTAATGTTCTGAGAGAGTGGACAGTGATCTGGGATAGAGGTTCATGTTCTGACAGTGGGGACAGTGATCTGGGATACAAGGTAATCTTCTGAGAGTCTGTGCAGTGATCTGGGAGAGAGGATAATGACCTGAGAGTGGGGGCAGTGATCTGGGACAGAGAGTAAGGTTCGGAGAGTGGGGATAGTGATCTGTGATAGACGTTAATGTTCTGAGAGTTAGGGCAGTGATCTGGAATAGAGTGTAATGTTATGGGAGTGGGGACAGTGATCTGGTGCAGAGGGTAATGTTCTGAGAGTTCGTGTAGTGATCTGGGATGGAAGGTAATGTTCTGAGAGTGGGGACAGTGATCTGGGATAGAGGGTAATGTTCTGAGAGTCGGGGCAGTGATCTGAGATAGAGGGTAATGTCCTCAGAGTGGGGATAGTGATCTGGGACAGAGGGTAAGGTTCGGAGAGTGGGGATAGTGATCTGGGATAGAGGGTAAGGTTCGGAGAGTGGGGATAGTGATCTGGGATAGACGTTAATGTTCTGAGAGTTAGGGCAGTGATCTGGAATAGAGTGTAATGTTATGGGAGTGGGGACAGTGATCTGGTGCAGAGGGTAATGTTCTGAGAGTTCGTGTAGTGATCTGGGATGGAAGGTAATGTTCTGAGAGTGGGGACAGTGATCTGGGATAGAGGGTAATGTTCTGAGAGTCGGGGCAGTGATCTGAGATAGAGGGTAATGTCCTCAGAGTGGGGATAGTGATCTGGGACAGAGGGTAAGGTTCGCAGAGTGGGGATAGTGATCTGGGATAGAGGTTAATATTCTGAGAGTTAGGGCAGTGATCTGGAATAGAGTGTAATGTTATGGGAGTGGGGACAGTGATCTGGTGCAGAGGGTAATGTTCTGAGAGTTTGTGTAGTGATCTGGGATGGAAGGTAATGTTCTGAGAGTGGGGACAGTGATGTGGGACAGAGGATAATGTTCTAGAAGTTAGGGCAGTGATCTGGGATAGAGGGTAATGTTCTGGGAGTTATGGCAGTGATCTGGGACAGAGGGTAATGTTTTTAGAGTGGGGGCAGTGATCTGGGATAGAGGGTAATGTTCTGAGAGTGGGGGCAGTGATCTGGGATCGAGGGTAATGTTCGGAGTGTTCGGGCAGTGATCTGGGATAGACAGTAATGTTCTGAGAATGGGGGTCGTGATCTGGAACAGAGTGTAATGTTCTGAGAGTGGGGACAGTGATCTGGGATAGAGGGTAATGAAATAAGAGTGTGGGCAGTGATCTGGGATAGAGGTTAATGTTCTGACAGTGGGGACAGTGATCCGGGATAGAGGTTATTGTTCTGAAAGTGGGGATAGTGAATTGGGATAGAGGGTAATGTTCTGAGAGTCGGTGCAGTGATCAGGGATAGAGGGTAATGTCCTCAGAGTGGGGACAGTGATCTGGGATAGAGTATAATGTTCTGAGAGTTAGGGCAGTGATCTGGGATGGAGGATAATGTACTGAGAGTGAGGGCAGTGATCTGGGATGGAGGATAATGTACTGAGAGAGTGGACAGTGATCTCGGATAGAAGTTCATTTTCTGACAGTGGGGACAGTGATCTGGGATACAAGGTAATCTTCTGAGAGTCTGTGCAGTGATCTGGGAGAGAGGGTAATGACCTGAGAGTGGGGACAGTGATCTCGGACAGAGAGTAAGGTTCGGAGAGTGGGGATAGTGATCTGGGATAGAGGGTAAGGTTCGGAGAGTGGGGATAGTGATCTGGGATAGACGTTAATGTTCTGAGAGTTAGGGCAGTGATCTGGAATAGAGTGTAATGTTATGGGAGTGGGGACAGTGATCTGGTGCAGAGGGTAATGTTCTGAGAGTTCGTGTAGTGATCTGGGATGGAAGGTAATGTTCTGAGAGTGGGGACAGTGATCTGGGACAGAGGATAATGTTCTAGGAGTTAGGGCAGTGATCTGGGACAGAGGGTAAAGTTCTGGGAGTGGGGAAAGTGAGCTTCGATAGTGGGTAATGTCCTGAGATTGGGGACAGTGATCTGGGATAGCGCGTAATGTCCTGAGAGGGGGGGACAGAGATCTGGGATAGAGGGTAATGTTCTGAGAGTGGGGAGAGTGATCTGGGATAGAGGGTAATGTCCTCAGAGTGTGGGCAGTGATCTGGGATAGAGGGTAATGTTCTGAAATTGGGGACAGTGATCTGGGATAGAGGTTAATGTTCTGAGATTTAGGGCTGTGATCTGGGATAGAGGGTAATGTCCTGAGATTGGGGGCAGTGATCTGGGATTGAGGGTAATGTCCTGAGATTGGGGGCAGTGATCTGGGATAGAGATTAATGTTCTGAGAGTCAGGGCAGTGATCTGGGATAGAGGATAATGTTCTGATAATCGGGGCAGTGATCTGAGATAGAGGGTAATGTCCTGAGAGTGGGGACAGTGATCTGGGAGAGAGATGAAAGTTCTGGGAGTGGGGAAAGTGAGCTTTGATAGTGGGTAATGTCCTGAGATTGGGGACAGTGATCTGGGATAGAGCGTAATGTCCTGAGAGTGGGGACAGTGATCTGGGATAGAGGGTAATGTTCTGAGAGTGGGGGCAGTGATCTGGGATAGAGGATGATTTACTGAGAGTGGGAGCAGTGATCTGGGATAGAGGGTAATGTTTGAGAGTGGGGGCAGTGATCTGGGATAGAGGGTAATGTTCTGAGAGTGGGGACAGTGATCTGGGATAGAGGATAATGTTCTGAGAGAGGGGACAGTGATCTGGATAGACGTTAATGTTCTGAAAGTGCAGATTGTGATCTGGGATAGAGGTTAAGGTTCTGAGAGTTAGGGCAGTGATCTGGGAGAGAGTGTAATGTTCTGAGAGTGGGGACAGTGATCTGGGATAGAGGGTAATGTTCTGAGAGTGGGGACAGTGATCTGGGATAGAGGATAATGTTCTGAGAGAGGGGACAGTGATCTGGATAGACGTTAATGTTCTGAAAGTGCAGATTGTGATCTGGGATAGAGGTTAAGGTTCTGAGAGTTAGGGCAGTGATCTGGAGAGAGGGTAATGTTCTGAGAGTGGGGACAGTGATCTGGGATAGAGGGTAATGTTCTGAGAGTGGGGATAGTGATCTGGGATAGAGGTTAATGTTCTGAGAGTGCGGATAGTGATCTGGGATAGTGGTTAATGTTCTGAGAGAGGGGACAGTGATCTGGGAAAGAGGGTAATGTTCTGAGAGTGAGGGCAGTGATCTGGGATAGAGGGTAATGTTCTGAGAGTGGGGATAGTGATCTGGGTTAGAGGGTAATATTCTGAGAGTTGGGACAGTGATCTGGGATGGAGGATAATGTTCTGAGAGTGGGGGCAGTGATCTGGGATAGAGGGTAAGGTTCGGAGAGTGGGGATAGTGATCTGGGATAGAGGTTAATATTCTGAGAGTTAGGGCAGTGATCTGGAATAGAGTGTAATGTTATGGGAGTGGGGACAGTGATCTGGTGCAGAGGGTAATGTTCTGAGAGTTCGTGTAGTGATCTGGGATGGAAGGTAATGTCCTCAGAGTGGGGATAGTGATCTGGGATAGAGGGTAAGGTTCGGAGAGTGGGGACAATGATCTGGGATGGAGGATAATGTTCTGAGTGTTTGGGCAGTGATCTGGGATAGACAGTAATGTTCTGAGAGTGGGGGCAGTGATCTGGGAGAGAGGGTAATGTTCTGGGAGTGGGGACAGTGAACTGGGAGAGAGGGTAATGTTCTGAGATTTAGGGCAGTGATCTGGGATATAGGATAATGTTCTGAGAGAGGGGACACTGATCTGGGATAGAGGGTAATGTTCTGGGAGTGGGGACAGTGAACTGGGATAGAGGGTAATGTTCTGAGATTTCGGGCAGTGATCTGGGATAGAGGATAATGTTCTGAGAGTGGGGACAGTGATCTGGGATAGAGGATAATGTTCTGAGAGAGGGGACACTGATCTGGGATAGAGGGTAATGTTCTGGGAGTGGGGACAGTGAACTGGGATAGAGGGTAATGTTCTGAGATTTCGGGCAGTGATCTGGGATAGAGGGTAATGTTTTAAGAGAGGGGATACTGATCTGGGATAGAGGGTAATGTTCCGAGAGAGGGGACAGTGATCTGGGATAGACGTTAATGTTCTGAAAGTGCGGATTGTGATCTGGGATAGAGGTTAAGGTTCTGAGTGTTAGGGCAGTGATCCGGGAGAGAGGGTAATGTTCTGAGAGTGGGGACAGTGAATTGGGATAGAGGGTAATGTTCTGAGAGTTAGAGCAGTGATCTGGGATAGAGGGTAATGTTCTGATAGTTAGGGCAGAGATCTGGGATAGTGGGTAATGTTCTCAGAGTGGGGGCAGTGATCTGGTATAGAGGGAAATGATCTGAGATTTAGGGCAGTGATCTGGGATAGAGGGTAATGTTCTGAGAGACTGCGCAGTGTTCTGGGATAAACGGAAATGTTCTGAGATTGGGGACAGTGATCTGGGATAGAGGGTAATGTTCTGAGAGTTGGGACAGTGATCTGGGAGAGACGATAATGTTCTGAGTGTTCGGGCAGTCATCTGGGATGGAGGGTACTGTTCGGAGAGTTGGGGCAGTGATTTGGCACAGCAGGTAATATTCTGAGAGTGGGGACAGTGAGCTGGGATAGACGTTAATGTTCTGAAAGTACGGATTGTAATCTGGGATAGGGGTTAAGGTTCTGAGTGTTAGGGCAGTCATCTGGGACAGAGGGTAAGGTTCTGGGAGTGGGGACAGTGATCTGGGATAGAGGGTAATGTCCTCAGAGTGGGTGCAGTGATCTGGGATAGAGGTTAATTTTCTGAGTGTTCGGCGAGTGTTCTGGGATCGAGTGTAATGTTCTGAGAGTCGGGGCAGTGTTCTGGGACAGACGTTAATGTTCTGAGAGTGGGGATAGTGATCTGGGATAGAGGGTAATGTTCTGAGAGTGGGGATAGTGATCTGGGTTAGAGGGTAATATTCTGAGAGTTGGGACAGTGATCTGGGATGGAGGATAATGTTCTGAGAGTGGGGGCAGTGATCTGGGATAGAGGGTAAGGTTCGGAGAGTGGGGATAGTGATCTGGGATAGAGGTTAATATTCTGAGAGTTAGGGCAGTGATCTGGAATAGAGTGTAATGTTATGGGAGTGGGGACAGTGATCTGGTGCAGAGGGTAATGTTCTGAGAGTTCGTGTAGTGATCTGGGATGGAAGGTAATGTCCTCAGAGTGGGGATAGTGATCTGGGATAGAGGGTAAGGTTCGGAGAGTGGGGACAATGATCTGGGATGGAGGATAATGTTCTGAGTGTTTGGGCAGTGATCTGGGATAGACAGTAATGTTCTGAGAGTGGGGGCAGTGATCTGGGAGAGAGGGTAATGTTCTGGGAGTGGGGACAGTGAACTGGGAGAGAGGGTAATGTTCTGAGATTTAGGGCAGTGATCTGGGATATAGGATAATGTTCTGAGAGAGGGGACACTGATCTGGGATAGAGGGTAATGTTCTGGGAGTGGGGACAGTGAACTGGGATAGAGGGTAATGTTCTGAGATTTCGGGCAGTGATCTGGGATAGAGGATAATGTTCTGAGAGTGGGGACAGTGATCTGGGATAGAGGATAATGTTCTGAGAGAGGGGACACTGATCTGGGATAGAGGGTAATGTTCTGGGAGTGGGGACAGTGAACTGGGATAGAGGGTAATGTTCTGAGATTTCGGGCAGTGATCTGGGATAGAGGGTAATGTTTTAAGAGAGGGGATACTGATCTGGGATAGAGGGTAATGTTCCGAGAGAGGGGACAGTGATCTGGGATAGACGTTAATGTTCTGAAAGTGCGGATTGTGATCTGGGATAGAGGTTAAGGTTCTGAGTGTTAGGGCAGTGATCCGGGAGAGAGGGTAATGTTCTGAGAGTGGGGACAGTGAATTGGGATAGAGGGTAATGTTCTGAGAGTTAGAGCAGTGATCTGGGATAGAGGGTAATGTTCTGATAGTTAGGGCAGAGATCTGGGATAGTGGGTAATGTTCTCAGAGTGGGGGCAGTGATCTGGTATAGAGGGAAATGATCTGAGATTTAGGGCAGTGATCTGGGATAGAGGGTAATGTTCTGAGAGACTGCGCAGTGTTCTGGGATAAACGGAAATGTTCTGAGATTGGGGACAGTGATCTGGGATAGAGGGTAATGTTCTGAGAGTTGGGACAGTGATCTGGGAGAGACGATAATGTTCTGAGTGTTCGGGCAGTCATCTGGGATGGAGGGTACTGTTCGGAGAGTTGGGGCAGTGATTTGGCACAGCAGGTAATATTCTGAGAGTGGGGACAGTGAGCTGGGATAGACGTTAATGTTCTGAAAGTACGGATTGTAATCTGGGATAGGGGTTAAGGTTCTGAGTGTTAGGGCAGTCATCTGGGACAGAGGGTAAGGTTCTGGGAGTGGGGACAGTGATCTGGGATAGAGGGTAATGTCCTCAGAGTGGGTGCAGTGATCTGGGATAGAGGTTAATTTTCTGAGTGTTCGGCGAGTGTTCTGGGATCGAGTGTAATGTTCTGAGAGTCGGGGCAGTGTTCTGGGACAGACGTTAATGTTCTGAGAGTGGGGATAGTGATCTGGGATAGAGGGTAATGTTCTGAGAGTGGGGATAGTGAATTGGGATAAGGGGTAATGTTTTGAGAGTGGGGGCAGTGATCTGGGATAGAGGGTAATGTTTTGATGGTTAGTCCAGTGATCTGAGATAGAGGGTAATGTTCTGAGAGTGGGTATAGTGATCTGGGATAGAGGGTAATGTTCTGATAGTTAGGGCAGTGATCTGGGATAGTGGGTAATGTTCTCAGAGTGGGGGCAGTGATCTGGTATAGAGGGAAATGATCTGAGATTTAGGGCAGTGACCTGTGATAGAGGGTAATGTTCTGAGTGACTGCGCAGTGTTCTGGGATAAACGGAAATGTTCTGAGATTGGGGACAGTGATCTGGGATAGAGGGTAATGTCCTGAGAGTGGGGACAGTGATCTGGGATAGAGGGTAATGTTCTGAGAGAGGGGGCAGTGATCTGGGATAGAGGGTAATGTTCTGAGAGTTGGGGCAGTGATCTGGGATAGAGGTTAATGTTCTGAGGGTTAGGGCAGTGATCTGGGATAGAGGGTAATGTTCTGAGAGTGAGGGCAGTGATCTGGGATAGAGGGTAATGTTCTGAGAGTGGGGACAGTGATCTGGGATAGAAGGTAATGTTCTGGGAGTGGGGATAGTGCATCTGGGATAGAGGTTAATGTTCTGAGTGTTTAGGCAGTGATCTGGGATGGAGGGTAATGTTCTGAGAGTTATTGCAGTGATCTAGGATAGAGAGTAATGTGTTTGGAGTGGGGACAGTGATCTGGGATAGAGGGTAATGTTCTGAGAGTGGGGACAGTGATCTGGGATAGAGGGTAATGTTCTGAAAGTGGGGACAGTGATCTGGGATAGAGGGTAATGTTCTGAGATTTAGGGCAGTGATCTGGGACAGAGGGTAATGTTCTGGGAGTGGGGATAGTGCATCTGGGATAGAGGTTAATGTTCTGAGTATTTAGGCAGTGATCTGGGATGGAGGGTAATGTTCTGAGAGTTATTGCAGTGATCTAGGATAGAGAGTAATGTGTTTGGAGTGGGGACAGTGATCTGGGATGGAGGGTAATGTTCTGAGAGTTAGGGCAGTGATCTGGGATAGACTGTAATGTTTTTGGAGTGGGGACAGTGATCTGGGATAGAGGTTAATGTTCTGAGAGTGGGGACAGTGATCTGTGATAGATGGTAATGTTCTGAGAGTGGGGGCAGTGTTCTGGGATCGAGGGTAATGTTCTGAGAGTCGGGGCAGTGATCTGGGACAGAGGGTAATGTTCTGAGGGTGGGTACAGTGATCTGAGATAGAGGTTAATGTTTTGAGAGTGGGGACAGTGATCTGGGATAGAGGTTAATGTTCTGAGAGTGGGGATCGTGATCTGGGATAGAGGTTAATGTTCTGAGAGTGGGGACAGTGATCTGTGATAGATGGTAATGTTCTGAGAGTGGGGGCAGTATTCTGGGATCGAGGGTAATGTTCTGAGAGTCGGGGCAGTGATCTGGGACAGAGGGCAATGTTCTGAGGGTGGGTACAGTGATCTGAGATAGAGGTTAATGTTTTGAGAGTGGGGACAGTGATCTGGGATAGAGGTTAATGTTCTGAGAGTGGGGATCGTGATCTGGGATAGAGGTTAATGTTCTGAGAGTCGGGGTAGTGAATTGGGATAGAGGGTAATGTTCTGAGAGTGGGGATAGTGATCTGGGATAGAGGGGAATGTTCTGAGAGTGGGGATAGTGATCTGGGATAGAGGTTAATGTTCTGAGAGTGGGGATAGTGAATTGGGATAGAGGGTACTGTTCTGAGGTTGGGGACAGTGATCTGGGATAGATTGTAATGTTCTAAGAGTTGAGACAGTGATCTGTGATGGAGGGTTATGTTCTGAGACTTAAGGCAGTGATCAAGGATGGAGGATAATGTACTGAAAGTGGGTGCAGTGATCTGAGATAGAGTGTAATGTCCTGAGAGTGGGGATACTGATCTGGGATAGAGGGTAATGTTCTGGGAGTGGGGACAGTGAACTGGGATAGAGGGTAATGTTCTGAGATTTCGGGCAGTGATCTGGGATGGAGGGTAATGTTCTGAGAGAGGGGATACTGATCTGGGATAGAGGGTAATGTTCTGAGAGAGGGGACAGTGATCTGGGATAGACGTTAATGTTCTGAAAGTGGGGATAGTGAATTGGGATAAGGGTAATGTTTTGAGATTGGGGGCACTGATCTGGGATAGAGGGTAATGTTCTGAGAGTGGGGACAGTGATCTGGTATAGAGGGTAATGTTCTGAGATTTCGGGCAGTGATCTGGGATAGAGGATAATGTTCTGAGAGAGGGGACACTGATCTGGGATAGAGGGTAATGTTCTGGGAGTGGGGACAGTGAACTGGGATAGAGGGTAATGTTCTGAGATTTCGGGCAGTGATCTGGGATAGAGGGTAATGTCCTGAGAGTGGGGACAATGATCTGGGATAGAGGGTAATGTTCTGAGAGTGGGGATAGTGATCTGGGATAGAGGTTAATGTTCTGAGAGTGGGGATAGTGAATTGGGATAAGGGGTAATGTTTTGAGAGTGGGGGCAGTGATCTGGGATAGAGGGTAATGTTCTGAGAGTGGGGACAGTGATCTGGTATAGAGGGTAATGTTCTGATGGCTAGTCCAGTGATCTGAGATAGAGGGTAATGTTCTGAGAGTGGGTATAGTGATCTGGGATAGAGGGTAATGTTCTGATAGTTAGGGCAGTGATCTGGGATAGTGGGTAATGTTCTCAGAGTGGGGGCAGTGATCTGGTATAGAGGGAAATGATCTGAGATTTAGGGCAGTGATCTGGGATAGAGGGTAATGTTCTGAGAGACTGCGCAGTGTTCTGGGATAAACGGAAATGTTCTGAGATTGGGGACAGTGATCTGGGATAGAGGGTAATGTCCTGAGAGTTGGGACAGTGATCTGGGAGAGACGATAATGTTCTGAGTGTTCGGGCAGTCATCTGGGATGGAGGGTACTGTTCTGAGAGTTGGGGCAGTGATTTGGCACAGCAGGTAATATTCTGAGAGTGGGGACAGTGAGCTGGGATAGAGGGTAATGTTCTGAGAGTTAGTGCAGTGATCTGGGATAGAGGGTAATGTTCTGGGAGTTAGTACAGTGATCTGGGACAGAGGGTAATGTTCTGAGAGAGTGGACAGTGATATGGGATAGAGGGTAATATTCTGGGAGAGGGGACAGTGATCTGGGATAGACGTTAATGTTCTGAAAGTGCGGATTGTGATCTGGGATAGAGGTTAAGGTGCTGAGAGTTAGGGCAGTGATCTGGGATAGAGGGTAATGTTCTGAGAGAGTGGACAGTGATCTGGGATAGAGGGTAATGTTCTGAGTGTTCGGGCAGTGATCTGGGATAGACAGTAATGTTCAGAGAGTGGGGGCAGTGATCTGGAACAGAGGGTAATATTCTGAGAGTGGGGGTCATGATCTGGGATAGAGGATAATGTTCTGAGAGTGGGGACAGTGATCTGGGATAGAGGGTAATGTTCTGGGAGTGGGGACAGTGAACTGGGATAGAGGGTAATGTTCTGAGATTTAGGGCAGTGATCTGGGATATAGGATAATGTTCTGAGAGAGGGGACACTGATCTGGGATAGAGGGTAATGTTCTGGGAGTGGGGACAGTGAACTGGGATAGAGGGTAATGTTTTGATGGTTAGTCCAGTGATCTGAGATAGAGGGTAATGTTCTGAGAGTGGGTATAGTGATCTGGGATAGAGGGTAATGTTCTGATAGTTAGGGCAGTGATCTGGGATAGTGGGTAATGTTGTCAGAGTGGGGGCAGTGATCTGGTATAGAGGGAAATGATCTGAGATTTAGGGCAGTGACCTGTGATAGAGGGTAATGTTCTGAGAGACTGCGCAGTGTTCTGGGATAAACGGAAATGTTCTGAGATTGGGGACAGTGATCTGGGAGAGAGGGTAATGTCCTGAGAGTGGGGACAGTGATCTGGGATAGAGGGTAATGTTCTGAGAGAGGGGGCAGTGATCTGGGATAGAGGGTAATGTTCTGAGAGTGGGGGCAGTGATCTGGGATAGAGGGTAATGTTCTGAGAGTTAGTGCAGTGATCTGGGATAGAGGGTAATGTTCTGGGAGAGGGGACAGTGATCTGGGATTGACGTTAATGTTCAGAAAGTGCGGATTGTGATCTGGGATAGAGGTTAAGGTTCTGAGAGTGAGGGCAGTGATCTGGGATAGAGGGTAATATTCTGAGAGTGAGGACAGTGATCTGGGATAGAGGATCATGTTCTGAGTGATCGAGCAGTGATCTGCTATAGACAGTAATGTTCAGAGAGTGGGGGCAGTGATCTGGAACAGAGGGCAATATTCTGAGAGTGGGGGTCATGATCTGGGATAGAGGGTAATGTCCTGAGGGTGGGTACAGTGATCTGAGATAGAGGTTAATGTTTTGAGAGTGGGGACAGTGAACTGGGATAGAGGTTAATGTTCTGAAAGTGGGGATAGTGATCTGGGATAGAGGTTAATGTTCTGAGAGTCGGGGTAGTGAATTGGGATAGAGGGTAATGTTCTGAGAGTGGGGATAGTGATCTGGGATAGAGGGGAATGTTCTGAGAGTGGGGATAGTGATCTGGGATAGAGGTTAATGTTCTGAGAGTGGGGATAGTGAATTGGGATAGAGGGTACTGTTCTGAGGTTGGGGACAGTGATCTGGGATAGATTGTAATGTTCTGAGAGTTGGGACAGTGATCTGTGATGGAGAGTTATGTTCTGAGACTTAAGGCAGTGATCAAGGATGGAGGATAATGTACTGAAAGTGGGTGCAGTGATCTGCGATAGAGTGTAATATCCTGAGAGTGGGGATACTGATCTGGGATCGAGGGTAATGTTCTGAGAGAGGGGACAGTGATCTGGGATAGACGTTAATGTTCTGAAAGTGCAGATTGTGATCTGGGATAGAGGTTAAGGTTCTGAGAGTCAGGGCAGTGATCTGGGAGAGAGGATAATGTTCTCAGAGTGGGGACAGTGATCTGGGATAGAGGGTAATATTCTGAGAGTTGGGACAGTGATCTGGGATAGAGGATCATGTTCTGAGTGATCGGGCAGTGATCTGGGATAGACAGTAATGTTCTGAGAGTGGGGACAGTGATGTGGGATAGAGGGTAATGTTCTGAGAGTGGGACAATGATCTGGAATAGAGGATAATGTTCTGAGAGTGGGGACAGTGAACTGGGATAGAGGGTAATGTTCTGAGATTTAGGGCAGTGATCTGGGATAGAGGATAATGTTCTGAGAGAGGGGACACTGATCTGGGATAGAGGGTAATGTTCTGGGAGTGGGGACAGTGAACTAGGATAGAGGGTAATGTTCTGAGATTTCGGGCAGTGATCTGGGATAGAAGGTAATGTTCTGAGAGAGGGGACACTGATCTGGGATAGAGGGTAATGTTCTGGGAGTGGGGACAGTGCATCTGAGACAGAGGATAATGTTCTGAGAGTTGGGGCATTGATCTGGGATAGAGGTTAATTTTCTGAGTGTTCGGGGAGTGTTCTGGGATCAAGGGTAATGTTCTGAGAGTGGGGGCAATGATCTGGGATAGAGGTTAATGTTCTGAGAGTGGGGATAGTGAATTGGTATAGAGGGTAATGTTCTGAGAGTGGGGATAGTGATCTGGGATAGAGGGTACTGTTCTGAGATTGGGGACAGTGATCCTGGATAGGTTGTAATGTTCTGAGAGTGGGGATAGTGATCTGGGATAGAGGGTAATGTTCTGAGAGTGGGGACAGTGATCTGGGATGGAGGTTAATGTTCTGAGAGTGGGGTCAGTGATCTGGGATAGAGGGTAATGTTCTGAGATTTCGGGCAGTGATCTGGGATAGAGGATAATGTTCTGAGAGAGGGGACACTGATCTGGGATAGAGGGTAATGTTCTGGGAGTGGGGACAGTGAACTGGGATAGAGGGTAATGTTCTGAGATTTCGGGCAGTGATCTGGGATAGAGGGTAATGTCCTGAGAGTGGGGACAATGATCTGGGATAGAGGGTAATGTTCTGAGAGTGGGGATAGTGATCTGTGATAGAGGTTAATGTTCTGAGAGTGGGGATAGTGAATTGGGATAAGGGGTAATGTTTTGAGAGTGGGGGCAGTGATCTGGGATAGAGGGTAATGTTCTGAGAGTGGGGACAGTGATCTGGTATAGAGGGTAATGTTCTGATGGTTAGTCCAGTGATCTGAGATAGAGGGTAATGTTCTGAGAGTGGGTATCGTGATCTGGGATAGAGGGTAATGTTCTGATAGTTAGGGCAGTGATCTGGGATAGTGGGTAATGTTCTCAGAGTGGGGGCAGTGATCTGGTATAGAGGGAAATGATCTGAGATTTAGGGCAGTGATCTGGGATAGACGTTAATGTTCTGAAAGTGCGGATTGTGATCTGGGATAGAGGTTAAGGTTCTGACTGTTAGGGCAGTGATCTGGGAGAGAGGGTAATGTTCTGAGAGTGGGGACAGTGAATTGCGATAGAGGGTAATGTTCTGAGAGTTAGGGCAGTGATCTGGGATAGAGTGTAATGTTCTGAGAGTGGGGACAGTGATCTGGGATAGAGGTTAATTTTCTGAGTGTTCGGCGAGTGTTCTGGGATCGAGGGTAATGTTCTGAGAGTCGGGGCAGTGTTCTGGGACAGACGTTAATGTTCTGAGAGTGGGGATAGTGATCTGGGATAGAGGGTAATGTTCTGAGAGTGGGGATAGTGAATTGGGATAAGGGGTAATGTTTTGAGAGTGGGGGCAGTGATCTGGGATAGAGGGTAATGTTCTGAGAGTGGGGACAGTGATCTGGTATAGAGGGTAATGTTCTGAGATTTCGGGCAGTGATCTGGGATAGAGGATAATGTTCTGAGAGAGGGGACACTGATCTGGGATAGAGGGTAATGTTCTGGGAGTGGGGACAGTGAACTGGGATAGAGGGAAATGTTCTGAGATTTCGGGCAGTGATCTGGGATAGAGGGTAATGTCCTGAGAGTGGGGACAATGATCTGGGATAGAGGGTAATGTTCTGAGAGTGGGGATAGTGATCTGGGATAGAGGTTAATGTTCTGAGAGTGGGGATAGTGAATTGGGATAAAGGGTAATGTTTTGAGAGTGGGGGCAGTGATCTGGGATAGAGGGTAATGTCCTGAGAGTGGGGACAATGATCTGGGATAGAGGGTAATGTTCTGAGAGTGGGGATAGTGATCTGGGATAGAGGTTAATGTTCTGAGAGTGGGGATAGTGAATTGGGATAAGGGGTAATGTTTTGAGAGTGGGGGCAGTGATCTGGGATAGAGGGTAATGTTCTGAGAGTGGGGACAGTGATCTGGTATAGAGGGTAATGTTCTGATGGCTAGTCCAGTGATCTGAGATAGAGGGTAATGTTCTGAGAGTGGGTATCGTGATCTGGGATAGAGGGTAATGTTCTGATAGTTAGGGCAGTGATCTGGGATAGTGGGTAATGTTCTCAGAGTGGGGGCAGTGATCTGGTATAGAGGGAAATGATCTGAGATTTAGGGCAGTGATCTGGGATAGAGGGTAATGTTCTGAGAGACTGCGCAGTGTTCTGGGATAAACGGAAATGTTCTGAGATTGGGGACAGTGATCTGGGATAGAGGGTAATGTTCTGAGAGTTGGGACAGTGATCTGGGAGAGACGATAATGTTCTGAGTGTTCGGGCAGTCATCTGGGATCGAGGGTACTGTTCTGAGAGTTGGGGCAGTGATTTCGCACAGCAGGTAATATTCTGAGAGTGGGGACAGTGAGCTGGGATAGAGGGTAATGTTCTGAGAGTTAGTGCAGTGATCTGGGATAGAGGGTAATGTTCTGGGAGTTAGTACAGTGATCTGGGACAGAGGGTAATGTTCTGAGAGAGTGGACAGTGATATGGGATAGAGGGTAATATTCTGGGAGAGGGGACAATGATCTGGGATAGACGTTAATGTTCTGAAAGTGCGGATTGTGATCTGGGATAGAGGTTAAGGTTGTGAGAGTTAGGGCAGTGATCTGGGATAGAGGGTAAAGTTCTGAGAGAGTGGACAGTGATCTGGGATAGAGGGTAATGTTCTGAGTGTTCGGGCAGTGATCTGGGATAGACAGTAATGTTCAGAGAGTGGGGGCAGTGATCTGGAACAGAGGGTAATATTCTGAGAGTGGGGGTCATGATCTGGGATAGAGGGTAATGTCCTGAGAGTGGGGACAATGATCTGGGATAGAGGGTAATGTTCTGGGAGTGGGGACAGTGAACTGGGATAGAGGGTAATGTTCTGAGATTTAGGGCAGTGATCTGGGATATAGGATAATGTTCTGAGAGAGGGGACACTGATCTGGGATAGAGGGTAATGTTCTGGGAGTGGGGACAGTGAACTGGGATAGAGGGTAATGTTCTGAGATTTCGGGCAGTGATCTGGGATAGAGGATAATGTTCTGAGAGAGGGGACACTGATCTGGGATAGAGGGTAATGTTCTGGGAGTGGGGACAGTGAACTGGGATAGAGGGTAATGTTCTGAGATTTCGGGCAGTGATCTGGGATAGAGGGTAATGTCCTGAGAGTGGGGACAATGATCTGGGATAGAGGGTAATGTTCTGAGAGAGGGGACAGTGATCTGGGATAGACGTTAATGTTCTGAAAGTGGGGATAGTAAATTGGGATAAGGGTAATGTATTGAGAGTGGGGGCATTGATCTGGGATAGAGGGTAATGTTCTGAGAGTGGGGACAGTGATCTGGGATAGAGGGTAATGTTCTTAGATTTCGCGCAGTGATCTGGGATAGAGGATAATGTTCTGAGAGAGGGGACACTGATCTGGGATAGAGGGTAATGTTCTGGGAGTGGGGACAGTGAACTGGGATAGAGGGTAATGTTCTGAGATTTCGGGCAGTGATCTGGGATAGAGGGTAATGTCCTGAGAGTGGGGACAATGATCTGGGATAGAGGGTAATGTTCTGAGAGTGGGGATAGTGATCTGGGATAGAGGTTAATGTTCTGAGAGTGGGGATAGTGAATTGGGATAAGGGGTAATGTTTTGAGAGTGGGGGCAGTGATCTGGGATAGAGGGTAATGTTCTGAGAGTGGGGACAGTGATCTGGTATAGAGGGTAATGTTCTGATGGTTAGTCCAGTGATCTGAGATAGAGGGTAATGTTCTGAGAGTGGGTATCGTGATCTGGGATAGAGGGTAATGTTCTGATAGTTAGGGCAGTGATCTGGGATAGTGGGTAATGTTCTCAGAGTGGGGGCAGTGATCTGGTATAGAGGGAAATGATCTGAGATTTAGGGCAGTGATCTGGGATAGAGGGTAATGTTCTGAGAGACTGCGCAGTGTTCTGGGATAAACGGAAATGTTCTGAGATTGGGGACAGTGATCTGGGATAGAGGGTAATGTTCTGAGAGTTGGGACAGTGATCTGGGAGAGACGATAATGTTCTGAGTGTTCGGGCAGTCATCTGGGATGGAGGGTAATGTTCTGAGAGTTGGGGCAGTGATTTGGCACAGCAGGTAATATTCTGAGAGTGGGGACAGTGAGCTGGGATAGAGGGTAATGTTCTGAGAGTTAGTGCAGTGATCTGGGATAGAGGGTAATGTTCTGGGAGTTAGTACAGTGATCTGGGACAGAGGGTAATGTTCTGAGAGAGTGGACAGTGATATGGGATAGAGGGTAATATTCTGGGAGAGGGGACAGTGATCTGGGATAGACGTTAATGTTCTGAAAGTGCGGATTGTGATCTGGGATAGAGGTTAAGGTTGTGAGAGTTAGGGCAGTGATCTGGGTTAGAGGGTAAAGTTCTGAGAGAGTGGACAGTGATCTGGGATAGAGGGTAATGTTCTGAGTGTTCGGGCAGTGATCTGGGATAGACAGTAATGTTCAGAGAGTGGGGGCAGTGATCTGGAACAGAGGGTAATATTCTGAGAGTGGGGGTCATGATCTGGGATAGAGGGTAATGTTCTGAGAGTGGGGACAATGATCTGGGATAGAGGATAATGTTCTGAGAGTGGGGACAGTGATCTGGGATAGAGGATAATGTTCTGAGAGAGGGGACACTGATCTGCGATAGAGGGTAATGTTCTGGGAGTGGGGACAGTGAACTAGGATAGAGGGTAATGTTCTGAGATTTCGGGCAGTGATCTGGGATAGAGGGTAATGTTCTGAGAATGGGGACAGTGATCTGGGATAGAGGATAATGTTCTGAGAGAGGGGTCAGTGATCTGGGAGAGAGGTTAATGTTCTGAGAGTGGGGACAGTGATCTTGGATGGAGGGTAATGTTCTGAGAGTGGGGACAGTGATCTGGGATCGAGGGTAATGTTGTGAGAGTGGTGGCAGTGATCCGGGATAGAGGGTAATGTTCTGAGAGTGGGGTCAGTGATCTGGGACAGAGGGTAATGTCCTAAGCGTGGGGATACTGATCTGGGATAGAGGGTAATGTTCTGAGAGAGGGGACAGTGATCTGGGATAGACGTTAATGTTCTGAAAGTGCGGATTGTGATCTGGGATAGAGGTTAAGGTTCTGAGTGTTAGGGCAGTGATCTGGGAGAGAGGGTAATGTTCTGAGAGTGGGGACAGTGAATTGGGATAGAGGGTAATGTTCTGAGAGTTAGGGCAGTGATCTGGGATAGAGTGTAATGTTCTGAGAGTGGGGACAGTGATCTGGGATAGAGGTTAATTTTCTGAGTGTTCGGCGAGTGTTCTGGGATCGAGGGTAATGTTCTGAGAGTCGGGGCAGTGTTCTGGGACAGACGTTAATGTTCTGAGAGTGGGGATAGTGATCTGGGATAGAGGGTAATGTTCTGAGAGTGGGGATAGTGAATTGGGATAAGGGGTAATGTTTTGAGAGTGGGGGCAGTGATCTGGGATAGAGGGTAATGTTTTGATGGTTAGTCCAGTGATCTGAGATAGAGGGTAATGTTCTGAGAGTGGGTATAGTGATCTGGGATAGAGGGTAATGTTCTGATAGTTAGGGCAGAGATCTGGGATAGTGGGTAATGTTCTCAGAGTGGGGTCAGTCATCTGGTATGGAGGGAAATGATCTGAGATTTAGGGCAGTGATCTGGGATAGAGGGTAATGTTCTGAGAGACTGCGCAGTGTTCTGGGATAAACGGAAATGTTCTGAGATTGGGGACAGTGATCTGGGATAGAGGGTAATGTTCTGAGAGTTGGGAGAGTGATCTGGGAGAGACGATAATGTTCTGAGTGTTCGGGCAGTCACCTGGGATGGAGGGTACTGTTCTGAGAGTTGGGGCAGTGATTTCGCACAGCAGGTAATATTCTGAGAGTGGGGACAGTGAGCTGGGATAGAGGGTAATGTTCTGAGAGTTAGTGCAGTGATCTGGGATAGAGGATAATGTTCTGGGAGTTAGTACAGTGATCTGGGACAGAGGGTAATGTTCTGAGAGAGTGGACAGTGATATGGGATAGAGGGTAATATTCTGGGAGAGGGGACAGTGATCTGGGATAGACGTTAATGTTCTGAAAGTGCGGATTGTGATCTGGGATAGAGGTTAAGGTTCTGAGAGTGAGGGCAGTGATCTGGGATAGAGGGTAATATGCTGAGAGTGAGGACAGTGATCTGGGATAGAGGATCATGTTCTGAGTGATCGGGCAGTGATCTGCTATAGACAGTAATGTTCAGAGAGTGGGGGCAGTGATCTGGAACAGAGGGTAATATTCTGAGAGTGGGGGTCATGATCTGGGATAGAGGGTAATGTCCTGAGAGTGGGGACAATGATCTGGGATAGAGGGTAATGTTCTGGGAGTGGGGACAGTGAACTGGGATAGAGGGTAATGTTCTGAGATTTAGGGCAGTGATCTGGGATATAGGATAATGTTCTGAGAGAGGGGACACTGATCTGGGATAGAGGGTAATGTTCTGGGAGTGGGGACAGTGAACTGGGATAGAGGGTAATGTTCTGAGATTTCGGGCAGTGATCTGGGATAGAGGATAATGTTCTGAGAGAGGGGACACTGATCTGGGATAGAGGGTAATGTTCTGGGAGTGGGGACAGTGAACTGGGATAGAGGGTAATGTTCTGAGTGTTCGGCGAGTGTTCTGGGATCGAGGGTAATGTTCTGAGAGTCGGGGCAGTGTTCTGGGACAGACGTTAATGTTCTGAGAGTGGGGATAGTGATCTGGAATAGAGGGTAATGTTCTGAGAGTGGGGATAGTGAATTGGGATAAGGGGTAATGTTTTGAGAGTGGGGGCAGTGATCTGGGATAGAGGGTAATGTTTTGATGGTTAGTCCAGTGATCTGAGTTAGAGGGTAATGTTCTGAGAGTGGGTATAGTGATCTGGGATAGAGGGTAATGTTCTGATAGTTAGGGCAGAGATCTGGGATAGTGGGTAATGTTCTCAGAGTGGGGGCAGTGATCTGGGATAGAGGGTAATGTTCTGGGAGTGGGGACAGTCAACTGGGATAGAGGGTAATGTTCTGAGATTTAGGGCAGTGATCTGGGATATAGGATAATGTTCTGAGAGAGGGGACACTGATCTGGGATAGAGGGTAATGTTCTGGGAGTGGGGACAGTGAACTGGGATAGAGGGTAATGTTCTGAGATTTCGGGCAGTGATCTGGGATAGAGGATAATGTTCTGAGAGAGGGGACACTGATCTGGGATAGAGGGTAATGTTCTGGGAGTGGGGACAGTGAACTGGGATAGAGGGTAATGTTCTGAGATTTCGGGCAGTGATCTGGGATAGAGGGTAATGTTCTGAGAGAGGGGATACTGATCTGGGATAGAGGGTAATGTTCTGAGAGAGGGGACAGTGATCTGGGATAGACGTTAATGTTCTGAAAGTGGGGATAGTGAATTGGGATAAGGGTAATGTTTTGAGAGTGGGGGCAGTGATCTGGGATAGAGGGTAATGTTCTGAGAGTGGGGACAGTGATCTGGTATAGAGGGTAATGTTCTTAGATTTCGGGCAGTGATCTGGGATAGAGGATAATGTTCTGAGAGAGGGGACACTGATCTGGGATAGAGGGTAATGTTCTGGGAATGGGGACAGTGAACTGGGATAGAGGGTAATGTTCTGAGATTTCGGCCAGTGATCTGGGATAGAGGGTAATGTCCTGAGAGTGGGGACAATGATCTGGGATAGAGGGTAATGTTCTGAGAGTGGGGATAGTGATCTGGGATAGAGGTTAATGTTCTGAGAGTGGGGATAGTGAATTGGGATAAGGGGTAATGTTTTGAGAGTGGGGGCAGTGATCTGGGATAGAGGGTAATGTTCTGAGAGTGGGGACAGTGATCTGGTATAGAGGGTAATGTTCTGATGGCTAGTCCAGTGATCTGAGATAGAGGGTAATGTTCTGAGAGTGGGTATAGTGATCTGGGATAGAGGGTAATGTTCTGATAGTTAGGGCAGTGATCTGGGATAGTGGGTAATGTTCTCAGAGTGGGGGCAGTGATCTGGTATAGAGGGAAATGATCTGAGATTTAGGGCAGTGATCTGGGATAGAGGGTAATGTTCTGAGAGACTGCGCAGTGTTCTGGGATAAACGGAAATGTTCTGAGATTGGGGACAGTGATCTGGGATAGAGGGTAATGTTCTGAGAGTTGGGACAGTGATCTGGGAGAGACGATAATGTTCTGAGTGTTCGGGCAGTCATCTGGGATGGAGGGTACTGTTCTGAGAGTTGGGGCAGTGATTTGGCACAGCAGGTAATATTCTGAGAGTGGGGAAAGTGAGCTGGGATAGAGGGTAATGTTCTGAGAGTTAGTGCAGTGATCTGGGATAGAGGATAATGTTCTGGGAGTTAGTACAGTGATCTGGGACAGAGGGTAATGTTCTGAGAGAGTGGACAGTGATATGGGATAGAGGGTAATATTCTGGGAGAGGGGACAGTGATCTGGGATAGACGTTAATGTTCTGAAAGTGCGGATTGTGATCTAGGATAGAGGTTACGGTGCTGAGAGTTAGGGCAGTGTTCTGGGATAGAGGGTAAAGTTCTGAGAGAGTGGACAGTGATCTGGGATAGAGGGTAATGTTCTGAGTGTTCGGGCAGTGATCTGGGATAGACAGTAATGTTCAGAGAGTGGGGGCAGTGATCTGGAACAGAGAGTAATATTCTGAGAGTGGGGGTCATGATCTGGGATAGAGGATAATGTTCTGAGAGTGGGGACAGTGATCTGGGATAGAGGGTAATGTTCTGGGAGTGGGGACAGTGAACTGGGATAGAGGGTAATGTTCTGAGATTTAGGGCAGTGATCTGGGATATAGGATAATGTTCTGAGAGAGGGGACACTGATCTGGGATAGAGGGTAATGTTCTGGGAGTGGGGACAGTGAACTGGGATAGAGGGTAATGTTCTGAGATTTCGGGCAGTGATCTGGGATAGAGGATAATGTTCTGAGAGAGGGGACACTGATCTGGGATAGAGGGTAATGTTTTGGGAGTGGGGACAGTGAACTGGGAAAGAGGGTAATGTTCTGAGATTTCGGGCAGTTATCTGGGATAGAGGGTAATGTTCTGAGAGAGGGGATACTGATCTGGGATAGAGGGTAATGTTCTGAGAGAGGGGACAGTGATCTGGGATAGACGTTAATGTTCTGAAAGTGGGGATAGTAAATTGGGATAAGGGTAATGTATTGAGAGTGGGGGCATTGATCTGGGATAGAGGGTAATGTTCTGAGAGTGGGGACAGTGATCTGGGATAGAGGGTAATGTTCTTAGATTTCGCGCAGTGATCTGGGATAGAGGATAATGTTCTGAGAGAGGGGACACTGATCTGGGATAGAGGGTAATGTTCTGGGAGTGGGGACAGTGAACTGGGATAGAGGGTAATGTTCTGAGATTTCGGGCAGTGATCTGGGATAGAGGGTAATTTCCTGAGAGTGGGGACAATGATCTGGGATAGAGGGTAATGTTCTGAGAGTGGGGATAGTGATCTGGGATAGAGGTTAATGTTCTGAGAGTGGGGATAGTGAATTGGGATAAGGGGTAATGTTTTGAGAGTGGGGGCAGTGATCTGGGATAGAGGGTAATGTTCTGAGAGTGGGGACAGTGATCTGGTATAGAGGGTAATGTTCTGATGGTTAGTCCAGTGATCTGAGATAGAGGGTAATGTTCTGAGAGTGGGTATCGTGATCTGGGATAGAGGGTAATGTTCTGATAGTTAGGGCAGTGATCTGGGATAGTGGGTAATGTTCTCAGAGTGGGGGCAGTGATCTGGTATAGAGGGAAATGATCTGAGATTTAGGGCAGTGATCTGGGATAGAGGGTAATGTTCTGAGAGACTGCGCAGTGTTCTGGGATAAACGGAAATGTTCTGAGATTGGGGACAGTGATCTGGGATAGAGGGTAATGTTCTGAGAGTTGGGACAGTGATCTGGGAGAGACGATAATGTTCTGAGTGTTCGGGCAGTCATCTGGGATGGAGGGTAATGTTCTGAGAGTTGGGGCAGTGATTTGGCACAGCAGGTAATATTCTGAGAGTGGGGACAGTGAGCTGGGATAGAGGGTAATGTTCTGAGAGTTAGTGCAGTGATCTGGGATAGAGGGTAATGTTCTGGGAGTTAGTACAGTGATCTGGGACAGAGGGTAATGTTCTGAGAGAGTGGACCGTGATATGGGATAGAGGGTAATATTCTGGGAGAGGGGACAGTGATCTGGGATAGACGTTAATGTTCTGAAAGTGCGGATTGTGATCTGGGATAGAGGTTAAGGTTGTGAGAGTTAGGGCAGTGATCTGGGATAGAGGGTAAAGTTCTGAGAGAGTGGACAGTGATCTGGGATAGAGGGTAATGTTCTGAGTGTTCGGGCAGTGATCTGGGATAGACAGTAATGTTCAGAGAGTGGGGGCAGTGATCTGGAACAGAGGGTAATATTCTGAGAGTGGGGGTCATGATCTGGGATAGAGGGTAATGTTCTGAGAGTGGGGACAATGATCTGGGATAGAGGATAATGTTCTGAGAGTGGGGACAGTGATCTGGGATAGAGGATAATGTTCTGAGAGAGGGGACACTGATCTGCGATAGAGGGTAATGTTCTGGGAGTGGGGACAGTGAACTAGGATAGAGGGTAATGTTCTGAGATTTCGGGCAGTGATCTGGGATAGAGGGTAATGTTCTGAGAATGGGGACAGTGATCTGGGATAGAGGATAATGTTCTGAGAGAGGGGTCAGTGATCTGGGAGAGAGGTTAATGTTCTGAGAGTGGGGACAGTGATCTTGGATGGAGGGTAATGTTCTGAGAGTGGGGACAGTGATCTGGGATCGAGGGTAATGTTGTGAGAGTGGGGGCAGTGATCCGGGATAGAGGGTAATGTTCTGAGAGTGGGGTCAGTGATCTGGGACAGAGGGTAATGTCCTAAGCGTGGGGATACTGATCTGGGATAGAGGGTAATGTTCTGAGAGAGGGGACAGTGATCTGGGATAGACGTTAATGTTCTGAAAGTGCGGATTGTGATCTGGGATAGAGGTTAAGGTTCTGAGTGTTAGGGCAGTGATCTGGGAGAGAGGGTAATGTTCTGTGAGTGGGGACAGTGAATTGGGATAGAGGGTAATGTTCTGAGAGTTAGGGCAGTGATCTCGGATAGAGTGTAATGTTCTGAGAGTGGGGACAGTGATCTGGGATAGAGGTTAATTTTCTGAGTGTTCGGCGAGTGTTCTGGGATCGAGGGTAATGTTCTGAGAGTCGGGGCAGTGTTCTGGGACAGACGTTAATGTTCTGAGAGTGGGGATAGTGATCTGGGATAGAGGGTAATGTTCTGAGATTGGGGATAGTGAATTGGGATAAGGGGTAATGTTTTGAGAGTGGGGGCAGTGATCTGGGATAGAGGGTAATGTTCTGATGGTTAGTCCAGTGATCTGAGATAGAGGGTAATGTTCTGAGAGTGGGTATAGTGATCTGGGATAGAGGGTAATGTTCTGATAGTTAGGGCAGAGATCTGGGATAGTGGGTAATGTTCTCAGAGTGGGGTCAGTCATCTGGTATGGAGGGAAATGATCTGAGATTTAGGGCAGTGATCTGGGATAGAGGGTAATGTTCTGAGAGACTGCGCAGTGTTCTGGGATAAACGGAAATGTTCTGAGATTGAGGACAGTGATCTGGGATAGAGGGTAATGTTCTGAGAGTTGGGACAGTGATCTGGGAGAGACGATAATGTTCTGAGTGTTCGGGCAGTCACCTGGGATGGAGGGTACTGTTCTGAGAGTTGGGGCAGTGATTTCGCACAGCAGGTAATATTCTGAGAGTGGGGACAGTGAGCTGGGATAGAGGGTAATGTTCTGAGAGTTAGTGCAGTGATCTGGGATAGAGGATAATGTTCTGGGAGTTAGTACAGTGATCTGGGACAGAGGGTAATGTTCTGAGAGAGTGGACAGTGATATGGGATAGAGGGTAATATTCTGGGAGAGGGGACAGTGATCTGGGATAGACGTTAATGTTCTGAAAGTGCGGATTGTGATCTAGGATAGAGGTTAAGGTTCTGAGAGTGAGGGCAGTGATCTGGGATAGAGGGTAATATGCTGAGAGTGAGGACAGTGATCTGGGATAGAGGATCATGTTCTGAGTGATCGGGCAGTGATCTGCTATAGACAGTAATGTTCAGAGAGTGGGGG
Organism: Chiloscyllium punctatum; assembly: GCF_047496795.1. Taxonomy (NCBI): domain Eukaryota; kingdom Metazoa; phylum Chordata; class Chondrichthyes; order Orectolobiformes; family Hemiscylliidae; genus Chiloscyllium; species Chiloscyllium punctatum. Next base: position 37,520,391 of record NC_092745.1, read on the forward strand.
CAGTGATCTGGAACAGAGGGTAATATTCTGAGAGTGGGGGTCATGATCTGGGATAGAGGGTAATGTCCTGAGAGTGGGGACAATGATCTGGGATAGAGGGTAATGTTCTGAGAGTGGGGACAGTGAACTGGGATAGAGGGTAATGTTCTGAGATTTAGGGCAGTGATCTGGGATATAGGATAATGTTCTGAGAGAGGGGACACTGATCTGGGATAGAGGGTAATGTTCTGGGAGTGGGGACAGTGAACTGGGATAGAGGGTAATGTTCTGAGATTTCGGGCAGTGATCTGGGATAGAGGATAATGTTCTGAGAGAGGGGACACTGATCTGGGATAGAGGGTAATGTTCTGGGAGTGGGGACAGTGAACTGGGATAGAGGGTAATGTTCTGAGTGTTCGGCGAGTGTTCTGGGATCGAGGGTAATGTTCTGAGAGTCGGGGCAGTGTTCTGGGACAGACGTTAATGTTCTGAGAGTGGGGATAGTGATCTGGGATAGAGGGTAATGTTCTGAGAGTGGGGATAGTGAATTGGGATAAGGGGTAATGTTTTGAGAGTGGGGGCAGTGATCTGGGATAGAGGGTAATGTTTTGATGGTTAGTCCAGTGATCTGAGATAGAGGGTAATGTTCTGAGAGTGGGTATAGTGATCTGGGATAGAGGGTAATGTTCTGATAGTTAGGGCAGAGATCTGGGATAGTGGGTAATGTTCTCAGAGTGGGGGCAGTGATCTGGGATAGAGGGTAATGTTCTGGGAGTGGGGACAGTCAACTGGGATAGAGGGTAATGTTCTGAGATTTAGGGCAGTGATCTGGGATATAGGATAATGTTCTGAGAGAGGGGACACTGATCTGGGATAGAGGGTAATGTTCTGGGAGTGGGGACAGTGAACTGGGATAGAGGGTAATGTTCTGAGATTTCGGGCAGTGATCTGGGATAGAGGATAATGTTCTGAGAGAGGGGACACTGATCTGGGATAGAGGGTAATGTTCTGGGAGTGGGGACAGTGAACTGGGATAGAGGGTAATGTTCTGAGATTTCGGGCAGTGATCTGGGATAGAGGGTAATGTTCTGAGAGAGGGGACACTGATCTGGGATAGAGGGTAATGTTCTGAGAGAGGGGACAGTGATCTGGGATAGACGTTAATGTTCTGAAAGTGGGGATAGTGAATTGGGATAAGGGTAATGTTTTGAGAGTGGGGGCAGTGATCTGGGATAGAGGGTAATGTTCTGAGAGTGGGGACAGTGATCTGGTATAGAGGGTAATGTTCTTAGATTTCGGGCAGTGATCTGGGATAGAGGATAATGTTCTGAGAGAGGGGACACTGATCTGGGATAGAGGGTAATGTTCTGGGAATGGGGACAGTGAACTGGGATAGAGGGTAATGTTCTGAGATTTCGGCCAGTGATCTGGGATAGAGGGTAATGTCCTGAGAGTGGGGACAATGATCTGGGATAGAGGGTAATGTTCTGAGAGTGGGGATAGTGATCTGGGATAGAGGTTAATGTTCTGAGAGTGGGGATAGTGAATTGGGATAAGGGGTAATGTTTTGAGAGTGGGGGCAGTGATCTGGGATAGAGGGTAATGTTCTGAGAGTGGGGACAGTGATCTGGTATAGAGGGTAATGTTCTGATGGCTAGTCCAGTGATCTGAGATAGAGGGTAATGTTCTGAGAGTGGGTATAGTGATCTGGGATAGAGGGTAATGTTCTGATAGTTAGGGCAGTGATCTGGGATAGTGGGTAATGTTCTCAGAGTGGGGGCAGTGATCTGGTATAGAGGGAAATGATCTGAGGTTTAGGGCAGTGATCTGGGATAGAGGGTAATGTTCTGAGAGACTGCGCAGTGTTCTGGGATAAACGGAAATGTTCTGAGATTGGGGACAGTGATCTGGGATAGAGGGTAATGTTCTGAGAGTTGGGACAGTGATCTGGGAGAGACGATAATGTTCTGAGTGTTCGGGCAGTCATCTGGGATGGAGGGTACTGTTCTGAGAGTTGGGGCAGTGATTTGGCACAGCAGGTAATATTCTGACAGTGGGGAAAGTGAGCTGGGATAGAGGGTAATGTTCTGAGAGTTAGTGCAGTGATCTGGGATAGAGGATAATGTTCTGGGAGTTAGTACAGTGATCTGGGACAGAGGGTAATGTTCTGAGAGAGTGGACAGTGATATGGGATAGAGGGTAATATTCTGGGAGAGGGGACAGTGATCTGGGATAGACGTTAATGTTCTGAAAGTGCGGATTGTGATCTAGGATAGAGGTTACGGTGCTGAGAGTTAGGGCAGTGATCTGGGATAGAGGGTAAAGTTCTGAGAGAGTGGACAGTGATCTGGGATAGAGGGTAATGTTCTGAGTGTTCGGGCAGTGATCTGGGATAGACAGTAATGTTCAGAGAGTGGGGGCAGTGATCTGGAACAGAGGGTAATATTCTGAGAGTGGGGGTCATGATCTGGGATAGAGGATAATGTTCTGAGAGTGGGGACAGTGATCTGGGATAGAGGGTAATGTTCTGGGAGTGGGGACAGTGAACTGGGATAGAGGGTAATGTTCTGAGATTTAGGGCAGTGATCTGGGATATAGGATAATGTTCTGAGAGAGGGGACACTGATCTGGGATAGAGGGTAATGTTCTGGGAGTGGGGACAGTGAACTGGGATAGAGGGTAATGTTCTGAGATTTCGGGCAGTGATCTGGGATAGAGGATAATGTTCTGAGAGAGGGGACACTGATCTGGGATAGAGGGTAATGTTCTGAGAGAGGGGACAGTGATCTGGGATAGACGTTAATGTTCTGAAAGTGGGGATAGTGAATTGGGATAAGGGTAATGTTTTGAGAGTGGGGGCAGTGATCTGGGATAGAGGGTAATGTTCTGAGAGTGGGGACAGTGATCTGGTATAGAGGGTAATGTTCTTAGATTTCGGGCAGTGATCTGGGATAGAGGATAATGTTCTGAGAGAGGGGACACTGATCTGGGATAGAGGGTAATGTTCTGGGAATGGGGACAGTGAACTGGGATAGAGGGTAATGTTCTGAGATTTCGGCCAGTGATCTGGGATAGAGGGTAATGTCCTGAGAGTGGGGACAATGATCTGGGATAGAGGGTAATGTTCTGAGAGTGGGGATAGTGATCTGGGATAGAGGTTAATGTTCTGAGAGTGGGGATAGTGAATTGGGATAAGGGGTAATGTTTTGAGAGTGGGGGCAGTGATCTGGGATAGAGGGTAATGTTCTGAGAGTGGGGACAGTGATCTGGTATAGAGGGTAATGTTCTGATGGCTAGTCCAGTGATCTGAGATAGAGGGTAATGTTCTGAGAGTGGGTATAGTGATCTGGGATAGAGGGTAATGTTCTGATAGTTAGGGCAGTGATCTGGGATAGTGGGTAATGTTCTCAGAGTGGGGGCAGTGATCTGGTATAGAGGGAAATGATCTGAGGTTTAGGGCAGTGATCTGGGATAGAGGGTAATGTTCTGAGAGACTGCGCAGTGTTCTGGGATAAACGGAAATGTTCTGAGATTGGGGACAGTGATCTGGGATAGAGGGTAATGTTCTGAGAGTTGGGACAGTGATCTGGGAGAGACGATAATGTTCTGAGTGTTCGGGCAGTCATCTGGGATGGAGGGTACTGTTCTGAGAGTTGGGGCAGTGATTTGGCACAGCAGGTAATATTCTGAGAGTGGGGAAAGTGAGCTGGGATAGAGGGTAATGTTCTGAGAGTTAGTGCAGTGATCTGGGATAGAGGATAATGTTCTGGGAGTTAGTACAGTGATCTGGGACAGAGGGTAATGTTCTGAGAGAGTGGACAGTGATATGGGATAGAGGGTAATATTCTGGGAGAGGGGACAGTGATCTGGGATAGACGTTAATGTTCTGAAAGTGCGGATTGTGATCTAGGATAGAGGTTACGGTGCTGAGAGTTAGGGCAGTGATCTGGGATAGAGGGTAAAGTTCTGAGAGAGTGGACAGTGATCTGGGATAGAGGGTAATGTTCTGAGTGTTCGGGCAGTGATCTGGGATAGACAGTAATGTTCAGAGAGTGGGGGCAGTGATCTGGAACAGAGGGTAATATTCTGAGAGTGGGGGTCATGATCTGGGATAGAGGATAATGTTCTGAGAGTGGGGACAGTGATCTGGGATAGAGGGTAATGTTCTGGGAGTGGGGACAGTGAACTGGGATAGAGGGTAATGTTCTGAGATTTAGGGCAGTGATCTGGGATATAGGATAATGTTCTGAGAGAGGGGACACTGATCTGGGATAGAGGGTAATGTTCTGGGAGTGGGGACAGTGAACTGGGATAGAGGGTAATGTTCTGAGATTTCGGGCAGTGATCTGGGATAGAGGATAATGTTCTGAGAGAGGGGACACTGATCTGGGATAGAGGGTAATGTTTTCGGAGTGGGGACAGTGAACTGGGAAAGAGGGTAATGTTCTGAGATTTCGGGCAGTGATCTGGGATAGAGGGTAATGTTCTGAGAGAGGGGATACTGATCTGGGATAGAGGGTAATGTTCTGAGAGAGGGGACAGTGATCTGGGATAGACGTTAATGTTCTGAAAGTGTGGATAGTGAATTGGGATAAGGGTAATGTTTTGAGAGTGGGGGCAGTGATCTGGGATAGAGGGTAATGTTCTGAGAGTGGGGACAGTGATCTGGTATAGAGGGTAATGTTCTTAGATTTCGGGCAGTGATCTGGGATAGAGGATAATGTTCTGAGAGAGGGGACACTGATCTGGGATAGAGGGTAATGTTCTGGGAATGGGGACAGTGAACTGGGATAGAGGGTAATGTTCTGAGATTTCGGCCAGTGATCTGGGATAGAGGGTAATGTCCTGAGAGTGGGGACAATGATCTGGGATAGAGGGTAATGTTCTGAGAGTGGGGATAGTGATCTGGGATAGAGGTTAATGTTCTGAGAGTGGGGATAGTGAATTGGGTTAAGGGGTAATGTTTTGAGAGTGGGGGCAGTGATCTGGGATAGAGGGTAATGTTCTGAGAGTGGGGACAGTGATCTGGTATAGAGGGTAATGTTCTGATGGCTAGTCCAGTGATCTGAGATAGAGGGTAATGTTCTGAGAGTGGGTATAGTGATCTGGGATAGAGGGTAATGTTCTGATAGTTAGGGCAGTGATCTGGGATAGTGGGTAATGTTCTCAGAGTGGGGGCAGTGATCTGGTATAGAGGGAAATGATCTGAGGTTTAGGGCAGTGATCTGGGATAGAGGGTAATGTTCTGAGAGACTGCGCAGTGTTCTGGGATAAACGGAAATGTTCTGAGATTGGGGACAGTGATCTGGGATAGAGGGTAATGTTCTGAGAGTTGGGACAGTGATCTGGGAGAGACGATAATGTTCTGAGTGTTCGGGCAGTCATCTGGGATGGAGGGTACTGTTCTGAGAGTTGGGGCAGTGATTTGGCACAGCAGGTAATATTCTGAGAGTGGGGAAAGTGAGCTGGGATAGAGGGTAATGTTCTGAGAGTTAGTGCAGTGATCTGGGATAGAGGATAATGTTCTGGGAGTTAGTACAGTGATCTGGGACAGAGGGTAATGTTCTGAGAGAGTGGACAGTGATATGGGATAGAGGGTAATATTCTGGGAGAGGGGACAGTGATCTGGGATAGACGTTAATGTTCTGAAAGTGCGGATTGTGATCTAGGATAGAGGTTACGGTGCTGAGAGTTAGGGCAGTGATCTGGGATAGAGGGTAAAGTTCTGAGAGAGTGGACAGTGATCTGGGATAGAGGGTAATGTTCTGAGTGTTCGGGCAGTGATCTGGGATAGACAGTAATGTTCAGAGAGTGGGGGCAGTGATCTGGAACAGAGGGTAATATTCTGAGAGTGGGGGTCATGATCTGGGATAGAGGATAATGTTCTGAGAGTGGGGACAGTGATCTGGGATAGAGGGTAATGTTCTGGGAGTGGGGACAGTGAACTGGGATAGAGGGTAATGTTCTGAGATTTAGGGCAGTGATCTGGGATATAGGATAATGTTCTGAGAGAGGGGACACTGATCTGGGATAGAGGGTAATGTTCTGGGAGTGGGGACAGTGAACTGGGATAGAGGGTAATGTTCTGAGATTTCGGGCAGTGATCTGGGATAGAGGATAATGTTCTGAGAGAGGGGACACTGATCTGGGATAGAGGGTAATGTTCTGAGAGAGGGGACAGTGATCTGGGATAGACGTTAATGTTCTGAAAGTGGGGATAGTGAATTGGGATAAGGGTAATGTTTTGAGAGTGGGGGCAGTGATCTGGGATAGAGGGTAATGTTCTGAGAGTGGGGACAGTGATCTGGTATAGAGGGTAATGTTCTTAGATTTCGGGCAGTGATCTGGGATAGAGGATAATGTTCTGAGAGAGGGGACACTGATCTGGGATAGAGGGTAATGTTCTGGGAATGGGGACAGTGAACTCGGATAGAGGGTAATGTTCTGAGATTTCGGCCAGTGATCTGGGATAGAGGGTAATGTCCTGAGAGTGGGGACAATGATCTGGGATAGAGGGTAATGTTCTGAGAGTGGGGATAGTGATCTGGGATAGAGGTTAATGTTCTGAGAGTGGGGATAGTGAATTGGGATAAGGGGTAATGTTTTGAGAGTGGGGGCAGTGATCTGGGATAGAGGGTAATGTTCTGAGAGTGGGGACAGTGATCTGGTATAGAGGGTAATGTTCTGATGGCTAGTCCAGTGATCTGAGATAGAGGGTAATGTTCTGAGAGTGGGTATAGTGATCTGGGATAGAGGGTAATGTTCTGATAGTTAGGGCAGTGATCTGGGATAGTGGGTAATGTTCTCAGAGTGGGGGCAGTGATCTGGTATAGAGGGAAATGATCTGAGGTTTAGGGCAGTGATCTGGGATAGAGGGTAATGTTCTGAGAGACTGCGCAGTGTTCTGGGATAAACGGAAATGTTCTGAGATTGGGGACAGTGATCTGGGATAGAGGGTAATGTTCTGAGAGTTGGGACAGTGATCTGGGAGAGACGATAATGTTCTGAGTGTTCGGGCAGTCATCTGGGATGGAGGGTACTGTTCTGAGAGTTGGGGCAGTGATTTGGCACAGCAGGTAATATTCTGAGAGTGGGGAAAGTGAGCTGGGATAGAGGGTAATGTTCTGAGAGTTAGTGCAGTGATCTGGGATAGAGGATAATGTTCTGGGAGTTAGTACAGTGATCTGGGACAGAGGGTAATGTTCTGAGAGAGTGGACAGTGATATGGGATAGAGGGTAATATTCTGGGAGAGGGGACAGTGATCTGGGATAGACGTTAATGTTCTGAAAGTGCGGATTGTGATCTAGGATAGAGGTTACGGTGCTGAGAGTTAGGGCAGTGATCTGGGATAGAGGGTAAAGTTCTGAGAGAGTGGACAGTGATCTGGGATAGAGGGTAATGTTCTGAGTGTTCGGGCAGTGATCTGGGATAGACAGTAATGTTCAGAGAGTGGGGGCAGTGATCTGGAACAGAGGGTAATATTCTGAGAGTGGGGGTCATGATCTGGGATAGAGGATAATGTTCTGAGAGTGGGGACAGTGATCTGGGATAGAGGGTAATGTTCTGGGAGTGGGGACAGTGAACTGGGATAGAGGGTAATGTTCTGAGATTTAGGGCAGTGATCTGGGATATAGGATAATGTTCTGAGAGAGGGGACACTGATCTGGGATAGAGGGTAATGTTCTGGGAGTGGGGACAGTGAACTGGGATAGAGGGTAATGTTCTGAGATTTCGGGCAGTGATCTGGGATAGAGGATAATGTTCTGAGAGAGGGGACACTGATCTGGGATAGAGGGTAATGTTTTGGGAGTGGGGACAGTGAACTGGGAAAGAGGGTAATGTTCTGAGATTTCGGGCAGTGATCTGGGATAGAGGGTAATGTTCTGAGAGAGGGGATACTGATCTGGGATAGAGGGTAATGTTCTGAGAGAGGGGACAGTGATCTGGGATAGACGTTAATGTTCTGAAAGTGGGGATAGTAAATTGGGATAAGGGTAATGTATTGAGAGTGGGGGCATTGATCTGGGATAGAGGGTAATGTTCTGAGAGTGGGGACAGTGATCTGGGATAGAGGGTAATGTTCTTAGATTTCGCGCAGTGATCTGGGATAGAGGATAATGTTCTGAGAGAGGGGACACTGATCTGGGATAGAGGGTAATGTTCTGGGAGTGGGGACAGTGAACTGGGATAGAGGGTAATGTTCTGAGATTTCGGGCAGTGATCTGGGATAGAGGGTAATTTCCTGAGAGTGGGGACAATGATCTGGGATAGAGGGTAATGTTCTGAGAGTGGGGATAGTGATCTGGGATAGAGGTTAATGTTCTGAGAGTGGGGATAGTGAATTGGGATAAGGGGTAATGTTTTGAGAGTGGGGGCAGTGATCTGGGATAGAGGGTAATGTTCTGAGAGTGGGGACAGTGATCTGGTATAGAGGGTAATGTTCTGATGGTTAGTCCAGTGATCTGAGATAGAGGGTAATGTTCTGAGAGTGGGTATCGTGATCTGGGATAGAGGGTAATGTTCTGATAGTTAGGGCAGTGATCTGGGATAGTGGGTAATGTTCTCAGAGTGGGGGCAGTGATCTGGTATAGAGGGAAATGATCTGAGATTTAGGGCAGTGATCTGGGATAGAGGGTAATGTTCTGAGAGACTGCGCAGTGTTCTGGGATAAACGGAAATGTTCTGAGATTGGGGACAGTGATCTGGGATAGAGGGTAATGTTCTGAGAGTTGGGACAGTGATCTGGGAGAGACGATAATGTTCTGAGTGTTCGGGCAGTCATCTGGGATGGAGGGTAATGTTCTGAGAGTTGGGGCAGTGATTTGGCACAGCAGGTAATATTCTGAGAGTGGGGACAGTGAGCTGGGATAGAGGGTAATGTTCTGAGAGTTAGTGCAGTGATCTGGGATAGAGGGTAATGTTCTGGGAGTTAGTACAGTGATCTGGGACAGAGGGTAATGTTCTGAGAGAGTGGACAGTGATATGGGATAGAGGGTAATATTCTGGGAGAGGGGACAGTGATCTGGGATAGACGTTAATGTTCTGAAAGTGCGGATTGTGATCTGGGATAGAGGTTAAGGTTGTGAGAGTTAGGGCAGTGATCTGGGATAGAGGGTAAAGTTCTGAGAGAGTGGACAGTGATCTGGGATAGAGGGTAATGTTCTGAGTGTTCGGGCAGTGATCTGGGATAGACAGTAATGTTCAGAGAGTGGGGGCAGTGATCTGGAACAGAGGGTAATATTCTGAGAGTGGGGGTCATGATCTGGGATAGAGGGTAATGTTCTGAGAGTGGGGACAATGATCTGGGATAGAGGATAATGTTCTGAGAGTGGGGACAGTGATCTGGGATAGAGGATAATGTTCTGAGAGAGGGGACACTGATCTGCGATAGAGGGTAATGTTCTGGGAGTGGGGACAGTGAACTAGGATAGAGGGTAATGTTCTGAGATTTCGGGCAGTGATCTGGGATAGAGGGTAATGTTCTGAGAATGGGGACAGTGATCTGGGATAGAGGATAATGTTCTGAGAGAGGGGTCAGTGATCTGGGAGAGAGGTTAATGTTCTGAGAGTGGGGACAGTGATCTTGGATGGAGGGTAATGTTCTGAGAGTGGGGACAGTGATCTGGGATCGAGGGTAATGTTGTGAGAGTGGGGGCAGTGATCCGGGATAGAGGGTAATGTTCTGAGAGTGGGGTCAGTGATCTGGGACAGAGGGTAATGTCCTAAGCGTGGGGATACTGATCTGGGATAGAGGGTAATGTTCTGAGAGAGGGGACAGTGATCTGGGATAGACGTTAATGTTCTGAAAGTGCGGATTGTGATCTGGGATAGAGGTTAAGGTTCTGAGTGTTAGGGCAGTGATCTGGGAGAGAGGGTAATGTTCTGAGAGTGGGGACAGTGAATTGGGATAGAGGGTAATGTTCTGAGAGTTAGGGCAGTGATCTGGGATAGAGTGTAATGTTCTGAGAGTGGGGACAGTGATCTGGGATAGAGGTTAATTTTCTGAGTGTTCGGCGAGTGTTCTGGGATCGAGGGTAATGTTCTGAGAGTCGGGGCAGTGTTCTGGGACAGACGTTAATGTTCTGAGAGTGGGGATAGTGATCTGGGATAGAGGGTAATGTTCTGAGAGTGGGGATAGTGAATTGGGATAAGGGGTAATGTTTTGAGAGTGGGGGCAGTGATCTGGGATAGAGGGTAATGTTTTGATGGTTAGTCCAGTGATCTGAGATAGAGGGTAATGTTCTGAGAGTGGGTATAGTGATCTGGGATAGAGGGTAATGTTCTGATAGTTAGGGCAGAGATCTGGGATAGTGGGTAATGTTCTCAGAGTGGGGTCAGTCATCTGGTATGGAGGGAAATGATCTGAGATTTAGGGCAGTGATCTGGGATAGAGGGTAATGTTCTGAGAGACTGCGCAGTGTTCTGGGATAAACGGAAATGTTCTGAGATTGGGGACAGTGATCTGGGATAGAGGGTAATGTTCTGAGAGTTGGGACAGTGATCTGGGAGAGACGATAATGTTCTGAGTGTTCGGGCAGTCACCTGGGATGGAGGGTACTGTTCTGAGAGTTGGGGCAGTGATTTCGCACAGCAGGTAATATTCTGAGAGTGGGGACAGTGAGCTGGGATAGAGGGTAATGTTCTGAGAGTTAGTGCAGTGATCTGGGATAGAGGATAATGTTCTGGGAGTTAGTACAGTGATCTGGGACAGAGGGTAATGTTCTGAGAGAGTGGACAGTGATATGGGATGGAGGGTAATATTCTGGGAGAGGGGACAGTGATCTGGGATAGACGTTAATGTTCTGAAAGTGCGGATTGTGATCTGGGATAGAGGTTAAGGTTCTGAGAGTGAGGGCAGTGATCTGGGATAGAGGGTAATATGCTGAGAGTGAGGACAGTGATCTGGGATAGAGGATCATGTTCTGAGTGATCGGGCAGTGATCTGCTATAGACAGTAATGTTCAGAGAGTGGGGGCAGTGATCTGGAACAGAGGGTAATATTCTGAGAGTGGGGGTCATGATCTGGGATAGAGGGTAATGTCCTGAGAGTGGGGACAATGATCTGGGATAGAGGGTAATGTTCTGGGAGTGGGGACAGTGAACTGGGATAGAGGGTAATGTTCTGAGATTTAGGGCAGTGATCTGGGATATAGGATAATGTTCTGAGAGAGGGGACACTGATCTGGGATAGAGGGTAATGTTCTGGGAGTGGGGACAGTGAACTGGGATAGAGGGTAATGTTCTGAGATTTCGGGCAGTGATCTGGGATAGAGGATAATGTTCTGAGAGAGGGGACACTGATCTGGGATAGAGGGTAATGTTCTGGGAGTGGGGACAGTGAACTGGGATAGAGGGTAATGTTCTGAGTGTTCGGCGAGTGTTCTGGGATCGAGGGTAATGTTCTGAGAGTCGGGGCAGTGTTCTGGGACAGACGTTAATGTTCTGAGAGTGGGGATAGTGATCTGGGATAGAGGGTAATGTTCTGAGAGTGGGGATAGTGAATTGGGATAAGGGGTAATGTTTTGAGAGTGGGGGCAGTGATCTGGGATAGAGGGTAATGTTTTGATGGTTAGTCCAGTGATCTGAGATAGAGGGTAATGTTCTGAGAGTGGGTATAGTGATCTGGGATAGAGGGTAATGTTCTGATAGTTAGGGCAGAGATCTGGGATAGTGGGTAATGTTCTCAGAGTGGGGGCAGTGATCTGGGATAGAGGGTAATGTTCTGGGAGTGGGGACAGTCAACTGGGATAGAGGGTAATGTTCTGAGATTTAGGGCAGTGATCTGGGATATAGGATAATGTTCTGAGAGAGGGGACACTGATCTGGGATAGAGGGTAATGTTCTGGGAGTGGGGACAGTGAACTGGGATAGAGGGTAATGTTCTGAGATTTCGGGCAGTGATCTGGGATAGAGGATAATGTTCTGAGAGAGGGGACACTGATCTGGGATAGAGGGTAATGTTCTGGGAGTGGGGACAGTGAACTGGGATAGAGGGTAATGTTCTGAGATTTCGGGCAGTGATCTGGGATAGAGGGTAATGTTCTGAGAGAGGGGATACTGATCTGGGATAGAGGGTAATGTTCTGAGAGAGGGGACAGTGATCTGGGATAGACGTTAATGTTCTGAAAGTGGGGATAGTGAATTGGGATAAGGGTAATGTTTTGAGAGTGGGGGCAGTGATCTGGGATAGAGGGTAATGTTCTGAGAGTGGGGACAGTGATCTGGTATAGAGGGTAATGTTCTTAGATTTCGGGCAGTGATCTGGGATAGAGGATAATGTTCTGAGAGAGGGGACACTGATCTGGGATAGAGGGTAATGTTCTGGGAATGGGGACAGTGAACTGGGATAGAGGGTAATGTTCTGAGATTTCGGCCAGTGATCTGGGATAGAGGGTAATGTCCTGAGAGTGGGGACAATGATCTGGGATAGAGGGTAATGTTCTGAGAGTGGGGATAGTGATCTGGGATAGAGGTTAATGTTCTGAGAGTGGGGATAGTGAATTGGGATAAGGGGTAATGTTTTGAGAGTGGGGGCAGTGATCTGGGATAGAGGGTAATGTTCTGAGAGTGGGGACAGTGATCTGGTATAGAGGGTAATGTTCTGAGAGTGGGGATAGTGAATTGGGATAAGGGGTAATGTTTTGAGAGTGGGGGCAGTGATCTGGGATAGAGGGTAATGTTTTGATGGTTAGTCCAGTGATCTGAGATAGAGGGTAATGTTCTGAGAGTGGGTATAGTGATCTGGGATAGAGGGTAATGTTCTGATAGTTAGGGCAGAGATCTGGGATAGTGGGTAATGTTCTCAGAGTGGGGTCAGTCATCTGGTATGGAGGGAAATGATCTGAGATTTAGGGCAGTGATCTGGGATAGAGGGTAATGTTCTGAGAGACTGCGCAGTGTTCTGGGATAAACGGAAATGTTCTGAGATTGGGGACAGTGATCTGGGATAGAGGGTAATGTTCTGAGAGTTGGGACAGTGATCTGGGAGAGACGATAATGTTCTGAGTGTTCGGGCAGTCACCTGGGATGGAGGGTACTGTTCTGAGAGTTGGGGCAGTGATTTGGCACAGCAGGTAATATTCTGAGAGTGGGGACAGTGAGCTGGGATAGAGGGTAATGTTCTGAGAGTTAGTGCAGTGATCTGGGATAGAGGGTAATGTTCTGGGAGTTAGTACAGTGATCTGGGACAGAGGGTAATGTTCTGAGAGAGTGGACAGTGATATGGGATAGAGGGTAATATTCTGAGAGTGAGGGCAGTGATCTGGGATAGAGGGTAATGTTCTGGGAGAGGGGACAGTGATCTGGGATAGACGTTAATGTTCTGAAAGTGCGGATTGTGATCTGGGATAGAGGTTAAGGTTCTGAGAGTGAGGGCAGTGATCTGGGATAGAGGGTAATATGCTGAGAGTGAGGACAGTGATCTGGGATAGAGGATCATGTTCTGAGTGATCGGGCAGTGATCTGCTATAGACAGTAATGTTCAGAGAGTGGGGGCAGTGATCTGGAACAGAGGGTAATATTCTGAGAGTGGGGGTCATGATCTGGGATAGAGGGTAATGTCCTGAGAGTGGGGACAATGATCTGGGATAGAGGGTAATGTTCTGGGAGTGGGGACAGTGAACTGGGATAGAGGGTAATGTTCTGAGATTTAGGGCAGTGATCTGGGATATAGGATAATGTTCTGAGAGAGGGGACACTGATCTGGGATAGAGGGTAATGTTCTGGGAGTGGGGACAGTGAACTGGGATAGAGGGTAATGTTCTGAGATTTCGGGCAGTGATCTGGGATAGAGGATAATGTTCTGAGAGAGGGGACACTGATCTGGGATAGAGGGTAATGTTCTGGGAGTGGGGACAGTGAACTGGGATAGAGGGTAATGTTCTGAGTGTTCGGCGAGTGTTCTGGGATCGAGGGTAATGTTCTGAGAGTCGGGGCAGTGTTCTGGGACAGACGTTAATGTTCTGAGAGTGGGGATAGTGATCTGGGATAGAGGGTAATGTTCTGAGAGTGGGGATAGTGAATTGGGATAAGGGGTAATGTTTTGAGAGTGGGGGCAGTGATCTGGGATAGAGGGTAATGTTTTGATGGTTAGTCCAGTGATCTGAGATAGAGGGTAATGTTCTGAGAGTGGGTATAGTGATCTGGGATAGAGGGTAATGTTCTGATAGTTAGGGCAGAGATCTGGGATAGTGGGTAATGTTCTCAGAGTGGGGGCAGTGATCTGGGATAGAGGGTAATGTTCTGGGAGTGGGGACAGTCAACTGGGATAGAGGGTAATGTTCTGAGATTTAGGGCAGTGATCTGGGATATAGGATAATGTTCTGAGAGAGGGGACACTGATCTGGGATAGAGGGTAATGTTCTGGGAGTGGGGACAGTGAACTGGGATAGAGGGTAATGTTCTGAGATTTCGGGCAGTGATCTGGGATAGAGGATAATGTTCTGAGAGAGGGGACACTGATCTGGGATAGAGGGTAATGTTCTGGGAGTGGGGACAGTGAACTGGGATAGAGGGTAATGTTCTGAGATTTCGGGCAGTGATCTGGGATAGAGGGTAATGTTCTGAGAGAGGGGATACTGATCTGGGATAGAGGGTAATGTTCTGAGAGAGGGGACAGTGATCTGGGATAGACGTTAATGTTCTGAAAGTGGGGATAGTGAATTGGGATAAGGGTAATGTTTTGAGAGTGGGGGCAGTGATCTGGGATAGAGGGTAATGTTCTGAGAGTGGGGACAGTGATCTGGTATAGAGGGTAATGTTCTTAGATTTCGGGCAGTGATCTGGGATAGAGGATAATGTTCTGAGAGAGGGGACACTGATCTGGGATAGAGGGTAATGTTCTGGGAATGGGGACAGTGAACTGGGATAGAGGGTAATGTTCTGAGATTTCGGCCAGTGATCTGGGATAGAGGGTAATGTCCTGAGAGTGGGGACAATGATCTGGGATAGAGGGTAATGTTCTGAGAGTGGGGATAGTGATCTGGGATAGAGGTTAATGTTCTGAGAGTGGGGATAGTGAATTGGGATAAGGGGTAATGTTTTGAGAGTGGGGGCAGTGATCTGGGATAGAGGGTAATGTTCTGAGAGTGGGGACAGTGATCTGGTATAGAGGGTAATGTTCTGAGAGTGGGGATAGTGAATTGGGATAAGGGGTAATGTTTTGAGAGTGGGGGCAGTGATCTGGGATAGAGGGTAATGTTTTGATGGTTAGTCCAGTGATCTGAGATAGAGGGTAATGTTCTGAGAGTGGGTATAGTGATCTGGGATAGAGGGTAATGTTCTGATAGTTAGGGCAGAGATCTGGGATAGTGGGTAATGTTCTCAGAGTGGGGTCAGTCATCTGGTATGGAGGGAAATGATCTGAGATTTAGGGCAGTGATCTGGGATAGAGGGTAATGTTCTGAGAGACTGCGCAGTGTTCTGGGATAAACGGAAATGTTCTGAGATTGGGGACAGTGATCTGGGATAGAGGGTAATGTTCTGAGAGTTGGGACAGTGATCTGGGAGAGACGATAATGTTCTGAGTGTTCGGGCAGTCACCTGGGATGGAGGGTACTGTTCTGAGAGTTGGGGCAGTGATTTGGCACAGCAGGTAATATTCTGAGAGTGGGGACAGTGAGCTGGGATAGAGGGTAATGTTCTGAGAGTTAGTGCAGTGATCTGGGATAGAGGGTAATGTTCTGGGAGTTAGTACAGTGATCTGGGACAGAGGGTAATGTTCTGAGAGAGTGGACAGTGATATGGGATAGAGGGTAATATTCTGAGAGTGAGGGCAGTGATCTGGGATAGAGGGTAATGTTCTGGGAGAGGGGACAGTGATCTGGGATAGACGTTAATGTTCTGAAAGTGCGGATTGTGATCTGGGATAGAGGTTAAGGTTCTGAGAGTGAGGGCAGTGATCTGGGATAGAGGGTAATATGCTGAGAGTGAGGACAGTGATCTGGGATAGAGGATCATGTTCTGAGTGATCGGGCAGTGATCTGCTATAGACAGTAATGTTCAGAGAGTGGGGGCAGTGATCTGGAACAGAGGGTAATATTCTGAGAGTGGGGGTCATGATCTGGGATAGAGGGTAATGTCCTGAGAGTGGGGACAATGATCTGGGATAGAGGGTAATGTTCTGGGAGTGGGGACAGTGAACTGGGATAGAGGGTAATGTTCTGAGATTTAGGGCAGTGATCTGGGATATAGGATAATGTTCTGAGAGAGGGGACACTGATCTGGGATAGAGGGTAATGTTCTGGGAGTGGGGACAGTGAACTGGGATAGAGGGTAATGTTCTGAGATTTCGGGCAGTGATCTGGGATAGAGGATAATGTTCTGAGAGAGGGGACACTGATCTGGGATAGAGGGTAATGTTCTGGGAGTGGGGACAGTGAACTGGGATAGAGGGTAATGTTCTGAGTGTTCGGCGAGTGTTCTGGGATCGAGGGTAATGTTCTGAGAGTCGGGGCAGTGTTCTGGGACAGACGTTAATGTTCTGAGAGTGGGGATAGTGATCTGGGATAGAGGGTAATGTTCTGAGAGTGGGGATAGTGAATTGGGATAAGGGGTAATGTTTTGAGAGTGGGGGCAGTGATCTGGGATAGAGGGTAATGTTTTGATGGTTAGTCCAGTGATCTGAGATAGAGGGTAATGTTCTGAGAGTGGGTATAGTGATCTGGGATAGAGGGTAATGTTCTGATAGTTAGGGCAGAGATCTGGGATAGTGGGTAATGTTCTCAGAGTGGGGGCAGTGATCTGGGATAGAGGGTAATGTTCTGGGAGTGGGGACAGTCAACTGGGATAGAGGGTAATGTTCTGAGATTTAGGGCAGTGATCTGGGATATAGGATAATGTTCTGAGAGAGGGGACACTGATCTGGGATAGAGGGTAATGTTCTGGGAGTGGGGACAGTGAACTGGGATAGAGGGTAATGTTCTGAGATTTCGGGCAGTGATCTGGGATAGAGGATAATGTTCTGAGAGAGGGGACACTGATCTGGGATAGAGGGTAATGTTCTGGGAGTGGGGACAGTGAACTGGGATAGAGGGTAATGTTCTGAGATTTCGGGCAGTGATCTGGGATAGAGGGTAATGTTCTGAGAGAGGGGATACTGATCTGGGATAGAGGGTAATGTTCTGAGAGAGGGGACAGTGATCTGGGATAGACGTTAATGTTCTGAAAGTGGGGATAGTGAATTGGGATAAGGGTAATGTTTTGAGAGTGGGGGCAGTGATCTGGGATAGAGGGTAATGTTCTGAGAGTGGGGACAGTGATCTGGTATAGAGGGTAATGTTCTTAGATTTCGGGCAGTGATCTGGGATAGAGGATAATGTTCTGAGAGAGGGGACACTGATCTGGGATAGAGGGTAATGTTCTGGGAATGGGGACAGTGAACTGGGATAGAGGGTAATGTTCTGAGATTTCGGCCAGTGATCTGGGATAGAGGGTAATGTCCTGAGAGTGGGGACAATGATCTGGGATAGAGGGTAATGTTCTGAGAGTGGGGATAGTGATCTGGGATAGAGGTTAATGTTCTGAGAGTGGGGATAGTGAATTGGGATAAGGGGTAATGTTTTGAGAGTGGGGGCAGTGATCTGGGATAGAGGGTAATGTTCTGAGAGTGGGGACAGTGATCTGGTATAGAGGGTAATGTTCTGATGGTTAGTCCAGTGATCTGAGATAGAGGGTAATGTTCTGAGAGTGGGTATCGTGATCTGGGATAGAGGGTAATGTTCTGATAGTTAGGGCAGTGATCTGGGATAGTGGGTAATGTTCTCAGAGTGGGGGCAGTGATCTGGTATAGAGGGAAATGATCTGAGATTTAGGGCAGTGATCTGGGATAGAGGGTAATGTTCTGAGAGTTAGTGCAGTGATCTGGGATAGAGGATAATGTTCTGGGAGTTAGTACAGTGATCTGGGACAGAGGGTAATGTTCTGAGAGAGTGGACAGTGATATGGGATAGAGGGTAATATTCTGGGAGAGGGGACAGTGATCTGGGATAGACGTTAATGTTCTGAAAGTGCGGATTGTGATCTAGGATAGAGGTTACGGTGCTGAGAGTTAGGGCAGTGATCTGGGATAGAGGGTAAAGTTCTGAGAGAGTGGACAGTGATCTGGGATAGAGGGTAATGTTCTGAGTGTTCGGGCAGTGATCTGGGATAGACAGTAATGTTCAGAGAGTGGGGGCAGTGATCTGGAACAGAGGGTAATATTCTGAGAGTGGGGGTCATGATCTGGGATAGAGGATAATGTTCTGAGAGTGGGGACAGTGATCTGGGATAGAGGGTAATGTTCTGGGAGTGGGGACAGTGAACTGGGATAGAGGGTAATGTTCTGAGATTTAGGGCAGTGATCTGGGATATAGGATAATGTTCTGAGAGAGGGGACACTGATCTGGGATAGAGGGTAATGTTCTGGGAGTGGGGACAGTGAACTGGGATAGAGGGTAATGTTCTGAGATTTCGGGCAGTGATCTGGGATAGAGGGTAATGTTCTGAGAGAGGGGACAGTGATCTGGGATAGACGTTAATGTTCTGAAAGTGGGGATAGTAAATTGGGATAAGGGTAATGTATTGAGAGTGGGGGCATTGATCTGGGATAGAGGGTAATGTTCTGAGAGTGGGGACAGTGATCTGGGATAGAGGGTAATGTTCTTAGATTTCGCGCAGTGATCTGGGATAGAGGATAATGTTCTGAGAGAGGGGACACTGATCTGGGATAGAGGGTAATGTTCTGGGAGTGGGGACAGTGAACTGGGATAGAGGGTAATGTTCTGAGATTTCGGGCAGTGATCTGGGATAGAGGGTAATTTCCTGAGAGTGGGGACAATGATCTGGGATAGAGGGTAATGTTCTGAGAGTGGGGATAGTGATCTGGGATAGAGGTTAATGTTCTGAGAGTGGGGATAGTGAATTGGGATAAGGGGTAATGTTTTGAGAGTGGGGGCAGTGATCTGGGATAGAGGGTAATGTTCTGAGAGTGGGGACAGTGATCTGGTATAGAGGGTAATGTTCTGATGGTTAGTCCAGTGATCTGAGATAGAGGGTAATGTTCTGAGAGTGGGTATCGTGATCTGGGATAGAGGGTAATGTTCTGATAGTTAGGGCAGTGATCTGGGATAGTGGGTAATGTTCTCAGAGTGGGGGCAGTGATCTGGTATAGAGGGAAATGATCTGAGATTTAGGGCAGTGATCTGGGATAGAGGGTAATGTTCTGAGAGACTGCGCAGTGTTCTGGGATAAACGGAAATGTTCTGAGATTGGGGACAGTGATCTGGGATAGAGGGTAATGTTCTGAGAGTTGGGACAGTGATCTGGGAGAGACGATAATGTTCTGAGTGTTCGGGCAGTCATCTGGGATGGAGGGTAATGTTCTGAGAGTTGGGGCAGTGATTTGGCACAGCAGGTAATATTCTGAGAGTGGGGACAGTGAGCTGGGATAGAGGGTAATGTTCTGAGAGTTAGTGCAGTGATCTGGGATAGAGGGTAATGTTCTGGGAGTTAGTACAGTGATCTGGGACAGAGGGTAATGTTCTGAGAGAGTGGACAGTGATATGGGATAGAGGGTAATATTCTGGGAGAGGGGACAGTGATCTGGGATAGACGTTAATGTTCTGAAAGTGCGGATTGTGATCTGGGATAGAGGTTAAGGTTGTGAGAGTTAGGGCAGAGATCTGGGATAGTGGGTAATGTTCTCAGAGTGGGGGCAGTGATCTGGGATAGAGGGTAATGTTCTGGGAGTGGGGACAGTCAACTGGGATAGAGGGTAATGTTCTGAGATTTAGGGCAGTGATCTGGGATATAGGATAATGTTCTGAGAGAGGGGACACTGATCTGGGATAGAGGGTAATGTTCTGGGAGTGGGGACAGTGAACTGGGATAGAGGGTAATGTTCTGAGATTTCGGGCAGTGATCTGGGATAGAGGATAATGTTCTGAGAGAGGGGATACTGATCTGGGATAGAGGGTAATGTTCTGAGAGAGGGGACAGTGATCTGGGATAGACGTTAATGTTCTGAAAGTGGGGATTGTGAATTGGGATAAGGGTAATGTTTTGAGAGTGGGGGCAGTGATCTGGGATAGAGGGTAATGTTCTGAGAGTGGGGACAGTGATCTGGTATAGAGGGTAATGTTCTTAGATTTCGGGCAGTGATCTGGGATAGAGGATAATGTTCTGAGAGAGGGGACACTGATCTGGGATAGAGGGTAATGTTCTGGGAATGGGGACAGTGAACTGGGATAGAGGGTAATGTTCTGAGATTTCGGCCAGTGATCTGGGATAGAGGGTAATGTCCTGAGAGTGGGGACAATGATCTGGGATAGAGGGTAATGTTCTGAGAGTGGGGATAGTGATCTGGGATAGAGGTTAATGTTCTGAGAGTGGGGATAGTGAATTGGGATAAGGGGTAATGTTTTGAGAGTGGGGGCAGTGATCTGGGATAGAGGGTAATGTTCTGAGAGTGGGGACAGTGATCTGGTATAGAGGGTAATGTTCTGATGGCTAGTCCAGTGATCTGAGATAGAGGGTAATGTTCTGAGAGTGGGTATAGTGATCTGGGATAGAGGGTAATGTTCTGATAGTTAGGGCAGTGATCTGGGATAGTGGGTAATGTTCTCAGAGTGGGGGCAGTGATCTGGTATAGAGGGAAATGATCTGAGGTTTAGGGCAGTGATCTGGGATAGAGGGTAATGTTCTGAGAGACTGCGCAGTGTTCTGGGATAAACGGAAATGTTCTGAGATTGGGGACAGTGATCTGGGATAGAGGGTAATGTTCTGAGAGTTGGGACAGTGATCTGGGAGAGACGATAATGTTCTGAGTGTTCGGGCAGTCATCTGGGATGGAGGGTACTGTTCTGAGAGTTGGGGCAGCGATTTGGCACAGCAGGTAATATTCTGAGAGTGGGGACAGTGAGCTGGGATAGAGGGTAATGTTCTGAGAGTTAGTGCAGTGATCTGGGATAGAGGATAATGTTCTGGGAGTTAGTACAGTGATCTGGGACAGAGGGTAATGTTCTGAGAGAGTGGACAGTGATATGGGATAGAGGGTAATATTCTGGGAGAGGGGACAGTGATCTGGGATAGACGTTAATGTTCTGAAAGTGCGGATTGTGATCTAGGATAGAGGTTACGGTGCTGAGAGTTAGGGCAGTGATCTGGGATAGAGGGTAAAGTTCTGAGAGAGTGGACAGTGATCTGGGATAGAGGGTAATGTTCTGAGTGTTCGGGCAGTGATCTGGGATAGACAGTAATGTTCAGAGAGTGGGGGCAGTGATCTGGAACAGAGGGTAATATTCTGAGAGTGGGGGTCATGATCTGGGATAGAGGATAATGTTCTGAGAGTGGGGACAGTGATCTGGGATAGAGGGTAATGTTCTGGGAGTGGGGACAGTGAACTGGGATAGAGGGTAATGTTCTGAGATTTAGGGCAGTGATCTGGGATATAGGATAATGTTCTGAGAGAGGGGACACTGATCTGGGATAGAGGGTAATGTTCTGGGAGTGGGGACAGTGAACTGGGATAGAGGGTAATGTTCTGAGATTTCGGGCAGTGATCTGGGATAGAGGGTAATGTTCTGAGAGAGGGGATACTGATCTGGGATAGAGGGTAATGTTCTGAGAGAGGGGACAGTGATCTGGGATAGACGTTAATGTTCTGAAAGTGGGGATAGTAAATTGGGATAAGGGTAATGTATTGAGAGTGGGGGCATTGATCTGGGATAGAGGGTAATGTTCTGAGAGTGGGGACAGTGATCTGGGATAGAGGGTAATGTTCTTAGATTTCGGGCAGTGATCTGGGATAGAGGATAATGTTCTGAGAGAGGGGACACTGATCTGGGATAGAGGGTAATGTTCTGGGAGTGGGGACAGTGAACTGGGATAGAGGGTAATGTTCTGAGATTTCGGGCAGTGATCTGGGATAGAGGGTAATTTCCTGAGAGTGGGGACAATGATCTGGGATAGAGGGTAATGTTCTGAGAGTGGGGATAGTGATCTGGGATAGAGGTTAATGTTCTGAGAGTGGGGATAGTGAATTGGGATAAGGGGTAATGTTTTGAGAGTGGGGGCAGTGATCTGGGATAGAGGGTAATGTTCTGAGAGTGGGGACAGTGATCTGGTATAGAGGGTAATGTTCTGATGGTTAGTCCAGTGATCTGAGATAGAGGGTAATGTTCTGAGAGTGGGTATCGTGATCTGGGATAGAGGGTAATGTTCTGATAGTTAGGGCAGTGATCTGGGATAGTGGGTAATGTTCTCAGAGTGGGGGCAGTGATCTGGTATAGAGGGAAATGATCTGAGATTTAGGGCAGTGATCTGGGATAGAGGGTAATGTTCTGAGAGACTGCGCAGTGTTCTGGGATAAACGGAAATGTTCTGAGATTGGGGACAGTGATCTGGGATAGAGGGTAATGTTCTGAGAGTTGGGACAGTGATCTGGGAGAGACGATAATGTTCTGAGTGTTCGGGCAGTCATCTGGGATGGAGGGTAATGTTCTGAGAGTTGGGGCAGTGATTTGGCACAGCAGGTAATATTCTGAGAGTGGGGACAGTGAGCTGGGATAGAGGGTATTGTTCTGAGAGTTAGTGCAGTGATCTGGGATAGAGGGTAATGTTCTGGGAGTTAGTACAGTGATCTGGGACAGAGGGTAATGTTCTGAGAGAGTGGACAGTGATATGGGATAGAGGGTAATATTCTGGGAGAGGGGACAGTGATCTGGGATAGACGTTAATGTTCTGAAAGTGCGGATTGTGATCTGGGATAGAGGTTAAGGTTGTGAGAGTTAGGGCAGTGATCTGGGATAGAGGGTAAAGTTCTGAGAGAGTGGACAGTGATCTGGGATAGAGGGTAATGTTCTGAGTGTTCGGGCAGTGATCTGGGATAGACAGTAATGTTCAGAGAGTGGGGGCAGTGATCTGGAACAGAGGGTAATATTCTGAGAGTGGGGGTCATGATCTGGGATAGAGGGTAATGTTCTGAGAGTGGGGACAATGATCTGGGATAGAGGATAATGTTCTGAGAGTGGGGACAGTGATCTGGGATAGAGGATAATGTTCTGAGAGAGGGGACACTGATCTGCGATAGAGGGTAATGTTCTGGGAGTGGGGACAGTGAACTAGGATAGAGGGTAATGTTCTGAGATTTCGGGCAGTGATCTGGGATAGAGGGTAATGTTCTGAGAATGGGGACAGTGATCTGGGATAGAGGATAATGTTCTGAGAGAGGGGTCAGTGATCTGGGAGAGAGGTTAATGTTCTGAGAGTGGGGACAGTGATCTTGGATGGAGGGTAATGTTCTGAGAGTGGGGACAGTGATCTGGGATCGAGGGTAATGTTGTGAGAGTGGGGGCAGTGATCCGGGATAGAGGGTAATGTTCTGAGAGTGGGGTCAGTGATCTGGGACAGAGGGTAATGTCCTAAGCGTGGGGATACTGATCTGGGATAGAGGGTAATGTTCTGAGAGAGGGGACAGTGATCTGGGATAGACGTTAATGTTCTGAAAGTGCGGATTGTGATCTGGGATAGAGGTTAAGGTTCTGAGTGTTAGGGCAGTGATCTGGGAGAGAGGGTAATGTTCTGAGAGTGGGGACAGTGAATTGGGATAGAGGGTAATGTTCTGAGAGTTAGGGCAGTGATCTGGGATAGAGTGTAATGTTCTGAGAGTGGGGACAGTGATCTGGGATAGAGGTTAATTTTCTGAGTGTTCGGCGAGTGTTCTGGGATCGAGGGTAATGTTCTGAGAGTCGGGGCAGTGTTCTGGGACAGACGTTAATGTTCTGAGAGTGGGGATAGTGATCTGGGATAGAGGGTAATGTTCTGAGAGTGGGGATAGTGAATTGGGATAAGGGGTAATGTTTTGAGAGTGGGGCAGTGATCTGGGATAGAGGGTAATGTTTTGATGGTTAGTCCAGTGATCTGAGATAGAGGGTAATGTTCTGAGAGTGGGTATAGTGATCTGGGATAGAGGGTAATGTTCTGATAGTTAGGGCAGAGATCTGGGATAGTGGGTAATGTTCTCAGAGTGGGGTCAGTCATCTGGTATGGAGGGAAATGATCTGAGATTTAGGGCAGTGATCTGGGATAGAGGGTAATGTTCTGAGAGACTGCGCAGTGTTCTGGGATAAACGGAAATGTTCTGAGATTGGGGACAGTGATCTGGGATAGAGGGTAATGTTCTGAGAGTTGGGACAGTGATCTGGGAGAGACGATAATGTTCTGAGTGTTCGGGCAGTCACCTGGGATGGAGGGTACTGTTCTGAGAGTTGGGGCAGTGATTTCGCACAGCAGGTAATATTCTGAGAGTGGGGACAGTGAGCTGGGATAGAGGGTAATGTTCTGAGAGTTAGTGCAGTGATCTGGGATAGAGGGTAATGTTCTGGGAGTTAGTACAGTGATCTGGGACAGAGGGTAATGTTCTGAGAGAGTGGACAGTGATATGGGATAGAGGGTAATATTCTGAGAGTGAGGGCAGTGATCTGGGATAGAGGGTAATGTTCTGGGAGAGGGGACAGTGATCTGGGATAGACGTTAATGTTCTGAAAGTGCGGATTGTGATCTGGGATAGAGGTTAAGGTTCTGAGAGTGAGGGCAGTGATCTGGGATAGAGGGTAATATGCTGAGAGTGAGGACAGTGATCTGGGATAGAGGATCATGTTCTGAGTGATCGGGCAGTGATCTGCTATAGACAGTAATGTTCAGAGAGTGGGGGCAGTGATCTGGAACAGAGGGTAATATTCTGAGAGTGGGGGTCATGATCTGGGATAGAGGGTAATGTCCTGAGAGTGGGGACAATGATCTGGGATAGAGGGTAATGTTCTGGGAGTGGGGACAGTGAACTGGGATAGAGGGTAATGTTCTGAGATTTAGGGCAGTGATCTGGGATATAGGATAATGTTCTGAGAGAGGGGACACTGATCTGGGATAGAGGGTAATGTTCTGGGAGTGGGGACAGTGAACTGGGATAGAGGGTAATGTTCTGAGATTTCGGGCAGTGATCTGGGATAGAGGATAATGTTCTGAGAGAGGGGACACTGATCTGGGATAGAGGGTAATGTTCTGGGAGTGGGGACAGTGAACTGGGATAGAGGGTAATGTTCTGAGTGTTCGGCGAGTGTTCTGGGATCGAGGGTAATGTTCTGAGAGTCGGGGCAGTGTTCTGGGACAGACGTTAATGTTCTGAGAGTGGGGATAGTGATCTGGGATAGAGGGTAATGTTCTGAGAGTGGGGATAGTGAATTGGGATAAGGGGTAATGTTTTGAGAGTGGGGGCAGTGATCTGGGATAGAGGGTAATGTTTTGATGGTTAGTCCAGTGATCTGAGATAGAGGGTAATGTTCTGAGAGTGGGTATAGTGATCTGGGATAGAGGGTACTGTTCTGATAGTTAGGGCAGAGATCTGGGATAGTGGGTAATGTTCTCAGAGTGGGGGCAGTGATCTGGGATAGAGGGTAATGTTCTGGGAGTGGGGACAGTCAACTGGGATAGAGGGTAATGTTCTGAGATTTAGGGCAGTGATCTGGGATATAGGATAATGTTCTGAGAGAGGGGACACTGATCTGGGATAGAGGGTAATGTTCTGGGAGTGGGGACAGTGAACTGGGATAGAGGGTAATGTTCTGAGATTTCGGGCAGTGATCTGGGATAGAGGATAATGTTCTGAGAGAGGGGACACTGATCTGGGATAGAGGGTAATGTTCTGGGAGTGGGGACAGTGAACTGGGATAGAGGGTAATGTTCTGAGATTTCGGGCAGTGATCTGGGATAGAGGGTAATGTTCTGAGAGAGGGGATACTGATCTGGGATAGAGGGTAATGTTCTGAGAGAGGGGACAGTGATCTGGGATAGACGTTAATGTTCTGAAAGTGGGGATTGTGAATTGGCATAAGGGTAATGTTTTGAGAGTGGGGGCAGTGATCTGGGATAGAGGGTAATGTTCTGAGAGTGGGGACAGTGATCTGGTATAGAGGGTAATGTTCTTAGATTTCGGGCAGTGATCTGGGATAGAGGATAATGTTCTGAGAGAGGGGACACTGATCTGGGATAGAGGGTAATGTTCTGGGAATGGGGACAGTGAACTGGGATAGAGGGTAATGTTCTGAGATTTCGGCCAGTGATCTGGGATAGAGGGTAATGTCCTGAGAGTGGGGACAATGATCTGGGATAGAGGGTAATGTTCTGAGAGTGGGGATAGTGATCTGGGATAGAGGTTAATGTTCTGAGAGTGGGGATAGTGAATTGGGATAAGGGGTAATGTTTTGAGAGTGGGGGCAGTGATCTGGGATAGAGGGTAATGTTCTGAGAGTGGGGACAGTGATCTGGTATAGAGGGTAATGTTCTGATGGCTAGTCCAGTGATCTGAGATAGAGGGTAATGTTCTGAGAGTGGGTATAGTGATCTGGGATAGAGGGTAATGTTCTGATAGTTAGGGCAGTGATCTGGGATAGTGGGTAATGTTCTCAGAGTGGGGGCAGTGATCTGGTATAGAGGGAAATGATCTGAGGTTTAGGGCAGTGATCTGGGATAGAGGGTAATGTTCTGAGAGACTGCGCAGTGTTCTGGGATAAACGGAAATGTTCTGAGATTGGGGACAGTGATCTGGGATAGAGGGTAATGTTCTGAGAGTTGGGACAGTGATCTGGGAGAGACGATAATGTTCTGAGTGTTCGGGCAGTCATCTGGGATGGAGGGTACTGTTCTGAGAGTTGGGGCAGTGATTTGGCACAGCAGGTAATATTCTGAGAGTGGGGACAGTGAGCTGGGATAGAGGGTAATGTTCTGAGAGTTAGTGCAGTGATCTGGGATAGAGGATAATGTTCTGGGAGTTAGTACAGTGATCTGGGACAGAGGGTAATGTTCTGAGAGAGTGGACAGTGATATGGGATAGAGGGTAATATTCTGGGAGAGGGGACAGTGATCTGGGATAGACGTTAATGTTCTGAAAGTGCGGATTGTGATCTAGGATAGAGGTTACGGTGCTGAGAGTTAGGGCAGTGATCTGGGATAGAGGGTAAAGTTCTGAGAGAGTGGACAGTGATCTGGGATAGAGGGTAATGTTCTGAGTGTTCGGGCAGTGATCTGGGATAGACAGTAATGTTCAGAGAGTGGGGGCAGTGATCTGGAACAGAGGGTAATATTCTGAGAGTGGGGGTCATGATCTGGGATAGAGGATAATGTTCTGAGAGTGGGGACAGTGATCTGGGATAGAGGGTAATGTTCTGGGAGTGGGGACAGTGAACTGGGATAGAGGGTAATGTTCTGAGATTTAGGGCAGTGATCTGGGATATAGGATAATGTTCTGAGAGAGGGGACACTGATCTGGGATAGAGGGTAATGTTCTGGGAGTGGGGACAGTGAACTGGGATAGAGGGTAATGTTCTGAGATTTCGGGCAGTGATCTGGGATAGAGGGTAATGTTCTGAGAGAGGGGATACTGATCTGGGATAGAGGGTAATGTTCTGAGAGAGGGGACAGTGATCTGGGATAGACGTTAATGTTCTGAAAGTGGGGATAGTAAATTGGGATAAGGGTAATGTATTGAGAGTGGGGGCATTGATCTGGGATAGAGGGTAATGTTCTGAGAGTGGGGACAGTGATCTGGGATAGAGGGTAATGTTCTTAGATTTCGCGCAGTGATCTGGGATAGAGGATAATGTTCTGAGAGAGGGGACACTGATCTGGGATAGAGGGTAATGTTCTGGGAGTGGGGACAGTGAACTGGGATAGAGGGTAATGTTCTGAGATTTCGGGCAGTGATCTGGGATAGAGGGTAATTTCCTGAGAGTGGGGACAATGATCTGGGATAGAGGGTAATGTTCTGAGAGTGGGGATAGTGATCTGGGATAGAGGTTAATGTTCTGAGAGTGGGGATAGTGAATTGGGATAAGGGGTAATGTTTTGAGAGTGGGGGCAGTGATCTGGGATAGAGGGTAATGTTCTGAGAGTGGGGACAGTGATCTGGTATAGAGGGTAATGTTCTGATGGTTAGTCCAGTGATCTGAGATAGAGGGTAATGTTCTGAGAGTGGGTATCGTGATCTGGGATAGAGGGTAATGTTCTGATAGTTAGGGCAGTGATCTGGGATAGTGGGTAATGTTCTCAGAGTGGGGGCAGTGATCTGGTATAGAGGGAAATGATCTGAGATTTAGGGCAGTGATCTGGGATAGAGGGTAATGTTCTGAGAGACTGCGCAGTGTTCTGGGATAAACGGAAATGTTCTGAGATTGGGGACAGTGATCTGGGATAGAGGGTAATGTTCTGAGAGTTGGGACAGTGATCTGGGAGAGACGATAATGTTCTGAGTGTTCGGGCAGTCATCTGGGATGGAGGGTAATGTTCTGAGAGTTGGGGCAGTGATTTGGCACAGCAGGTAATATTCTGAGAGTGGGGACAGTGAGCTGGGATAGAGGGTAATGTTCTGAGAGTTAGTGCAGTGATCTGGGATAGAGGGTAATGTTCTGGGAGTTAGTACAGTGATCTGGGACAGGGGGTAATGTTCTGAGAGAGTGGACAGTGATATGGGATAGAGGGTAATATTCTGGGAGAGGGGACAGTGATCTGGGATAGACGTTAATGTTCTGAAAGTGCGGATTGTGATCTGGGATAGAGGTTAAGGTTGTGAGAGTTAGGGCAGTGATCTGGGATAGAGGGTAAAGTTCTGAGAGAGTGGACAGTGATCTGGGATAGAGGGTAATGTTCTGAGTGTTCGGGCAGTGATCTGGGATAGACAGTAATGTTCAGAGAGTGGGGGCAGTGATCTGGAACAGAGGGTAATATTCTGAGAGTGGGGGTCATGATCTGGGATAGAGGGTAATGTTCTGAGAGTGGGGACAATGATCTGGGATAGAGGATAATGTTCTGAGAGTGGGGACAGTGATCTGGGATAGAGGATAATGTTCTGAGAGAGGGGACACTGATCTGCGATAGAGGGTAATGTTCTGGGAGTGGGGACAGTGAACTAGGATAGAGGGTAATGTTCTGAGATTTCGGGCAGTGATCTGGGATAGAGGGTAATGTTCTGAGAATGGGGACAGTGATCTGGGATAGAGGATAATGTTCTGAGAGAGGGGTCAGTGATCTGGGAGAGAGGTTAATGTTCTGAGAGTGGGGACAGTGATCTTGGATGGAGGGTAATGTTCTGAGAGTGGGGACAGTGATCTGGGATCGAGGGTAATGTTGTGAGAGTGGGGGCAGTGATCCGGGATAGAGGGTAATGTTCTGAGAGTGGGGTCAGTGATCTGGGACAGAGGGTAATGTCCTAAGCGTGGGGATACTGATCTGGGATAGAGGGTAATGTTCTGAGAGAGGGGACAGTGATCTGGGATAGACGTTAATGTTCTGAAAGTGCGGATTGTGATCTGGGATAGAGGTTAAGGTTCTGAGTGTTAGGGCAGTGATCTGGGAGAGAGGGTAATGTTCTGAGAGTGGGGACAGTGAATTGGGATAGAGGGTAATGTTCTGAGAGTTAGGGCAGTGATCTGGGATAGAGTGTAATGTTCTGAGAGTGGGGACAGTGATCTGGGATAGAGGTTAATTTTCTGAGTGTTCGGCGAGTGTTCTGGGATCGAGGGTAATGTTCTGAGAGTCGGGGCAGTGTTCTGGGACAGACGTTAATGTTCTGAGAGTGGGGATAGTGATCTGGGATAGAGGGTAATGTTCTGAGAGTGGGGATAGTGAATTGGGATAAGGGGTAATGTTTTGAGAGTGGGGGCAGTGATCTGGGATAGAGGGTAATGTTTTGATGGTTAGTCCAGTGATCTGAGATAGAGGGTAATGTTCTGAGAGTGGGTATAGTGATCTGGGATAGAGGGTAATGTTCTGATAGTTAGGGCAGAGATCTGGGATAGTGGGTAATGTTCTCAGAGTGGGGTCAGTCATCTGGTATGGAGGGAAATGATCTGAGATTTAGGGCAGTGATCTGGGATAGAGGGTAATGTTCTGAGAGACTGCGCAGTGTTCTGGGATAAACGGAAATGTTCTGAGATTGAGGACAGTGATCTGGGATAGAGGGTAATGTTCTGAGAGTTGGGACAGTGATCTGGGAGAGACGATAATGTTCTGAGTGTTCGGGCAGTCACCTGGGATGGAGGGTACTGTTCTGAGAGTTGGGGCAGTGATTTCGCACAGCAGGTAATATTCTGAGAGTGGGGACAGTGAGCTGGGATAGAGGGTAATGTTCTGAGAGTTAGTGCAGTGATCTGGGATAGAGGGTAATGTTCTGGGAGTTAGTACAGTGATCTGGGACAGAGGGTAATGTTCTGAGAGAGTGGACAGTGATATGGGATAGAGGGTAATATTCTGAGAGTGAGGGCAGTGATCTGGGATAGAGGGTAATGTTCTGGGAGAGGGGACAGTGATCTGGGATAGACGTTAATGTTCTGAAAGTGCGGATTGTGATCTGGGATAGAGGTTAAGGTTCTGAGAGTGAGGGCAGTGATCTGGGATAGAGGGTAATATGCTGAGAGTGAGGACAGTGATCTGGGATAGAGGATCATGTTCTGAGTGATCGGGCAGTGATCTGCTATAGACAGTAATGTTCAGAGAGTGGGGGCAGTGATCTGGAACAGAGGGTAATATTCTGAGAGTGGGGGTCATGATCTGGGATAGAGGGTAATGTCCTGAGAGTGGGGACAATGATCTGGGATAGAGGGTAATGTTCTGGGAGTGGGGACAGTGAACTGGGATAGAGGGTAATGTTCTGAGATTTAGGGCAGTGATCTGGGATATAGGATAATGTTCTGAGAGAGGGGACACTGATCTGGGATAGAGGGTAATGTTCTGGGAGTGGGGACAGTGAACTGGGATAGAGGGTAATGTTCTGAGATTTCGGGCAGTGATCTGGGATAGAGGATAATGTTCTGAGAGAGGGGACACTGATCTGGGATAGAGGGTAATGTTCTGGGAGTGGGGACAGTGAACTGGGATAGAGGGTAATGTTCTGAGTGTTCGGCGAGTGTTCTGGGATCGAGGGTAATGTTCTGAGAGTCGGGGCAGTGTTCTGGGACAGACGTTAATGTTCTGAGAGTGGGGATAGTGATCTGGGATAGAGGGTAATGTTCTGAGAGTGGGGATAGTGAATTGGGATAAGGGGTAATGTTTTGAGAGTGGGGGCAGTGATCTGGGATAGAGGGTAATGTTTTGATGGTTAGTCCAGTGATCTGAGATAGAGGGTAATGTTCTGAGAGTGGGTATAGTGATCTGGGATAGAGGGTAATGTTCTGATAGTTAGGGCAGAGATCTGGGATAGTGGGTAATGTTCTCAGAGTGGGGGCAGTGATCTGGGATAGAGGGTAATGTTCTGGGAGTGGGGACAGTCAACTGGGATAGAGGGTAATGTTCTGAGATTTAGGGCAGTGATCTGGGATATAGGATAATGTTCTGAGAGAGGGGACACTGATCTGGGATAGAGGGTAATGTTCTGGGAGTGGGGACAGTGAACTGGGATAGAGAGTAATGTTCTGAGATTTCAGGCAGTGATCTGGGATAGAGGATAATGTTCTGAGAGAGGGGACACTGATCTGGGATAGAGGGTAATGTTCTGGGAGTGGGGACAGTGAACTGGGATAGAGGGTAATGTTCTGAGATTTCGGGCAGTGATCTGGGATAGAGGGTAATGTTCTGAGATTTCGGGCAGTGATCTGGGATAGAGGGTAATGTTCTGAGAGAGGGGATACTGATCTGGGATAGAGGGTAATGTT
Organism: Chiloscyllium punctatum; assembly: GCF_047496795.1. Lineage (NCBI taxonomy): Eukaryota > Metazoa > Chordata > Chondrichthyes > Orectolobiformes > Hemiscylliidae > Chiloscyllium > Chiloscyllium punctatum. Next base: position 37,552,044 of record NC_092745.1, read on the forward strand.
CTGAGAGAGGGGACAGTGATCTGGGATAGACGTTAATGTTCTGAAAGTGGGGATAGTGAATTGGGATAAGGGTAATGTTTTGAGAGTGGGGGCAGTGATCTGGGATAGAGGGTAATGTTCTGAGAGTGGGGACAGTGATCTGGTATAGAGGGTAATGTTCTTAGATTTCGGGCAGTGATCTGGGATAGAGGATAATGTTCTGAGAGAGGGGACACTGATCTGGGATAGAGGGTAATGTTCTGGGAATGGGGACAGTGAACTGGGATAGAGGGTAATGTTCTGAGATTTCGGCCAGTGATCTGGGATAGAGGGTAATGTCCTGAGAGTGGGGACAATGATCTGGGATAGAGGGTAATGTTCTGAGAGTGGGGATAGTGATCTGGGATAGAGGTTAATGTTCTGAGAGTGGGGATAGTGAATTGGGATAAGGGGTAATGTTTTGAGAGTGGGGGCAGTGATCTGGGATAGAGGGTAATGTTCTGAGAGTGGGGACAGTGATCTGGTATAGAGGGTAATGTTCTGATGGTTAGTCCAGTGATCTGAGATAGAGGGTAATGTTCTGAGAGTGGGTATCGTGATCTGGGATAGAGGGTAATGTTCTGATAGTTAGGGCAGTGATCTGGGATAGTGGGTAATGTTCTCAGAGTGGGGGCAGTGATCTGGTATAGAGGGAAATGATCTGAGATTTAGGGCAGTGATCTGGGATAGAGGGTAATGTTCTGAGAGACTGCGCAGTGTTCTGGGATAAACGGAAATGTTCTGAGATTGGGGACAGTGATCTGGGATAGAGGGTAATGTTCTGAGAGTTGGGACAGTGATCTGGGAGAGACGATAATGTTCTGAGTGTTCGGGCAGTCATCTGGGATGGAGGGTAATGTTCTGAGAGTTGGGGCAGTGATTTGGCACAGCAGGTAATATTCTGAGAGTGGGGACAGTGAGCTGGGATAGAGGGTAATGTTCTGAGAGTTAGTGCAGTGATCTGGGATAGAGGGTAATGTTCTGGGAGTTAGTACAGTGATCTGGGACAGAGGGTAATGTTCTGAGAGAGTGGACCGTGATATGGGATAGAGGGTAATATTCTGGGAGAGGGGACAGTGATCTGGGATAGACGTTAATGTTCTGAAAGTGCGGATTGTGATCTGGGATAGAGGTTAAGGTTGTGAGAGTTAGGGCAGTGATCTGGGATAGAGGGTAAAGTTCTGAGAGAGTGGACAGTGATCTGGGATAGAGGGTAATGTTCTGAGTGTTCGGGCAGTGATCTGGGATAGACAGTAATGTTCAGAGAGTGGGGGCAGTGATCTGGAACAGAGGGTAATATTCTGAGAGTGGGGGTCATGATCTGGGATAGAGGGTAATGTTCTGAGAGTGGGGACAATGATCTGGGATAGAGGATAATGTTCTGAGAGTGGGGACAGTGATCTGGGATAGAGGATAATGTTCTGAGAGAGGGGACACTGATCTGCGATAGAGGGTAATGTTCTGGGAGTGGGGACAGTGAACTAGGATAGAGGGTAATGTTCTGAGATTTCGGGCAGTGATCTGGGATAGAGGGTAATGTTCTGAGAATGGGGACAGTGATCTGGGATAGAGGATAATGTTCTGAGAGAGGGGTCAGTGATCTGGGAGAGAGGTTAATGTTCTGAGAGTGGGGACAGTGATCTTGGATGGAGGGTAATGTTCTGAGAGTGGGGACAGTGATCTGGGATCGAGGGTAATGTTGTGAGAGTGGGGGCAGTGATCCGGGATAGAGGGTAATGTTCTGAGAGTGGGGTCAGTGATCTGGGACAGAGGGTAATGTCCTAAGCGTGGGGATACTGATCTGGGATAGAGGGTAATGTTCTGAGAGAGGGGACAGTGATCTGGGATAGACGTTAATGTTCTGAAAGTGCGGATTGTGATCTGGGATAGAGGTTAAGGTTCTGAGTGTTAGGGCAGTGATCTGGGAGAGAGGGTAATGTTCTGAGAGTGGGGACAGTGAATTGGGATAGAGGGTAATGTTCTGAGAGTTAGGGCAGTGATCTGGGATAGAGTGTAATGTTCTGAGAGTGGGGACAGTGATCTGGGATAGAGGTTAATTTTCTGAGTGTTCGGCGAGTGTTCTGGGATCGAGGGTAATGTTCTGAGAGTCGGGGCAGTGTTCTGGGACAGACGTTAATGTTCTGAGAGTGGGGATAGTGATCTGGGATAGAGGGTAATGTTCTGAGAGTGGGGATAGTGAATTGGGATAAGGGGTAATGTTTTGAGAGTGGGGCAGTGATCTGGGATAGAGGGTAATGTTTTGATGGTTAGTCCAGTGATCTGAGATAGAGGGTAATGTTCTGAGAGTGGGTATAGTGATCTGGGATAGAGGGTAATGTTCTGATAGTTAGGGCAGAGATCTGGGATAGTGGGTAATGTTCTCAGAGTGGGGTCAGTCATCTGGTATGGAGGGAAATGATCTGAGATTTAGGGCAGTGATCTGGGATAGAGGGTAATGTTCTGAGAGACTGCGCAGTGTTCTGGGATAAACGGAAATGTTCTGAGATTGGGGACAGTGATCTGGGATAGAGGGTAATGTTCTGAGAGTTGGGACAGTGATCTGGGAGAGACGATAATGTTCTGAGTGTTCGGGCAGTCACCTGGGATGGAGGGTACTGTTCTGAGAGTTGGGGCAGTGATTTGGCACAGCAGGTAATATTCTGAGAGTGGGGACAGTGAGCTGGGATAGAGGGTAATGTTCTGAGAGTTAGTGCAGTGATCTGGGATAGAGGGTAATGTTCTGGGAGTTAGTACAGTGATCTGGGACAGAGGGTAATGTTCTGAGAGAGTGGACAGTGATATGGGATAGAGGGTAATATTCTGAGAGTGAGGGCAGTGATCTGGGATAGAGGGTAATGTTCTGGGAGAGGGGACAGTGATCTGGGATAGACGTTAATGTTCTGAAAGTGCGGATTGTGATCTGGGATAGAGGTTAAGGTTCTGAGAGTGAGGGCAGTGATCTGGGATAGAGGGTAATATGCTGAGAGTGAGGACAGTGATCTGGGATAGAGGATCATGTTCTGAGTGATCGGGCAGTGATCTGCTATAGACAGTAATGTTCAGAGAGTGGGGGCAGTGATCTGGAACAGAGGGTAATATTCTGAGAGTGGGGGTCATGATCTGGGATAGAGGGTAATGTCCTGAGAGTGGGGACAATGATCTGGGATAGAGGGTAATGTTCTGGGAGTGGGGACAGTGAACTGGGATAGAGGGTAATGTTCTGAGATTTAGGGCAGTGATCTGGGATATAGGATAATGTTCTGAGAGAGGGGACACTGATCTGGGATAGAGGGTAATGTTCTGGGAGTGGGGACAGTGAACTGGGATAGAGGGTAATGTTCTGAGATTTCGGGCAGTGATCTGGGATAGAGGATAATGTTCTGAGAGAGGGGACACTGATCTGGGATAGAGGGTAATGTTCTGGGAGTGGGGACAGTGAACTGGGATAGAGGGTAATGTTCTGAGTGTTCGGCGAGTGTTCTGGGATCGAGGGTAATGTTCTGAGAGTCGGGGCAGTGTTCTGGGACAGACGTTAATGTTCTGAGAGTGGGGATAGTGATCTGGGATAGAGGGTAATGTTCTGAGAGTGGGGATAGTGAATTGGGATAAGGGGTAATGTTTTGAGAGTGGGGGCAGTGATCTGGGATAGAGGGTAATGTTTTGATGGTTAGTCCAGTGATCTGAGATAGAGGGTAATGTTCTGAGAGTGGGTATAGTGATCTGGGATAGAGGGTACTGTTCTGATAGTTAGGGCAGAGATCTGGGATAGTGGGTAATGTTCTCAGAGTGGGGGCAGTGATCTGGGATAGAGGGTAATGTTCTGGGAGTGGGGACAGTCAACTGGGATAGAGGGTAATGTTCTGAGATTTAGGGCAGTGATCTGGGATATAGGATAATGTTCTGAGAGAGGGGACACTGATCTGGGATAGAGGGTAATGTTCTGGGAGTGGGGACAGTGAACTGGGATAGAGGGTAATGTTCTGAGATTTCGGGCAGTGATCTGGGATAGAGGATAATGTTCTGAGAGAGGGGACACTGATCTGGGATAGAGGGTAATGTTCTGGGAGTGGGGACAGTGAACTGGGATAGAGGGTAATGTTCTGAGATTTCGGGCAGTGATCTGGGATAGAGGGTAATGTTCTGAGAGAGGGGATACTGATCTGGGATAGAGGGTAATGTTCTGAGAGAGGGGACAGTGATCTGGGATAGACGTTAATGTTCTGAAAGTGGGGATTGTGAATTGGCATAAGGGTAATGTTTTGAGAGTGGGGGCAGTGATCTGGGATAGAGGGTAATGTTCTGAGAGTGGGGACAGTGATCTGGTATAGAGGGTAATGTTCTTAGATTTCGGGCAGTGATCTGGGATAGAGGATAATGTTCTGAGAGAGGGGACACTGATCTGGGATAGAGGGTAATGTTCTGGGAATGGGGACAGTGAACTGGGATAGAGGGTAATGTTCTGAGATTTCGGCCAGTGATCTGGGATAGAGGGTAATGTCCTGAGAGTGGGGACAATGATCTGGGATAGAGGGTAATGTTCTGAGAGTGGGGATAGTGATCTGGGATAGAGGTTAATGTTCTGAGAGTGGGGATAGTGAATTGGGATAAGGGGTAATGTTTTGAGAGTGGGGGCAGTGATCTGGGATAGAGGGTAATGTTCTGAGAGTGGGGACAGTGATCTGGTATAGAGGGTAATGTTCTGATGGCTAGTCCAGTGATCTGAGATAGAGGGTAATGTTCTGAGAGTGGGTATAGTGATCTGGGATAGAGGGTAATGTTCTGATAGTTAGGGCAGTGATCTGGGATAGTGGGTAATGTTCTCAGAGTGGGGGCAGTGATCTGGTATAGAGGGAAATGATCTGAGGTTTAGGGCAGTGATCTGGGATAGAGGGTAATGTTCTGAGAGACTGCGCAGTGTTCTGGGATAAACGGAAATGTTCTGAGATTGGGGACAGTGATCTGGGATAGAGGGTAATGTTCTGAGAGTTGGGACAGTGATCTGGGAGAGACGATAATGTTCTGAGTGTTCGGGCAGTCATCTGGGATGGAGGGTACTGTTCTGAGAGTTGGGGCAGTGATTTGGCACAGCAGGTAATATTCTGAGAGTGGGGACAGTGAGCTGGGATAGAGGGTAATGTTCTGAGAGTTAGTGCAGTGATCTGGGATAGAGGATAATGTTCTGGGAGTTAGTACAGTGATCTGGGACAGAGGGTAATGTTCTGAGAGAGTGGACAGTGATATGGGATAGAGGGTAATATTCTGGGAGAGGGGACAGTGATCTGGGATAGACGTTAATGTTCTGAAAGTGCGGATTGTGATCTAGGATAGAGGTTACGGTGCTGAGAGTTAGGGCAGTGATCTGGGATAGAGGGTAAAGTTCTGAGAGAGTGGACAGTGATCTGGGATAGAGGGTAATGTTCTGAGTGTTCGGGCAGTGATCTGGGATAGACAGTAATGTTCAGAGAGTGGGGGCAGTGATCTGGAACAGAGGGTAATATTCTGAGAGTGGGGGTCATGATCTGGGATAGAGGATAATGTTCTGAGAGTGGGGACAGTGATCTGGGATAGAGGGTAATGTTCTGGGAGTGGGGACAGTGAACTGGGATAGAGGGTAATGTTCTGAGATTTAGGGCAGTGATCTGGGATATAGGATAATGTTCTGAGAGAGGGGACACTGATCTGGGATAGAGGGTAATGTTCTGGGAGTGGGGACAGTGAACTGGGATAGAGGGTAATGTTCTGAGATTTCGGGCAGTGATCTGGGATAGAGGGTAATGTTCTGAGAGAGGGGATACTGATCTGGGATAGAGGGTAATGTTCTGAGAGAGGGGACAGTGATCTGGGATAGACGTTAATGTTCTGAAAGTGGGGATAGTAAATTGGGATAAGGGTAATGTATTGAGAGTGGGGGCATTGATCTGGGATAGAGGGTAATGTTCTGAGAGTGGGGACAGTGATCTGGGATAGAGGGTAATGTTCTTAGATTTCGCGCAGTGATCTGGGATAGAGGATAATGTTCTGAGAGAGGGGACACTGATCTGGGATAGAGGGTAATGTTCTGGGAGTGGGGACAGTGAACTGGGATAGAGGGTAATGTTCTGAGATTTCGGGCAGTGATCTGGGATAGAGGGTAATTTCCTGAGAGTGGGGACAATGATCTGGGATAGAGGGTAATGTTCTGAGAGTGGGGATAGTGATCTGGGATAGAGGTTAATGTTCTGAGAGTGGGGATAGTGAATTGGGATAAGGGGTAATGTTTTGAGAGTGGGGGCAGTGATCTGGGATAGAGGGTAATGTTCTGAGAGTGGGGACAGTGATCTGGTATAGAGGGTAATGTTCTGATGGTTAGTCCAGTGATCTGAGATAGAGGGTAATGTTCTGAGAGTGGGTATCGTGATCTGGGATAGAGGGTAATGTTCTGATAGTTAGGGCAGTGATCTGGGATAGTGGGTAATGTTCTCAGAGTGGGGGCAGTGATCTGGTATAGAGGGAAATGATCTGAGATTTAGGGCAGTGATCTGGGATAGAGGGTAATGTTCTGAGAGACTGCGCAGTGTTCTGGGATAAACGGAAATGTTCTGAGATTGGGGACAGTGATCTGGGATAGAGGGTAATGTTCTGAGAGTTGGGACAGTGATCTGGGAGAGACGATAATGTTCTGAGTGTTCGGGCAGTCATCTGGGATGGAGGGTAATGTTCTGAGAGTTGGGGCAGTGATTTGGCACAGCAGGTAATATTCTGAGAGTGGGGACAGTGAGCTGGGATAGAGGGTAATGTTCTGAGAGTTAGTGCAGTGATCTGGGATAGAGGGTAATGTTCTGGGAGTTAGTACAGTGATCTGGGACAGGGGGTAATGTTCTGAGAGAGTGGACAGTGATATGGGATAGAGGGTAATATTCTGGGAGAGGGGACAGTGATCTGGGATAGACGTTAATGTTCTGAAAGTGCGGATTGTGATCTGGGATAGAGGTTAAGGTTGTGAGAGTTAGGGCAGTGATCTGGGATAGAGGGTAAAGTTCTGAGAGAGTGGACAGTGATCTGGGATAGAGGGTAATGTTCTGAGTGTTCGGGCAGTGATCTGGGATAGACAGTAATGTTCAGAGAGTGGGGGCAGTGATCTGGAACAGAGGGTAATATTCTGAGAGTGGGGGTCATGATCTGGGATAGAGGGTAATGTTCTGAGAGTGGGGACAATGATCTGGGATAGAGGATAATGTTCTGAGAGTGGGGACAGTGATCTGGGATAGAGGATAATGTTCTGAGAGAGGGGACACTGATCTGCGATAGAGGGTAATGTTCTGGGAGTGGGGACAGTGAACTAGGATAGAGGGTAATGTTCTGAGATTTCGGGCAGTGATCTGGGATAGAGGGTAATGTTCTGAGAATGGGGACAGTGATCTGGGATAGAGGATAATGTTCTGAGAGAGGGGTCAGTGATCTGGGAGAGAGGTTAATGTTCTGAGAGTGGGGACAGTGATCTTGGATGGAGGGTAATGTTCTGAGAGTGGGGACAGTGATCTGGGATCGAGGGTAATGTTGTGAGAGTGGGGGCAGTGATCCGGGATAGAGGGTAATGTTCTGAGAGTGGGGTCAGTGATCTGGGACAGAGGGTAATGTCCTAAGCGTGGGGATACTGATCTGGGATAGAGGGTAATGTTCTGAGAGAGGGGACAGTGATCTGGGATAGACGTTAATGTTCTGAAAGTGCGGATTGTGATCTGGGATAGAGGTTAAGGTTCTGAGTGTTAGGGCAGTGATCTGGGAGAGAGGGTAATGTTCTGAGAGTGGGGACAGTGAATTGGGATAGAGGGTAATGTTCTGAGAGTTAGGGCAGTGATCTGGGATAGAGTGTAATGTTCTGAGAGTGGGGACAGTGATCTGGGATAGAGGTTAATTTTCTGAGTGTTCGGCGAGTGTTCTGGGATCGAGGGTAATGTTCTGAGAGTCGGGGCAGTGTTCTGGGACAGACGTTAATGTTCTGAGAGTGGGGATAGTGATCTGGGATAGAGGGTAATGTTCTGAGAGTGGGGATAGTGAATTGGGATAAGGGGTAATGTTTTGAGAGTGGGGGCAGTGATCTGGGATAGAGGGTAATGTTTTGATGGTTAGTCCAGTGATCTGAGATAGAGGGTAATGTTCTGAGAGTGGGTATAGTGATCTGGGATAGAGGGTAATGTTCTGATAGTTAGGGCAGAGATCTGGGATAGTGGGTAATGTTCTCAGAGTGGGGTCAGTCATCTGGTATGGAGGGAAATGATCTGAGATTTAGGGCAGTGATCTGGGATAGAGGGTAATGTTCTGAGAGACTGCGCAGTGTTCTGGGATAAACGGAAATGTTCTGAGATTGAGGACAGTGATCTGGGATAGAGGGTAATGTTCTGAGAGTTGGGACAGTGATCTGGGAGAGACGATAATGTTCTGAGTGTTCGGGCAGTCACCTGGGATGGAGGGTACTGTTCTGAGAGTTGGGGCAGTGATTTCGCACAGCAGGTAATATTCTGAGAGTGGGGACAGTGAGCTGGGATAGAGGGTAATGTTCTGAGAGTTAGTGCAGTGATCTGGGATAGAGGGTAATGTTCTGGGAGTTAGTACAGTGATCTGGGACAGAGGGTAATGTTCTGAGAGAGTGGACAGTGATATGGGATAGAGGGTAATATTCTGAGAGTGAGGGCAGTGATCTGGGATAGAGGGTAATGTTCTGGGAGAGGGGACAGTGATCTGGGATAGACGTTAATGTTCTGAAAGTGCGGATTGTGATCTGGGATAGAGGTTAAGGTTCTGAGAGTGAGGGCAGTGATCTGGGATAGAGGGTAATATGCTGAGAGTGAGGACAGTGATCTGGGATAGAGGATCATGTTCTGAGTGATCGGGCAGTGATCTGCTATAGACAGTAATGTTCAGAGAGTGGGGGCAGTGATCTGGAACAGAGGGTAATATTCTGAGAGTGGGGGTCATGATCTGGGATAGAGGGTAATGTCCTGAGAGTGGGGACAATGATCTGGGATAGAGGGTAATGTTCTGGGAGTGGGGACAGTGAACTGGGATAGAGGGTAATGTTCTGAGATTTAGGGCAGTGATCTGGGATATAGGATAATGTTCTGAGAGAGGGGACACTGATCTGGGATAGAGGGTAATGTTCTGGGAGTGGGGACAGTGAACTGGGATAGAGGGTAATGTTCTGAGATTTCGGGCAGTGATCTGGGATAGAGGATAATGTTCTGAGAGAGGGGACACTGATCTGGGATAGAGGGTAATGTTCTGGGAGTGGGGACAGTGAACTGGGATAGAGGGTAATGTTCTGAGTGTTCGGCGAGTGTTCTGGGATCGAGGGTAATGTTCTGAGAGTCGGGGCAGTGTTCTGGGACAGACGTTAATGTTCTGAGAGTGGGGATAGTGATCTGGGATAGAGGGTAATGTTCTGAGAGTGGGGATAGTGAATTGGGATAAGGGGTAATGTTTTGAGAGTGGGGGCAGTGATCTGGGATAGAGGGTAATGTTTTGATGGTTAGTCCAGTGATCTGAGATAGAGGGTAATGTTCTGAGAGTGGGTATAGTGATCTGGGATAGAGGGTAATGTTCTGATAGTTAGGGCAGAGATCTGGGATAGTGGGTAATGTTCTCAGAGTGGGGGCAGTGATCTGGGATAGAGGGTAATGTTCTGGGAGTGGGGACAGTCAACTGGGATAGAGGGTAATGTTCTGAGATTTAGGGCAGTGATCTGGGATATAGGATAATGTTCTGAGAGAGGGGACACTGATCTGGGATAGAGGGTAATGTTCTGGGAGTGGGGACAGTGAACTGGGATAGAGAGTAATGTTCTGAGATTTCAGGCAGTGATCTGGGATAGAGGATAATGTTCTGAGAGAGGGGACACTGATCTGGGATAGAGGGTAATGTTCTGGGAGTGGGGACAGTGAACTGGGATAGAGGGTAATGTTCTGAGATTTCGGGCAGTGATCTGGGATAGAGGGTAATGTTCTGAGATTTCGGGCAGTGATCTGGGATAGAGGGTAATGTTCTGAGAGAGGGGATACTGATCTGGGATAGAGGGTAATGTTCTGAGAGAGGGGACAGTGATCTGGGATAGACGTTAATGTTCTGAAAGTGGGGATAGTGAATTGGGATAAGGGTAATGTTTTGAGAGTGGGGGCAGTGATCTGGGATAGAGGGTAATGTTCTGAGAGTGGGGACAGTGATCTGGTATAGAGGGTAATGTTCTTAGATTTCGGGCAGTGATCTGGGATAGAGGATAATGTTCTGAGAGAGGGGACACTGATCTGGGATAGAGGGTAATGTTCTGGGAATGGGGACAGTGAACTGGGATAGAGGGTAATGTTCTGAGATTTCGGCCAGTGATCTGGGATAGAGGGTAATGTCCTGAGAGTGGGGACAATGATCTGGGATAGAGGGTAATGTTCTGAGAGTGGGGATAGTGATCTGGGATAGAGGTTAATGTTCTGAGAGTGGGGATAGTGAATTGGGATAAGGGGTAATGTTTTGAGAGTGGGGGCAGTGATCTGGGATAGAGGGTAATGTTCTGAGAGTGGGGACAGTGATCTGGTATAGAGGGTAATGTTCTGATGGTTAGTCCAGTGATCTGAGATAGAGGGTAATGTTCTGAGAGTGGGTATCGTGATCTGGGATAGAGGGTAATGTTCTGATAGTTAGGGCAGTGATCTGGGATAGTGGGTAATGTTCTCAGAGTGGGGGCAGTGATCTGGTATAGAGGGAAATGATCTGAGATTTAGGGCAGTGATCTGGGATAGAGGGTAATGTTCTGAGAGACTGCGCAGTGTTCTGGGATAAACGGAAATGTTCTGAGATTGGGGACAGTGATCTGGGATAGAGGGTAATGTTCTGAGAGTTGGGACAGTGATCTGGGAGAGACGATAATGTTCTGAGTGTTCGGGCAGTCATCTGGGATGGAGGGTAATGTTCTGAGAGTTGGGGCAGTGATTTGGCACAGCAGGTAATATTCTGAGAGTGGGGACAGTGAGCTGGGATAGAGGGTAATGTTCTGAGAGTTAGTGCAGTGATCTGGGATAGAGGGTAATGTTCTGGGAGTTAGTACAGTGATCTGGGACAGAGGGTAATGTTCTGAGAGAGTGGACCGTGATATGGGATAGAGGGTAATATTCTGGGAGAGGGGACAGTGATCTGGGATAGACGTTAATGTTCTGAAAGTGCGGATTGTGATCTGGGATAGAGGTTAAGGTTGTGAGAGTTAGGGCAGTGATCTGGGATAGAGGGTAAAGTTCTGAGAGAGTGGACAGTGATCTGGGATAGAGGGTAATGTTCTGAGTGTTCGGGCAGTGATCTGGGATAGACAGTAATGTTCAGAGAGTGGGGGCAGTGATCTGGAACAGAGGGTAATATTCTGAGAGTGGGGGTCATGATCTGGGATAGAGGGTAATGTTCTGAGAGTGGGGACAATGATCTGGGATAGAGGATAATGTTCTGAGAGTGGGGACAGTGATCTGGGATAGAGGATAATGTTCTGAGAGAGGGGACACTGATCTGCGATAGAGGGTAATGTTCTGGGAGTGGGGACAGTGAACTAGGATAGAGGGTAATGTTCTGAGATTTCGGGCAGTGATCTGGGATAGAGGGTAATGTTCTGAGAATGGGGACAGTGATCTGGGATAGAGGATAATGTTCTGAGAGAGGGGTCAGTGATCTGGGAGAGAGGTTAATGTTCTGAGAGTGGGGACAGTGATCTTGGATGGAGGGTAATGTTCTGAGAGTGGGGACAGTGATCTGGGATCGAGGGTAATGTTGTGAGAGTGGGGGCAGTGATCCGGGATAGAGGGTAATGTTCTGAGAGTGGGGTCAGTGATCTGGGACAGAGGGTAATGTCCTAAGCGTGGGGATACTGATCTGGGATAGAGGGTAATGTTCTGAGAGAGGGGACAGTGATCTGGGATAGACGTTAATGTTCTGAAAGTGCGGATTGTGATCTGGGATAGAGGTTAAGGTTCTGAGTGTTAGGGCAGTGATCTGGGAGAGAGGGTAATGTTCTGAGAGTGGGGACAGTGAATTGGGATAGAGGGTAATGTTCTGAGAGTTAGGGCAGTGATCTGGGATAGAGTGTAATGTTCTGAGAGTGGGGACAGTGATCTGGGATAGAGGTTAATTTTCTGAGTGTTCGGCGAGTGTTCTGGGATCGAGGGTAATGTTCTGAGAGTCGGGGCAGTGTTCTGGGACAGACGTTAATGTTCTGAGAGTGGGGATAGTGATCTGGGATAGAGGGTAATGTTCTGAGAGTGGGGATAGTGAATTGGGATAAGGGGTAATGTTTTGAGAGTGGGGGCAGTGATCTGGGATAGAGGGTAATGTTTTGATGGTTAGTCCAGTGATCTGAGATAGAGGGTAATGTTCTGAGAGTGGGTATAGTGATCTGGGATAGAGGGTAATGTTCTGATAGTTAGGGCAGAGATCTGGGATAGTGGGTAATGTTCTCAGAGTGGGGTCAGTCATCTGGTATGGAGGGAAATGATCTGAGATTTAGGGCAGTGATCTGGGATAGAGGGTAATGTTCTGAGAGACTGCGCAGTGTTCTGGGATAAACGGAAATGTTCTGAGATTGAGGACAGTGATCTGGGATAGAGGGTAATGTTCTGAGAGTTGGGACAGTGATCTGGGAGAGACGATAATGTTCTGAGTGTTCGGGCAGTCACCTGGGATGGAGGGTACTGTTCTGAGAGTTGGGGCAGTGATTTCGCACAGCAGGTAATATTCTGAGAGTGGGGACAGTGAGCTGGGATAGAGGGTAATGTTCTGAGAGTTAGTGCAGTGATCTGGGATAGAGGGTAATGTTCTGGGAGTTAGTACAGTGATCTGGGACAGAGGGTAATGTTCTGAGAGAGTGGACAGTGATATGGGATAGAGGGTAATATTCTGAGAGTGAGGGCAGTGATCTGGGATAGAGGGTAATGTTCTGGGAGAGGGGACAGTGATCTGGGATAGACGTTAATGTTCTGAAAGTGCGGATTGTGATCTGGGATAGAGGTTAAGGTTCTGAGAGTGAGGGCAGTGATCTGGGATAGAGGGTAATATGCTGAGAGTGAGGACAGTGATCTGGGATAGAGGATCATGTTCTGAGTGATCGGGCAGTGATCTGCTATAGACAGTAATGTTCAGAGAGTGGGGGCAGTGATCTGGAACAGAGGGTAATGTTCTGAGAGTGGGGGTCATGATCTGGGATAGAGGGTAATGTCCTGAGAGTGGGGACAATGATCTGGGATAGAGGGTAATGTTCTGGGAGTGGGGACAGTGAACTGGGATAGAGGGTAATGTTCTGAGATTTAGGGCAGTGATCTGGGATATAGGATAATGTTCTGAGAGAGGGGACACTGATCTGGGATAGAGGGTAATGTTCTGGGAGTGGGGACAGTTAACTGGGATAGAGGGTAATGTTCTGAGATTTCGGGCAGTGATCTGGGATAGAGGATAATGTTCTGAGAGAGGGGACACTGATCTGGGATAGAGGGTAATGTTCTGGGAGTGGGGACAATGAACTGGGATAGAGGGTAATGTTCTGAGTGTTCGGCGAGTGTTCTGGGATCGAGGGTAATGTTCTGAGAGTCGGGGCAGTGTTCTGGGACAGACGTTAATGTTCTGAGAGTGGGGATAGTGATCTGGGATCGAGGGTAATGTTCTGAGAGTGGGGATAGTGAATTGGGATAAGGGGTAATGTTTTGAGAGTGGGGGCAGTGATCTGGGATAGAGGGTAATGTTTTGATGGTTAGTCCAGTGATCTGAGATAGAGGGTAATGTTCTGAGAGTGGGTATAGTGATCTGGGATAGAGGGTAATGTTCTGATAGTTAGGGCAGAGATCTGGGATAGTGGGTAATGTTCTCAGAGTGGGGGCAGTGATCTGGGATAGAGGGTAATGTTCTGGGAGTGGGGACAGTCAACTGGGATAGAGGGTAATGTTCTGAGATTTAGGGCAGTGATCTGGGATATAGGATAATGTTCTGAGAGAGGGGACACTGATCTGGGATAGAGGGTAATGTTCTGGGAGTGGGGACAGTGAACTGGGATAGAGAGTAATGTTCTGAGATTTCGGGCAGTGATCTGGGATAGAGGATAATGTTCTGAGAGAGGGGACACTGATCTGGGATAGAGGGTAATGTTCTGGGAGTGGGGACAGTGAACTGGGATAGAGGGTAATGTTCTGAGATTTCGGGCAGTGATCTGGGATAGAGGGTAATGTTCTGAGAGAGGGGATACTGATCTGGGATAGAGGGTAATGTTCTGAGAGAGGGGACAGTGATCTGGGATAGACGTTAATGTTCTGAAAGTGGGGATAGTGAATTGGGATAAGGGTAATGTTTTGAGAGTGGGGGCAGTGATCTGGGATAGAGGGTAATGTTCTGAGAGTGGGGACAGTGATCTGGTATAGAGGGTAATGTTCTTAGATTTCGGGCAGTGATCTGGGATAGAGGATAATGTTCTGAGAGAGGGGACACTGATCTGGGATAGAGGGTAATGTTCTGGGAATGGGGACAGTGAACTGGGATAGAGGGTAATGTTCTGAGATTTCGGCCAGTGATCTGGGATAGAGGGTAATGTCCTGAGAGTGGGGACAATGATCTGGGATAGAGGGTAATGTTCTGAGAGTGGGGATAGTGATCTGGGATAGAGGTTAATGTTCTGAGAGTGGGGATAGTGAATTGGGATAAGGGGTAATGTTTTGAGAGTGGGGGCAGTGATCTGGGATAGAGGGTAATGTTCTGAGAGTGGGGACAGTGATCTGGTATAGAGGGTAATGTTCTGATGGCTAGTCCAGTGATCTGAGATCGAGGGTAATGTTCTGAGAGTGGGTATAGTGATCTGGGATAGAGGGTAATGTTCTGATAGTTAGGGCAGTGATCTGGGATAGTGGGTAATGTTCTCAGAGTGGGGGCAGTGATCTGGTATAGAGGGAAATGATCTGAGGTTTAGGGCAGTGATCTGGGATAGAGGGTAATGTTCTGAGAGACTGCGCAGTGTTCTGGGATAAACGGAAATGTTCTGAGATTGGGGACAGTGATCTGGGATAGAGGGTAATGTTCTGAGAGTTGGGACAGTGATCTGGGAGAGACGATAATGTTCTGAGTGTTCGGGCAGTCATCTGGGATGGAGGGTACTGTTCTGAGAGTTGGGGCAGTGATTTGGCACAGCAGGTAATATTCTGAGAGTGGGGACAGTGAGCTGGGATAGAGGGTAATGTTCTGAGAGTTAGTGCAGTGATCTGGGATAGAGGATAATGTTCTGGGAGTTAGTACAGTGATCTGGGACAGAGGGTAATGTTCTGAGAGAGTGGACAGTGATATGGGATAGAGGGTAATATTCTGGGAGAGGGGACAGTGATCTGGGATAGACGTTAATGTTCTGAAAGTGCGGATTGTGATCTAGGATAGAGGTTACGGTGCTGAGAGTTAGGGCAGTGATCTGGGATAGAGGGTAAAGTTCTGAGAGAGTGGACAGTGATCTGGGATAGAGGATCATGTTCTGAGTGATCGGGCAGTGATCTGCTATAGACAGTAATGTTCAGAGAGTGGGGGCAGTGATCTGGAACAGAGGGTAATATTCTGAGAGTGGGGGTCATGATCTGGGATAGAGGATAATGTTCTGAGAGTGGGGACAGTGATCTGGGATAGAGGGTAATGTTCTGGGAGTGGGGACAGTGAACTGGGATAGAGGGTAATGTTCTGAGATTTAGGGCAGTGATCTGGGATATAGGATAATGTTCTGAGAGAGGGGACACTGATCTGGGATAGAGGGTAATGTTCTGGGAGTGGGGACAGTGAACTGGGATAGAGGGTAATGTTCTGAGATTTCGGGCAGTGATCTGGGATAGAGGATAATGTTCTGAGAGAGGGGACACTGATCTGGGATAGAGGGTAATGTTTTGGGAGTGGGGACAGTGAACTGGGATAGAGGGTAATGTTCTGAGATTTCGGGCAGTGATCTGGGATAGAGGGTTATGTTCTGAGAGAGGGGATACTGATCTGGGATAGAGGGTAATGTTCTGAGAGAGGGGACAGTGATCTGGGATAGACGTTAATGTTCTGAAAGTGGGGATAGTGAATTGGGATAAGGGTAATGTTTTGAGAGTGGGGGCAGTGATCTGGGATAGAGGGTAATGTTCTGAGAGTGGGGACAGTGATCTGGTATAGAGGGTAATGTTCTGAGATTTCGGGCAGTGATCTGGGATAGAGGATAATGTTCTGAGAGAGGGGACACTGATCTTGGATAGAGGGTAATGTTCTGAGAGAGGGGACAGTGATCTGGGATAGACGTTAATGTTCTGAAAGTTGGGATAGTGAATTGGGATAAGGGTAATGTTTTGAGAGTGGGGGCAGTCATCTGGGATAGAGGGCAATGTTCTGAGAGTGGGGACAGTGATCTGGTATAGAGGGTAATGTTCTGAGATTTCGGGCAGTGATCTGGGATAGAGGATAATGTTCTGAGAGAGGGGACACTGATCTGGGATAGAGGGTCATGTTCTGGGAGTGGGGACAGTGAACTGGGATAGAGGGTAATGTTCTGCGATTTCGGGCAGTGATCTGGGATAGAGGGTAATGTCCTGAGAGTGGGGACAATGATCTGGGATAGAGGGTAATGTTCTGAGAGTGGGGATAGTGATCTGGGATAGAGGTTAATGTTCTGAGAGTGGGGATAGTGAATTGGGATAAGGGGTAATGTTTTGAGAGTGGGGACAGTGATCTGGGATAGAGGGTAATGTTCTGAGAGTGGGGACAGTGATCTGGTATAGAGGGTAATGTTCTGATGGTTAGTCCAGTGATCTGAGATAGAGGGTAATGTTCTGAGAGTGGGTATCGTGATCTGGTATAGAGGGTAATGTTCTGATAGTTAGGGCAGTGATCTGGGATAGTGGGTAATGTTCTCAGAGTGGGGGCAGTGATCTGGTATAGAGGGAAATGATCTGAGATTTAGGGCAGTGATCTGGGATAGAGGGTAATGTTCTGAGAGACTGCGCAGTGTTCTGGGATAAACGGAAATGTTCTGAGATTGGGGACAGTGATCTGGGATAGAGGGTAATGTTCTGAGAGTTGGGACAGTGATCTGGGAGAGACGATAATGTTCTGAGTGTTCGGGCAGTCATCTGGGATGGAGGGTACTGTTCTGAGAGTTGGGGCAGTGATTTGGCACAGCAGGTAATATTCTGAGAGTGGGGACAGTGAGCTGGGATAGAGGGTAATGTTCTGAGAGTTAGTGCAGTGATCTGGGATAGAGGGTAATGTTCTGGGAGTTAGTACAGTGATCTGGGACAGAGGGTAATGTTCTGAGAGAGTGGACAGTGATATGGGATAGAGGCTAATATTCTGGGAGAGGGGACAGTGATCTGGGATAGACGTTAATGTTCTGAAAGTGCGGATTGTGATCTGGGATAGAGGTTAAGGTGCTGAGAGTTAGGGCAGTGATCTGGGATAGAGGGTAAAGTTCTGAGAGAGTGGACAGTGATCTGGGATAGAGGGTAATGTTCTGAGTGTTCGGGCAGTGATCTGGGATAGACAGTAATGTTCAGAGAGTGGGGGCAGTGATCTGGAACAGAGGGTAATATTCTGAGAGTGGGGGTCATGATCTGGGATAGAGGGTATTGTTCTGAGAGTGGGGACAATGATCTGGGATAGAGGATAATGTTCTGAGAGTGGGGACAGTGATCTGGGATAGAGGGTAATGTTCTGAGAGTTAGTGCAGTGATCTGGGATAGAGGGTAATGTTCTGGGAGAGGGGACAGTGATCTGGGATAGACGTTAATGTTCTGAAAGTGCGGATTGTGATCTGGGATAGAGGTTAAGGTTCTGAGAGTGAGGGCAGTGATCTGGGATAGAGGGTAATATTCTGAGAGTGAGGACAGTGATCTGGGATAGAGGATCATGTTCTGAGTGATCGGGCAGTGATCTGCTATAGACAGTAATGTTCAGAGAGTGGGGGCAGTGATCTGGAACAGAGGGTAATATTCTGAGAGTGGGGGTCATGATCTGGGATAGAGGGTAATGTCCTGAGAGTGGGGACAATGATCTGGGATAGAGGGTAATGTTCTGGGAGTGGGGACTGTGAACTGGGATAGAGGGTAATGTTCTGAGATTTAGGGCAGTGATCTGGGATATAGGATAATGTTCTGAGAGAGGGGACACTGATCTGGGATAGAGGGTAATGTTCTGGGAGTGGGGACAGTGAACTGGGATAGAGGGTAATGTTCTGAGATTTCGGGCAGTGATCTGGGATAGAGGGTAATGTTCTGAGAGAGGGGATACTGACCTGGGATAGAGGGTAATGTTCTGAGAGAGGGGACAGTGATCTGGGATAGACGTTAATGTTCTGAAAGTGCGGATTGTGATCTGGGATAGAGGTTAAGGTTCTGAGTGTTAGGGCAGTGATCTGGGAGAGAGGATAATGTTCTGAGAGTGGGGACAGTGAATTGGCATAGAGGGTAATGTTCTGAGAGTTAGAGCAGTGATCTGGGATAGAGGGTAATGTTCTGATAGTTAGGGCAGAGATCTGGGATAATGGGTAATGTTCTCAGAGTGGGGGCAGTGATCTGGTATAGAGGTAAATGATCTGAGATTTAGGGCAGTGATCTGGGATAGAGGGTAATGTTCTGAGAGACTGCGCAGTGTTCTGGGATAAACGGAAATGTTCTGAGATTGGGGACAGTGATCTGGGATAGAGGGTAATGTTCTGAGAGAGGGGATAGTGAATTGGGATAAGGGGTAATGTTTTGAGAGTGGGGGCAGTGATCTGGGATAGAGGGTAATGTTCTGAGAGTGGGGACAGTGATCTGGTATAGAGGGTAATGTTCTGATGGCTAGTCCAGTGATCTGAGATAGAGGGTAATGTTCTGAGAGTGGGTATAGTGATCTGGGATAGAGGGTAATGTTCTGATAGTTAGGGCAGTGATCTGGGATAGTGGGTAATGTTCTCAGAGTGGGGGCAGTGATCTGGTATAGAGGGAAATGATCTGAGGTTTAGGGCAGTGATCTGGGATAGAGGGTAATGTTCTGAGAGACTGCGCAGTGTTCTGGGATAAACGGAAATGTTCTGAGATTGGGGACAGTGATCTGGGATAGAGGGTAATGTTCTGAGAGTTGGGACAGTGATCTGGGAGAGACGATAATGTTCTGAGTGTTCGGGCAGTCATCTGGGATGGAGGGTACTGTTCTGAGAGTTGGGGCAGTGATTTGGCACAGCAAGTAATATTCTGAGAGTGGGGACAGTGAGCTGGGATAGAGGGTAATGTTCTGAGAGTTAGTGCAGTGATCTGGGATAGAGGATAATGTTCTGGGAGTTAGTACAGTGATCTGGGACAGAGGGTAATGTTCTGAGAGAGTGGACAGTGATATGGGATAGAGGGTAATATTCTGGGAGAGGGGACAGTGATCTGGGATAGACGTTAATGTTCTGAAAGTGCGGATTGTGATCTAGGATAGAGGTTACGGTGCTGAGAGTTAGGGCAGTGATCTGGGATAGAGGGTAATGTTCTGAGTGTTCGGGCAGTGATCTGGGATAGACAGTAATGTTCAGAGAGTGGGGGCAGTGATCTGGAACAGAGGGTAATATTCTGAGAGTGGGGGTCATGATCTGGGATAGAGGATAATGTTCTGAGAGTGGGGACAGTGATCTGGGATAGAGGGTAATGTTCTGGGAGTGGGGACAGTGAACTGGGATAGAGGGTAATTTTCTGGGAGTGGGGACAGTGAACTGGGATAGAGGGTAATGTTCTGAGATTTCGGGCAGTGATCTGGGATAGAGGATAATGTTCTGAGAGAGGGGACACTGATCTGGGATAGAGGGTAATGTTTTGGGAGTGGGGACAGTGAACTGGGATAGAGGGTAATGTTCTGAGATTTCGGGCAGTGATCTGGGATAGAGGGTAATGTTCTGAGAGAGGGGATACTGATCTGGGATAGAGGGTAATGTTCTGAGAGAGGGGACAGTGATCTGGGATAGACGTTAATGTTCTGAAAGTTGGGATAGTGAATTGGGATAAGGGTAATGTTTTGAGAGTGGGGGCAGTCATCTGGGATAGAGGGCAATGTTCTGAGAGTGGGGACAGTGATCTGGTATAGAGGGTAATGTTCTGAGATTTCGGGCAGTGATCTGGGATAGAGGATAATGTTCTGAGAGAGGGGACACTGATCTGGGATAGAGGGTAATGTTCTGGGAATGGGGACAGTGAACTGGGATAGAGGGTAATGTTCTGAGATTTCGGGCAGTGATCTGGGATAGAGGGTAATGTCCTGAGAGTGGGGACAATGATCTGGGATAGAGGGTAATGTTCTGAGAGTGGGGATAGTGATCTGGGATAGAGGTTAATGTTCTGAGAGTGGGGATAGTGAATTGGGATAAGGGGTAATGTTTTGAGAGTGGGGACAGTGATCTGGGATAGAGGGTAATGTTCTGAGAGTGGGGACAGTGATCTGGTATAGAGGGTAATGTTCTGGTGGTTAGTCCAGTGATCTGAGATAGAGGGTAATGTTCTGAGAGTGGGTATCGTGATCTGGTATAGAGGGTAATGTTCTGATAGTTAGGGCAGTGATCTGGGATAGTGGGTAATGTTCTCAGAGTGGGGGCAGTGATCTGGTATAGAGGGAAATGATCTGAGATTTAGGGCAGTGATCTGGGATAGAGGGTAATGTTCTGAGAGACTGCGCAGTGTTCTGGGATAAACGGAAATGTTCTGAGATTGGGGACAGTGATCTGGGATAGAGGGTAATGTTCTGAGAGTTGGGACAGTGATCTGGGAGAGACGATAATGTTCTGAGTGTTCGGGCAGTCATCTGGGATGGAGGGTACTGTTCTGAGAGTTGGGGCAGTGATTTGGCACAGCAGGTAATATTCTGAGAGTGGGGACAGTGAGCTGGGATAGAGGGTAATGTTTTGAGAGTTAGTGCAGTGATCTGGGATAGAGGGTAATGTTCTGGGAGTTAGTACAGTGATCTGGGACAGAGGGTAATGTTCTGAGAGAGTGGACAGTGATATGGGATAGAGGGTAATATTCTGGGAGAGGGGACAGTGATCTGGGATAGACGTTAATGTTCTGAAAGTGCGGATTGTGATCTGGGATAGAGGTTAAGGTGCTGAGAGTTAGGGCAGTGATCTGGGATAGAGGGTAAAGTTCTGAGAGAGTGGACAGTGATCTGGGATAGAGGGTAATGTTCTGAGTGTTCGGGCAGTGATCTGGGATATACAGTAATGTTCAGAGAGTGGGGGCAGTGATCTGGAACAGAGGGTAATATTCTGAGAGTCTGGGTCATGATCTGGAATAGAGGGTAATGTTCTGAGAGTGGGGACAATGATCTGGGATAGAGGATAATGTTCTGAGAGTGGGGACAGTGATCTGGGATAGAGGATAATGTTCTGAGAGAGGGGACACTGATCTGGGATAGAGGGTAATGTTCTGGGAGTGGGGACAGTGAACTAGGATAGAGGGTAATGTTCTGAGATTTCGGGCAGTGATCTGGGATAGAGGGTAATGTTCTGAGAGAGGGGACACTGATCTGAGATAGAGGGTAATGTTCTGGGAGTGGGGACAGTGCATCTGAGACAGAGGATAATGTTCTGAGAGTTGGGGCATTGATCTGGGATAGAGGTTAATCTTCTGAGAGTTCGGGGAGTGTTCTGGGATCAAGGGTAATGTTCTGAGAGTGGGGGCAGTGATCTGGGATAGAAGTTAATGTTCTGAGAGTGGGGATAGTGAATTGAGATAGAGGGTAATGTTCTGAGAGTGGGGATAGTGATCTGGGATAGAGGGTCCTGTTCTGAGATTGGGGACAGTGATCCTGGATAGGTTGTAATGTTCTGAGAGTGGGGATAGTGATCTGGGATAGAGGGTAATGTTCTGAGAGTGGGGACAGTGATCTGGGATAGAGGTTAATGTTCTGAGAGAGGGGACAGTGATCTGGGATAGACGTTAATGTTCTGAAAGTACGGATTGTAATCTGGGATAGGGGTTATGGTTCTGAGTGTTAGGGCAGTGATCTGGGACAGAGGGTAATGTTCTGAGAGTGGGGTCAGTGATCTGGGATAGACGTTAATGTTCTGAAAGTACGGATTGTAATCTGGGATAGGGGTTATGGTTCTGAGTGTTAGGGCAGTGATCTGGGACAGAGGGTAATGTTCTGGGAGTCGGGACTGTGCATCTGAGACAGAGGATAATGTTCTGAGAGTTGGGGCATTGATCTGGGATAGAGGTTAATTTTCTGAGTGTTCGGCGAGTGTTCTGGGATCGAGGGTAATGTTCTGAGAGTCGGGGCAGTGTTCTGGGACAGACGTTAATGTTCTGAGAGTGGGGATAGTGATCTGTGATAGAGGGTAATGTTCTGAGAGTGGGGATAGTGAATTGGGATAAGGGGTAATGTTTTGAGAGTGGGGCAGTGATCTGGGATAGAGGGTAATGTTTTGATGGTTAGTCCAGTGATCTGAGATAGAGGGTAATGTTCTGAGAGTGGGTATAGTGATCTGGGATAGAGGGTAATGTTCTGATAGTTAGGGCAGTGATCTGGGATAGTGGGTAATGTTCTCAGAGTGGGGGCAGTGATCTGGTATAGAGGGAAATGATCTGAGATTTAGGGCAGTGACCTGTGATAGAGGGTAATGTTCTGAGAGACTGCGCAGTCTTCTGGGATAAACGGAAATGTTCTGAGATTGGGGACAGTGATCTGGGATAGAGGGTAATGTCCTGAGAGTGGGGACAGTGATCTGGGATAGAGGGTAATGTTCTGAGAGAGGGGGCAGTGATCTGGGATAGAGGGTAATGTTCTGAGAGTGGGGGCAGTGATCTGGGATAGAGGTTAATGTTCTGAGGGTTAGGGCAGTGATCAGGGAAAAGA
Organism: Chiloscyllium punctatum; assembly: GCF_047496795.1. NCBI lineage: Eukaryota > Metazoa > Chordata > Chondrichthyes > Orectolobiformes > Hemiscylliidae > Chiloscyllium > Chiloscyllium punctatum. The sequence goes on from NC_092745.1 coordinate 37,574,907, forward strand.
GGTTAATGTTCTGAGGGTTAGGGCAGTGATCTGGGATAGAGGGTAATGTTCTGAGAGTGAGGGCAGTGATCTGGGATAGAGGGTAATATTCTGAGAGTGAGGACAGTGATCTGGGATAGAGGATCATGTTCTGAGTGATCGGGCAGTGATCTGCTATAGACAGTAATGTTCAGAGAGTGGGGGCAGTGATCTGGAACAGAGGGTAATATTCTGAGAGTGGGGGTCATGATCTGGGATAGAGGGTAATGTCCTGAGAGTGGGGACAATGATCTGGGATAGAGGGTAATGTTCTGGGAGTGGGGACAGTGAACTGGGATAGAGGGTAATGTTCTGAGATTTAGGGCAGTGATCTGGGATATAGGATAATGTTCTGAGAGAGGGGACACTGATCTGGGATAGAGGGTAATGTTCTGGGAGTGGGGACAGTGAACTGGGATAGAGGGTAATGTTCTGAGATTTCGGGCAGTGATCTGGGATAGAGGATAATGTTCTGAGAGAGGGGACACTGATCTGGGATAGAGGGTAATGTTCTGGGAGTGGGGACAGTGAACTGGGATAGAGGGTAATGTTCTGAGATTTCGGGCAGTGATCTGGGATAGAGGGTAATGTTCTGAGAGAGGGGATACTGACCTGGGATAGAGGGTAATGTTCTGAGAGAGGGGACAGTGATCTGGGATAGACGTTAATGTTCTGAAAGTGCGGATTGTGATCTGGGATAGAGGTTAAGGTTCTGAGTGTTAGGGCAGTGATCTGGGAGAGAGGATAATGTTCTGAGAGTGGGGACAGTGAATTGGGATAGAGGGTAATGTTCTGTGAGTTAGAGCAGTGATCTGGGATAGAGGGTAATGTTCTGATAGTTAGGGCAGAGGTCTGGGATAATGGGTAATGTTCTCAGAGTGGGGGCAGTGATCTGGTATAGAGGTAAATGATCTGAGATTTAGGGCAGTGATCTGGGATAGAGGGTAATGTTCTGAGAGACTGCGCAGTGTTCTGGGATAAACGGAAATGTTCTGAGATTGGGGACAGTGATCTGGGATAGAGGGTAATGTTCTGAGAGTTGGGACAGTGATCTGGGAGAGACGATAATGTTCTGAGTGTTCGGGCAGTCACCTGGGATGGAGGGTACTGTTCTGAGGGTTGGGGCAGTGATTTGGCACAGCAGGTAATATTCTGAGAGTGAGGACAGTGATCTGGGATAGAGGATCATGTTCTGAGTGATCGGGCAGTGATCTGCTATAGACAGTAATGTTCAGAGAGTGGGGGCAGTGATCTGGAACAGAGGGTAATATTCTGAGAGTGGGGGTCATGATCTGGGATAGAGGGTAATGTCCTGAGAGTGGGGACAATGATCTGGGATAGAGGGTAATGTTCTGGGAGTGGGGACAGTGATCTGGGATAGAGGGTAATGTTCTGGGAGTGGGGACAGTGATCTGGGATAGAGGGTAATGTTCTGAGATTTAGGGCAGTGATCTGGGATATAGGATAATGTTCTGAGAGAGGGGACACTGATCTGGGATAGAGGGTAATGTTCTGGGAGTGGGGACAGTGAACTGGGATAGAGGGTAATGTTTTGAGATTTCGGGCAGTGATCTGGGATCGAGGATAATGTTCTGAGAGAGGGGACACTGATCTGGGATAGAGGGTAATGTTCTGGGAGTGGGGACAGTGAACTGGGATAGAGGGTAATGTTCTGAGATTTCGGGCAGTGATCTGGGATAGAGGGTAATGTTCTGAGAGAGGGGATACTGATCTGGGATAGAGGGTAATGTTCTGAGAGTGGGGATAGTGATCTGGGATAGAGGTTAATGTTCTGAGAGTGGGGATAGTGAATTGGGATAAGGGGTAATGTTTTGAGAGTGGGGACAGTGATCTGGGATAGACGTTAATGTTCTGAAAGTTGGGATAGTGAATTGGGATAAGGGTAATGTTTTGAGAGTGGGGGCAGTCATCTGGGATAGAGGGCAATGTTCTGAGAGTGGGGACAGTGATCTGGTATAGAGGGTAATGTTCTGAGATTTCGGGCAGTGATCTGGGATAGAGGATAATGTTCTGAGAGAGGGGACACTGATCTGGGATAGAGGGTAATGTTCTGGGAATGGGGACAGTGAACTGGGATAGAGGGTAATGTTCTGAGATTTCGGGCAGTGATCTGGGATAGAGGGTAATGTCCTGAGAGTGGGGACAATGATCTGGGATAGAGGGTAATGTTCTGAGAGTGGGGATAGTGATCTGGGATAGAGGTTAATGTTCTGAGAGTGGGGATAGTGAATTGGGATAAGGGGTAATGTTTTGAGAGTGGGGACAGTGATCTGGGATAGAGGGTAATGTTCTGAGAGTGGGGACAGTGATCTGGTATAGAGGGTAATGTTCTGGTGGTTAGTCCAGTGATCTGAGATAGAGGGTAATGTTCTGAGAGTGGGTATCGTGATCTGGTATAGAGGGTAATGTTCTGATAGTTAGGGCAGTGATCTGGGATAGTGGGTAATGTTCTCAGAGTGGGGGCAGTGATCTGGTATAGAGGGAAATGATCTGAGATTTAGGGCAGTGATCTGGGATAGAGGGTAATGTTCTGAGAGACTGCGCAGTGTTCTGGGATAAACGGAAATGTTCTGAGATTGGGGACAGTGATCTGGGATAGAGGGTAATGTTCTGAGAGTTGGGACAGTGATCTGGGAGAGACGATAATGTTCTGAGTGTTCGGGCAGTCATCTGGGATGGAGGGTACTGTTCTGAGAGTTGGGGCAGTGATTTGGCACAGCAGGTAATATTCTGAGAGTGGGGACAGTGAGCTGGGATAGAGGGTAATGTTTTGAGAGTTAGTGCAGTGATCTGGGATAGAGGGTAATGTTCTGGGAGTTAGTACAGTGATCTGGGACAGAGGGTAATGTTCTGAGAGAGTGGACAGTGATATGGGATAGAGGGTAATATTCTGGGAGAGGGGACAGTGATCTGGGATAGACGTTAATGTTCTGAAAGTGCGGATTGTGATCTGGGATAGAGGTTAAGGTGCTGAGAGTTAGGGCAGTGATCTGGGATAGAGGGTAAAGTTCTGAGAGAGTGGACAGTGATCTGGGATAGAGGGTAATGTTCTGAGTGTTCGGGCAGTGATCTGGGATATACAGTAATGTTCAGAGAGTGGGGGCAGTGATCTGGAACAGAGGGTAATATTCTGAGAGTCTGGGTCATGATCTGGAATAGAGGGTAATGTTCTGAGAGTGGGGACAATGATCTGGGATAGAGGATAATGTTCTGAGAGTGGGGACAGTGATCTGGGATAGAGGATAATGTTCTGAGAGAGGGGACACTGATCTGGGATAGAGGGTAATGTTCTGGGAGTGGGGACAGTGAACTAGGATAGAGGGTAATGTTCTGAGATTTCGGGCAGTGATCTGGGATAGAGGGTAATGTTCTGAGAGAGGGGACACTGATCTGAGATAGAGGGTAATGTTCTGGGAGTGGGGACAGTGCATCTGAGACAGAGGATAATGTTCTGAGAGTTGGGGCATTGATCTGGGATAGAGGTTAATCTTCTGAGAGTTCGGGGAGTGTTCTGGGATCAAGGGTAATGTTCTGAGAGTGGGGGCAGTGATCTGGGATAGAAGTTAATGTTCTGAGAGTGGGGATAGTGAATTGAGATAGAGGGTAATGTTCTGAGAGTGGGGATAGTGATCTGGGATAGAGGGTCCTGTTCTGAGATTGGGGACAGTGATCCTGGATAGGTTGTAATGTTCTGAGAGTGGGGATAGTGATCTGGGATAGAGGGTAATGTTCTGAGAGTGGGGACAGTGATCTGGGATAGAGGTTAATGTTCTGAGAGAGGGGACAGTGATCTGGGATAGACGTTAATGTTCTGAAAGTACGGATTGTAATCTGGGATAGGGGTTATGGTTCTGAGTGTTAGGGCAGTGATCTGGGACAGAGGGTAATGTTCTGAGAGTGGGGTCAGTGATCTGGGATAGACGTTAATGTTCTGAAAGTACGGATTGTAATCTGGGATAGGGGTTATGGTTCTGAGTGTTAGGGCAGTGATCTGGGACAGAGGGTAATGTTCTGGGAGTCGGGACTGTGCATCTGAGACAGAGGATAATGTTCTGAGAGTTGGGGCATTGATCTGGGATAGAGGTTAATTTTCTGAGTGTTCGGCGAGTGTTCTGGGATCGAGGGTAATGTTCTGAGAGTCGGGGCAGTGTTCTGGGACAGACGTTAATGTTCTGAGAGTGGGGATAGTGATCTGTGATAGAGGGTAATGTTCTGAGAGTGGGGATAGTGAATTGGGATAAGGGGTAATGTTTTGAGAGTGGGGCAGTGATCTGGGATAGAGGGTAATGTTTTGATGGTTAGTCCAGTGATCTGAGATAGAGGGTAATGTTCTGAGAGTGGGTATAGTGATCTGGGATAGAGGGTAATGTTCTGATAGTTAGGGCAGTGATCTGGGATAGTGGGTAATGTTCTCAGAGTGGGGGCAGTGATCTGGTATAGAGGGAAATGATCTGAGATTTAGGGCAGTGACCTGTGATAGAGGGTAATGTTCTGAGAGACTGCGCAGTCTTCTGGGATAAACGGAAATGTTCTGAGATTGGGGACAGTGATCTGGGATAGAGGGTAATGTCCTGAGAGTGGGGACAGTGATCTGGGATAGAGGGTAATGTTCTGAGAGAGGGGGCAGTGATCTGGGATAGAGGGTAATGTTCTGAGAGTGGGGGCAGTGATCTGGGATAGAGGTTAATGTTCTGAGGGTTAGGGCAGTGATCAGGGAAAAGAGGTTAATGTTCTGAGGGTTAGGGCAGTGATCTGGGATAGAGGGTAATGTTCTGAGAGTGAGGGCAGTGATCTGGGATAGAGGGTAATATTCTGAGAGTGAGGACAGTGATCTGGGATAGAGGATCATGTTCTGAGTGATCGGGCAGTGATCTGCTATAGACAGTAATGTTCAGAGAGTGGGGGCAGTGATCTGGAACAGAGGGTAATATTCTGAGAGTGGGGGTCATGATCTGGGATAGAGGGTAATGTCCTGAGAGTGGGGACAATGATCTGGGATAGAGGGTAATGTTCTGGGAGTGGGGACAGTGAACTGGGATAGAGGGTAATGTTCTGAGATTTAGGGCAGTGATCTGGGATATAGGATAATGTTCTGAGAGAGGGGACACTGATCTGGGATAGAGGGTAATGTTCTGGGAGTGGGGACAGTGAACTGGGATAGAGGGTAATGTTCTGAGATTTCGGGCAGTGATCTGGGATAGAGGATAATGTTCTGAGAGAGGGGACACTGATCTGGGATAGAGGGTAATGTTCTGGGAGTGGGGACAGTGAACTGGGATAGAGGGTAATGTTCTGAGATTTCGGGCAGTGATCTGGGATAGAGGGTAATGTTCTGAGAGAGGGGATACTGACCTGGGATAGAGGGTAATGTTCTGAGAGAGGGGACAGTGATCTGGGATAGACGTTAATGTTCTGAAAGTGCGGATTGTGATCTGGGATAGAGGTTAAGGTTCTGAGTGTTAGGGCAGTGATCTGGGAGAGAGGATAATGTTCTGAGAGTGGGGACAGTGAATTGGGATAGAGGGTAATGTTCTGTGAGTTAGAGCAGTGATCTGGGATAGAGGGTAATGTTCTGATAGTTAGGGCAGAGGTCTGGGATAATGGGTAATGTTCTCAGAGTGGGGGCAGTGATCTGGTATAGAGGTAAATGATCTGAGATTTAGGGCAGTGATCTGGGATAGAGGGTAATGTTCTGAGAGACTGCGCAGTGTTCTGGGATAAACGGAAATGTTCTGAGATTGGGGACAGTGATCTGGGATAGAGGGTAATGTTCTGAGAGTTGGGACAGTGATCTGGGAGAGACGATAATGTTCTGAGTGTTCGGGCAGTCACCTGGGATGGAGGGTACTGTTCTGAGGGTTGGGGCAGTGATTTGGCACAGCAGGTAATATTCTGAGAGTGAGGACAGTGATCTGGGATAGAGGATCATGTTCTGAGTGATCGGGCAGTGATCTGCTATAGACAGTAATGTTCAGAGAGTGGGGGCAGTGATCTGGAACAGAGGGTAATATTCTGAGAGTGGGGGTCATGATCTGGGATAGAGGGTAATGTCCTGAGAGTGGGGACAATGATCTGGGATAGAGGGTAATGTTCTGGGAGTGGGGACAGTGATCTGGGATAGAGGGTAATGTTCTGGGAGTGGGGACAGTGATCTGGGATAGAGGGTAATGTTCTGAGATTTAGGGCAGTGATCTGGGATATAGGATAATGTTCTGAGAGAGGGGACACTGATCTGGGATAGAGGGTAATGTTCTGGGAGTGGGGACAGTGAACTGGGATAGAGGGTAATGTTTTGAGATTTCGGGCAGTGATCTGGGATCGAGGATAATGTTCTGAGAGAGGGGACACTGATCTGGGATAGAGGGTAATGTTCTGGGAGTGGGGACAGTGAACTGGGATAGAGGGTAATGTTCTGAGATTTCGGGCAGTGATCTGGGATAGAGGGTAATGTTCTGAGAGAGGGGATACTGATCTGGGATAGAGGGTAATGTTCTGAGAGAGGGGACAGTGATCTGGGATAGACGTTAATGTTCTGAAAGTGGGGATAGTGAATTGGGATAAGGGGTAATGTTTTGAGAGTGGGGGCAGTGATCTGGGATAGAGGGTAATGTTCTGAGAGTGGGGACAGTGATCTGGTATAGAGGGTAATGTTCTGAGATTTCGGGCAGTCATCTGGGATAGAAGATAATGTTCTGAGAGAGGGGACACTGATCTGGGATAGAGGGTAATGTTCTGGGAGTGGGGACAGTGAACTGGGATAGAGGGTAATGTTCTGAGATTTCGGTCAGTGATCTGGGATAGAGGGTAATGTTCCGAGAGTGGGGACAATGATCTGGGATAGAGGGTAATGTTCTGAGAGTGGGGATAGTGATCTGGGATAGAGGTTAATGTTCTGAGAGTGGGGATAGTGAATTGGGATAAGGGGTAATGTTCTGAGAGTGGGGGCAGTGATCTGGGATAGAGGGTAATGTTCTGAGAGTGGGGACAGTGATCTGGTATAGAGGGTAATGTTCTGATGGTTAGTCCAGTGATCTGAGATAGAGGGTAATGTTCTGAGAGTGGGTATAGTGATCTGGGATAGAGGGTAATGTTCTGATAGTTAGGGCAGTGATCTGGGATAGTGGGTAATGTTCTCAGAGTGGGGGCAGTGATCTGGTATAGAGGGAAATGATCTGAGATTTAGGACAGTGATCTGTGATCGAGGGTAATGTTCTGAGAGACTGCGCAGTGTTCTGGGATAAACGGAAATGTTCTGAGAGTTGGGACAGTGATCTGGGAGAGACGATAATGTTCTGAGTGTTCGGGCAGTCATCTGGGATGGAGGGTACTGTTCTGAGAGTTGGGGCAGTGATTTGGCACAGCAGGTAATATTCTGAGAGTGGGGACAGTGAGCTGGGATAGAGGGTAATGTTCTGAGAGTTAGTGCAGTGATCTGGGATAGAGGTTAATGTTCTGGGAGTTAGTACAGTGATCTGGGACAGAGGGTAATGTTCTGAGAGAGTGGACAGTGATATGGGATAGAGGGTAATATTCTGGGAGAGGGGACAGTGATCTGGGATAGACGTTAATGTTCTGAAAGTGCGGATTGTGATCTGGGATAGAGGTTAAGGTTGTGAGAGTTAGGGCAGTGATCTGGGATAGAGGGTAATGTTCTGAGTGTTCGGGCAGTGATCTGGGATAGACAGTAATGTTCAGAGAGTGGGGGCAGTGATCTGGAACAGAGGGTAATATTCTGAGAGTCGGGGTCATGATCTGGAATAGAGAGTAATGTTCTGAGAGTGGGGACAATGATCTGGGATAGAGGATAATGTTCTGAGAGTGGGGACAGTGATCTGGGATAGAGGATAATGTTCTGAGAGAGGGGACACTGATCTGGGATAGAGGGTAATGTTCTGGGAGTGGGGACAGTGAACTAGGATAGAGGGTAATGTTCTGAGATTTCGGGCAGTGATCTGGGATAGAGGGTAATGTTCTGAGAGAGGGGACACTGATCTGAGATAGAGGGTAATGTTCTGGGAGTGGGGACAGTGCATCTGAGACAGAGGATAATGTTCTGAGAGTTGGGGCATTGATCTGGGATAGAGGTTAATCTTCTGAGAGTTCGGGGAGTGTTCTGGGATCAAGGGTAATGTTCTGAGAGTGGGGGCAGTGATCTGGGATAGAAGTTAATGTTCTGAGAGTGGGGATAGTGAATTGAGATAGAGGGTAATGTTCTGAGAGTGGGGATAGTGATCTGGGATAGAGGGTCCTGTTCTGAGATTGGGGACAGTGATCCTGGATAGGTTGTAATGTTCTGAGAGTGGGGATAGTGATCTGGGATAGAGGGTAATGTTCTGAGAGTGGGGACAGTGATCTGGGATAGAGGTTAATGTTCTGAGAGAGGGGACAGTGATCTGGGATAGACGTTAATGTTCTGAAAGTACGGATTGTAATCTGGGATAGGGGTTATGGTTCTGAGTGTTAGGGCAGTGATCTGGGACAGAGGGTAATGTTCTGAGAGTGGGGTCAGTGATCTGGGATAGACGTTAATGTTCTGAAAGTACGGATTGTAATCTGGGATAGGGGTTATGGTTCTGAGTGTTAGGGCAGTGATCTGGGACAGAGGGAAATGTTCTGGGAGTCGGGACTGTGCATCTGAGACAGAGGATAATGTTCTGAGAGTTGGGGCATTGATCTGGGATAGAGGTTAATTTTCTGAGTGTTCGGCGAGTGTTCTGGGATCGAGGGTAATGTTCTGAGAGTCGGGGCAGTGTTCTGGGACAGACGTTAATGTTCTGAGAGTGGGGATAGTGATCTGTGATAGAGGGTAATGTACTGAGAGTGGGGATAGTGAATTGGGATAAGGGGTAATGTTTTGAGAGTGGGGCAGTGATCTGGGATAGAGGGTAATGTTTTGATGGTTAGTCCAGTGATCTGAGATAGAGGGTAATGTTCTGAGAGTGGGTATAGTGATCTGGGATAGAGGGTAATGTTCTGATAGTTAGGGCAGTGATCTGGGATAGTGGGTAATGTTCTCAGAGTGGGGGCAGTGATCTGGTATAGAGGGAAATGATCTGAGATTTAGGGCAGTGACCTGTGATAGAGGGTAATGTTCTGAGAGACTGCGCAGTGTTCTGGGATAAACGGAAATGTTCTGAGATTGGGGACAGTGATCTGGGATAGAGGGAAATGTCCTGAGAGTGGGGACAGTGATCTGGGATAGAGGGTAATGTTCTGGGAGAGGGGGCAGTGATCTGGGATAGAGGGTAATGTTCTGAGAGTGGGGGCAGTGATCTGGGATAGAGGTTAATGTTCTGAGGGTTAGGGCAGTGATCTGGGAAAAGAGGTTAATGTTCTGAGGGTTAGGGCAGTGATCTGGGATAGAGGGTAATGTTCTGAGAGTGAGGGCAGTGATCTGGGATAGAGGGTAATGTTCTGAGAGTGGGGATAGTGATCTGGGATAGAAGCTAATGTTCTGAGAGTGGGGACAGTGATCTGGGATAGAGGGTAATGTTCTGAGATTTAGGGCAGTGATCTGGGACAGAGGGTAATGTTCTGGGAGTGGGGATAGTGCATCTGGGATAGCGGTTAATGTTCGGAGTGTTGAGGCAGTGATCTGGGATGGAGGGTAATGTTCTGAGAGTTATTGCAGTGATCTAGGATAGAGAGTAATGTGTTTGGAGTGGGGACAGTGATCTGGGATGGAGGGTAATGTTCTGAGAGTTAGGGCAGTGATCTGGGATAGACTGTAATGTTTTTGGAGTGGGGACAGTGATCTGGGATAGAGGTTAATGTTCTGAGAGTGGGGACAGTGATCTGTGATAGATGGTAATGTTCTGAGAGTGGGGGCAGTGATCTGGGATCGAGGGTAATGTTCTGAGAGTCGGGGCAGTGATCTGGGACAGAGGGCAATGTTCTGAGGGTGGGTACAGTGATCTGAGATAGAGGTTAATGTTTTGAGAGTGGGGACAGTGATCTGGGATAGAGGTTAATGTTCTGAGAGTGGGGATAGTGATCTGGGACAGAGGGTAATGTTCTGAGAGTCGGGGTAGTGAATTGGGATAGAGGGTAATGTTCTGAGAGTGGGGATAGTGATCTGGGATAGAGGTTAATGTGCTGAGAGTCGGGGTAGTGAATTGGGATAGAGGTTAATGTTCTGAGAGTGGGGATAGTGATCTGGGATAGAGGTTAATGTTCTGAGAGTCGGGGTAGTGAATTGGGATAGAGGGTAATGTTCTGAGACTGGGGATAGTGATCTGGGATAGAGGGGAATGTTCTGAGGTTGGGGACAGTGATCTGGGATAGATTGTAATGTTCTGAGAGTTGGGACAGTGATCTGTGATGGAGGGTTATGTTCTGAGACTTAAGGCAGTGATCAAGGATGGAGGATAATGTACTGAAAGTGGGTGCAGTGATCTGGGATAGAGTGTAATGTCCTGAGAGTGGGGATACTGATCTGGGATAGAGGGTAATGTTCTGAGAGAGGGGACAGTGATCTGGGATAGACGTTAATGTTCTGAAAGTGCAGATTGTGATCCGGGATAGAGGTTAAGGTTCTGAGAGTCAGGGCAGTGATCTGGGAGAGAGGATAATGTTCTCAGAGTGGGGACAGTGATCTGGGAGAGAGGGTAATATTCTGAGAGTTGGGACAGTGATCTGGGATAGAGGATCATGTTCTGAGTGATCGGGCAGTGATCTGGGATAGACAGTAATGTTCTGAGAGTGGGGGCAGTGATCTGGGATAGAGGGTAATGTTCTGAGAGCGGGACAATGATCTGGGATAGAGGATCATGTTCTGAGTGATCGGGCAGTGATCTGGGATAAACAGTAATGTTCTGAGAGTGGAGACAGTGAACTGGGATAGAGGGTAATGTTCTGAGATTTAGGGCAGTGATCTGGGATAGAGGATAATGTTCTGAGAGAGGGGACACTGATCTGGGATAGAGGGTAATGTTCTGGGAGTGGGGACAGTGCATCTGAGACAGAGGATAATGTTCTGAGAGTTGGGGCATTGATCTGGGATAGAGGTTAATTTTCTGAGTGTTCGGGGAGTGTTCTGGGATCAAGGGTAATGTTCTGAGAGTGGGGGCAGTGATCTGGGATAGAGGTTAATGTTCTGAGAGTGGGGATAGTGAATTGGGATAGAGGGTAATGTTCTGAGAGTGGGGATAGTGATCTGGGATAGAGGGTACTGTTCTGAGATTGGGGACAGTGATCCTGGATAGGTTGTAATGTTCTGAGAGTGGGGATAGTGATCTGGGATAGAGGGTAATGTTCTGAGAGTGGGGACAGTGATCTGGGATAGAGGTTAATGTTCTGAGGGTTAGGGCAGTGATCTGGGATAGAGGGTAATGTTCTGAGAGAGGGGGCAGTGATCTGGGTTAGAGGGTAATATTCTGGGAGTGGGAACTGTGCATCTGAGACAGAGGATAATGTTCTGAGAGTTGGGGCATTGATCTGGGATAGAGGTTAATTTTCTGAGTGTTCGGCGAGTGTTCTCGGATCGAGGGTAATGTTCTGAGAGTCGGGGCAGTGATCTGGGATAGAGGGTAATGTTCTGGGAGTCGGGGCAATGATCTGGGTTAGAGGGTAATATTCTGGGAGTGGGAACTGTGCATCTGAGACAGAGGATATTGTTCTGGGAGTCGGGGCAGTGATCTGGGATAGAGGTTAATTTTCTGAGTGTTCGGCGAGTGTTCTGGGATCAAGGGTAATGTTCTGAGAGTCGGGGCAGTGTTCTGGGACAGAGGTTAATGTTCTGAGAGTGGGGATAGTGAATTGGGATAAGGGGTAATGTTTTGAGAGTGGGGGTAGTGATCTGGGATAGAGGGTAATGTTCTGAGAGTGGGGACAGTGATCTGGTATAGAGGGTAATGTTCTGATGGTTAGTCCAGTGATCTGAGATAGAGGGTAATGTTCTGAGAGTGGGTATAGTGATCTGGGATAGAGGGTATTGTTCTGATAGTTAGGGCAGTGATCTGGGATAGTGGGTAATGTTCTCAGAGTGGGGGCAGTGATCTGGTATAGAGGGAAATGATCTGAGATTTAGGGCAGTGACCTGTGATAGAGGGTAATGTTCTGAGAGACTGCGCAGTGTTCTGGGATAAACGGAAATGTTCTGAGATTGGGGACAGTGATCTGGGATATAGGGTAATGTCCTGAGAGTGGGGACAGTGATCTGGGATAGAGGGTAATGTTCTGAGAGAGGGGGCAGTGATCTGGGATAGAGGGTAATGTTCTGAGAGTGGGGGCAGTGATCTGGGATAGAGGTTAATGTTCTGAGGGTTAGGGCAGTGATCTGGGATAGAGGGTAATGTTCTGAGAGTTAGGGCAGTGATCTGGGATACAGGGTAATGTCCTGAGAGTGGGGACAGTGATCTGGGATAGAAGGTAATGTTCTGAGAGTGGGGGCAGTGATCTGGAACAGAGGGTAATATTCTGAGAGTGGGGACAGTGAGCTGGGATAGAGGGTAATGTTCTGAGAGTTAGTGCAGTGATCTGGGATTGAGGGTAATGTTCTGGGAGTTAGTACAGTGATCTGGGACAGAGGGTAATGTTCTGAGAGAGTGGACAGTGATCTGGGATAGAGGGTAATGTTCTGGGAGTTAGTACAGTGATCTGGGATAGAGGGTAATGTTCTGAGAGTGAGGGCAGTGATCTGGGATAGAGGGTAATGTTCTGGGAGTTAGTACAGTGATCTGGGATGGAGGGTAATGTTCTGAGAGTGAGGGCAGTGATCTGGGATAGAGGGTAATGTTCTGGGAGTGGGGATAGTGCATCTGAGATAGAGGATAATGTTCTGAGAGTTGGGGCATTGATCTGGGATAGAGGTTAATGTTCTGAGTGTTCAGGCAGTGATCTGGGATGGAGGGTAATGTTCTGAGAGTTATTGCAGTGATCTAGGATAGAGAATAATGTGTTTGGAGTGGGAACAGTGATCTGGGATGGAGGGTAATGTTCTGAGAGTTAGGGCAGTGATCTGGGATAGAGTGTAATGTTTTTAGAGTGGGGACAGTGATCTGGGATAGAGGTTAATGTTCTGAGAGTGGGGACAGTGATCTGTGATAGATGGTAATGTTCTGAGAGTGGGGGCAGTGATCTGGGATAGAGGTTAATGTTCTGAAAGTGCGGATTGTGATCTGGGATAGAGGTTAAGGTTCTGAGAGTCAGGGCAGTGATCTGGGATAAAGGGTAATATTCTGAGAGTTGGGACAGTGATCTGGGATAGAGGATCATGTTCTGAGTGATCGGGCAGTGATCTGGGATAGACAGGAATGTTCTGAGAGTGGGGGCAGTGATCTGGAACAGAGGGTAATATTCTGAGAGTGGGGGTCGTGATCTGGGATAGAGGGTAATGTTCTGAGAGAGGGGACAGTGATCTGGGATAGATGGTAATGTTCTGAGAGTGAGGGCAGTGATCTGGGACAGAGGATAATGTTCTGAGAGTTGGGGCATTGATCTGGGATAGAGGTTAATTTTCTGAGTGTTCGGCGAGTGTTCTGGGATCGAGGGTAATGTTCTGAGAGTCGGGGCAGTGTTCTGGGACAGAGGGTAATGTTCTGAGAGTCGGGGCAGTGATCTGGGACAGAGGGCAATGTTTTGAGAGTGGGGACAGTGATCTGGGATAGAGGTTAATGTTCTGCGAGTGGGGATAGTGATCTGGGATAGAGGGTAATGTTCTGTGAGTGGGGATAGTGATCTGGGATAGAGGGTAATGTTCTGAGAGTGGGGATAGTGATCTGGTATAGAGGTTAATGTTCTGAGAGTGGGGATAGTGAATTGGGATAGAGGGTACTGTTCTGAGGTTGGGGACAGTGATCTGGGATAGATTGTAATGTTCTGAGAGTGGGGATAGTGATCTGGGATCGAGGGTAATGTTCTGAGAGTGGGGATAGTGAATTGGGATAGAGGGTACTGTTCTGAGGTTGGGGACAGTGATCTGGGATAGATTGTAATGTTCTGAGAGTGGGGATAGTGATCTGGGATGGAGGGTAATGTTCTGAGAGTGGGGACAGTGATCTGGGATAGAGGTTAATGTTCTGAGAGGGGCGACAGTGATCTGGGATAGAGGGTAATGTCCTGAGATTGGGGACAGTGATCTGGGTGTACAGGGTAATGTTCTGAGAGTTAGTGCAGTGATCTGGGATAGAGGGTATTGTTCTGAGATTTAGGGCAGTGAGCTGTGATAGAGAATAATGTTCTGAGAGTTGGTGCATTGATCTGGGATAGAGGTTAATGTTCTGAGAGTTCGTGTAGTGATCTAGAATAGAAGGTAATGTTCTGAGAGTGGGGACAGTGATCTGGGACAGAGGATAATCTTCTAGGAGTTAGGGCAGTGATCTGGTATAAAGGGTAATGTTCTGGGAGTTAGGGCAGTGATCTGGGACAGAGGGTAAAGTTCTGGGAGTGCGGAAAGTGAGCTTCGATAGTGGGTACTGTCCTGAGATTGGGGACAGTGACCTGGGATAGAGGGTAATGTTCTGAGAGTTAAGGCAGTGATCTGGGATAGAGGATGATGTACTGAGAGTGGGGGCAGTGATCTGGGATAGAGGTTAATGTTCTAAAATTGGGGACAGTAATCTGGGATCGAGGATAATGTTCTGAGTGTTCGGGCAGTGATCCGCGATGGAGGGTACTGTTCTGATAGTAGAGGCAGTGATCTGGGATAGAGGGTAATGTTCTGAGAATGGGGACAGTGAGCTGGGATAGAGGGTAATGTTTTTGGAGTGGGGACAGTGATCTGTGATAGATGGTAATGTTCTGAGAGTGGGGGCAGTGATCAGGGATAGAGGGTAATGTTCTGAGAGAGGGGACAGTGATCTGGGATAGATGGTAATGTTCTGAGAGTGAGGGCAGTGATCTGGGATAGAGGGTAATGTTCTGACAGTTAGAGCAGTGATCTGGGATAGAGGGTAATGTTCTGAGAGTGGGGAGAGTGATCTGGGATAGAGAGTAATGTTCTGAGAGTTAGGGCAGTTGCCTGGGATAGAGGGTAATGTACTGAGAGTGGGAGCAGTGATCTGTGATAGAGGGTAATGTTCTGAGAGTGTGGACAGTGATCTGGGATAGAGGATAATGTTCTGAGAGTGGGGAGAGTGATCTGGGATAGAGAGTCATGTCCTGAGAGTGGGGAGAGTGATCTGGGATAGAGGGCAATGTTCTGAGAGATTGGGCAGTGATCTGAGATTGAGGGTAATGTTCTGAGAGGGGGGACAGTGATCTGGGATAGAGAGTAATGTTCTGAGAGTTAGGGCAGTTGCCTGGGATAGAGGGTAATGTACTGAGAGTGGGAGCAGTGATCTGGGATAGAGGGTAATGTTCTGAGAGTTTGGGCAGTGATCTGGGATAGAGGGTAACGTTCTGAGAGTGGGGAGAGTGATCTGGATATAGAGAGTCATGTTCTGGAGTTAGAGCAGTGACCTGGGAGGGAGGATAATGGTCTGAGAGTGGGGGCAGTGATCTGGGATAGAGGGTAATGTCCTGAGACTGGGGGCAGTGGTCTGGGATGGAGGGTAATGTTCTGAGAGTTAGGGCAGTGATCTGGGATGGAGGGTAATGTTCTGAGAGTTTGGGCAGTGATCTGGGATAGAGGGTAATGTTCTTAGAGTTTGGGCAGTTATCTGAGATAGAGGGTAACGTTCTGAGAGTGGGGACACTGATCTGGGATAGAGGGTAATGGTCTGAGAGTTAGAGCAGTGATCTGGGATTGCAGGTAATGTTCTGAGAGAGGGGACAGTGATCTGGGATAGAGGGTAATGTTCTGAGAGTTTGGACCCTGATCTGGGATAGAGGGTAATGTTCTGAGTGGATGCAGTGTCCTGGGATGGAGGATCAATCTTCGCGGAGTCAGTCGAGTCTAGATTCACTTCAAGCTCTGCCCATTGGCCTCAATTTCTATGGATCTGCCAGGGTAAGGAAGGAAGGTGTTAATAGACCAAAATAAACGGAAATGGGTGGAGGCCCTTCAGCCCTTCGACCTTGCTCCACCATTCAATAGCATTGCAGCTGATCCAACATTCCTCACATCCCCTTTCCTGCCCTTTCCCTGTAGCCTTTGATTCCCTCACTGATCAAGAATCCATCTCAGCCTTAAATATACTCAAGGACTCTGCCCCCACAACTCTCTGTGGCAAGGAGTTCCAAAGACTCACCACCCTCTGAGAGGAAAACTTCCCCCTCACCTCAGTCTTTAATTGGCGCGTCTTTGTTCTGAGACAATGCCCTTTGGTCTTAGACTCTCCCAAGAGGGGAAACCTCCTCTCAGCATTGACCGTGTTAAGCCCCTTCAGAATCCAATATGCTTTGTCTCTCATTCTCCTCAACTCCAGTGAGTACAGTCCCAACCTGGTTAGCCTTTACTCATCGGACAATCCCTCCATATCGAGGATCATCCCAGTGAACTGTCTCTGAACTGTCTCCAATTAAATGATAGCTTCCCCATTGTGTTGGTGTTCACACATATCAGGGAAGCAGGTCTGGTGACCGCTATGAACTGAACATTATGGGGTTGGCAGATGGGGTTCAGGAATGTTTAACCTTAATCCTTGGTCATCTCAGTTTGCCTGATCCCTTACCCACCAACACCATCAATGGAGCCTCATGCCAGCTAGCTCCAACTGATCAACGGCAGGCCTTCCTGGTGTATCATGTGTCACAACAGTTAGGCACTATATGTTCCAAATATCGGAATAGATTGGCATAAGTCTGGAGCACATCATCTGGGAAGAAAAGGGATAAATTACCCAAGGGTCTTTGGGGTAGTAGAGTGGTGGGTTGGGTCTGGGTGAGATGCACTTCAGAGGTTCAGTGTGGACTTATATTGATCCTGTGAATTTATGATACCCATGCAGATTGACAATTTCCCTCTAACCAAGAGCCTCCACACCCCCCCCCCCCCCCACCAACCATACCCAGAGGTATCATTAACTTTCTTAGTGGTATTGACAGTGCACTGACTGGAGGAGACATCCTGAACCACATTGCAAAGATGGTGAGCTCAGCAGAGACCCAGAAGAGGCACCGTTATGGATGACTATCAGTAATGATGATGATGGTGACGATGACATTGGGACCTGGTGAGCCACAAGACTGTGACTAGAGATGACCGTCCAGTCAACATTCCTCACAGACAGACCCCACTCCATTAATGTGAGGAGGTCTGGGATGAAATCTTTGGGGGAGGTGTCATCCGTGAGTCCGTACCACCTCACCCATAGTCCTCATCAGGAAGAAGAACAGAAAACTGAGGATCTGAGTCACTTAATGGGCTCTCAACGCAAAGATTCGTCAGGACATTTATCTGGGATAGGGAAAGCATCACAGAGGTGCAACGTATTTCTGCAGTCTCAATTTTGCCCATCGTTATAAACAATTACCCAAAACCTAACAAGGCTTTGAAAACAGAAATTGCTGGAAAATCTCAGCAGGTTTGGCAGCATCTGTGGAGACAAATCAGAGTTAACGTTTCGCTTCTGGTGACCCTTCGTCAGAAACCCTCATTTTTTGTTGATAAGATTACATTCTGGATGGGCATCAGGAGACTTTTGCACAGATGCACAGGAATGCTGTTAGGGCTCTGTGATGTCCTTGAGACTTTCATACACGTGATGGGTAAAGCTTTCTGTGACTTAAATTTCCAACGTACTCATCTTGAGCTCAACAGTCAAGGAGATCTTTGCCAGACCATGTGGTGACTTGGCTTGCGTGTTGCAGTCTAACTCCAAGTCAAACCAGAGCAGAGGTTTATAAAATCATGATGGGCATGGATAGCATAAATCGGCAAGGTCTTTTCCCTGGAGTGGGGGAGTCCAGAACTAGATCGATGGCATAGATTTAGGGTGAGAGGGGAAAGATATAAAAGGGACCTAAAGGGCAACCTTTTCACACAGAGGACGGTACGTGTATGAAATGAGCTGCCAGAGGAAGTGGTAGAGGCTGGGACAACTAAAGCATTTAAAGGCATTTAGATGGGTTTACTAATAGGAAGGGTTTAGATTAGATTAGATTACTTACAGTGTGGAAACAGGCCCTTCGGCCCAACAAGTCCACACCGCCCCGCTGAAGCGCAACCCACCCATACGCCTACATCTACCCCTTACCTAACACTACAGGCAATTTAGCATGGCCAATTCACCTGACCTGCACATCTTTGGACTGTGGGAGGAAACCAGAGCACCCGGAGGAAACCCACGCAGACACTGGGAGAACGTGCAAACTCCACACAGTCACTCGCCCGAGGCGGGAATTGAACCCGGGTCTCTGGCACTGTGAGGCAGCAGTGCTAACCACTGGGATATGAGATAGAGGGATATGAGTAAAGTGCTGGCAAATGGGACTAGGTTAGATTGGGATATCGGTCGGCATGGACGAGTGGGACCAAAGGGTCTGTTTCCAGGCTGTACATCTCTGACTCTAAGCGCTAACATTGTTACTGAGGAGGAGAAATGCAGAGTGGTGGAGGAGTGGAACCAGCCTACATTGGTGAGGGAACTGTGTTGCCTCCTTGGTCTGATGAGGAAAGCAGCAGGAGAATTTGGGAAAGCCTGTGCAGGGCATGGTATTTCATGGAATGTCAGAGGGCAATCCCTCAAAGCAGAACCTGTTCCAGACATTCAATTCTCTTTCACAATGGAAGCTGATGTCAGGAATGTACCGAAGGACAGAAGGAGACTAGAGGGAAGTGGGAAGAGTCAGATGTACACACGGAAACAGACCCTTCTGTCCAACTTGTCCATGCCAACCAGATATCCTAAATTAAATTAGCCCCATTTGCCTATTTATGTACCCATCCAAATGCCTCTTAAATGTTGTAATTTTACCAGCCTCCCCCACTTCCTCCAGCAGCTCATTCCACGCACGCACCACCCTCTGCATGAAAAAAAAACTGCCCCTTAGGTCCTTTTTAAATCGTTCCCCTCTCATTTTAAACCTATGTCCTCTGGTTTTAGACTCCCCCATCCGGGGAAAAGACCTTGGCTATTCACCTTATCCATGCCTCTCTATAAGTTCACCTCTCGGCCTCCAACACTCCAAGGAAAACAGAGCCTATTCAGCCTCTCCCTGTAGCTCAAGCCCTCTAACCTCTGGCAGCATCCTTGTAAATCTCTTCTGCTTCCTTTAAAGTTTCACAACTCCTTCTGATAGGAGGGAGACCAGAATTGAAAACAGTATTCCAAAAGTTGCCTAACCAATGTCCTGTAGAATCCCACCATCACCTCCCCAATTCCTATACTCAACACACTGACTAACTGTTATGGACGAAGCCAGACCACTCAAAATATTCTTAAGCAGGCAGCTCAGACCATAACTTTGCAATTTGTTTTGGTCAGTGGACAGTGAAAATTACCTGGAGTAAATTAGCTAGGTTGACTACTAGATTTTAAAACAGACAAAAAAATTATTCACAAAATTACACAATGAAACACAAAGAACAGAATAAAGACACCCTACAGAACTCAACCTATCCAACTGGACTTAATTATGCTCTTCCAAGTATACACAACAATCTCAATATGCAAACTTCCTTTAAAAACCAGTATAAATGGAACACATGCTTACAGGTTGAAGTTGGAGGGCAGAAAGAGAGAGAGTTTCCGCACAGCTCCCTGTTAAACTTCCAACCAGTTCAAGAGTGAACTAAACTGCTCAGTTCAGCTAGGTAGAGAGCTGATCACTCCCCTCTCTTTATGTAGGTCACTTCTAAAACATGACCACTTTGGCCTGAAGTCTCATCTGTTTACATATAAACAAAAGGCCTCTCAAAATCCTTTTCACCTCTGTACCAAAACCAGACTGATCAGAGCCTGGCCCAGTTTATTGCCCCTCAATAATAAAAAAAAGGACAGAGTCTCCTTGTGCCAAGGGACAACTTTTAGAAAAAAAAGGGACTAGCTTTGTGACACAATAAAGGCAAGTATACCAAACACCTTCTTCACTATCCTGTCTACCTGTGTCTCCACTTTCAAGGAACTATGAACCTGCATCCCGAGGTCTCTTTGTTCAACGACACTCCCCAGGACCTTATCATTAAGTGTATAAGTCTGTAGTAGGAGCAGAGAGAATTCAGGAGTTGAAAGAGAGGTTAGAGGGAGTGGGGGAACAGTAGGAGGGGAGGAATCAAGTGAAGCAGGAGGTGCAGATGGAGTGAAGAAGGGGAGGATGAGGGACGAAGGTGAGAATTGGAGCAAAGGGAAATAAGAGCGGAATATGAAGTAATTTTTTAAAAAACACCAAGCAGTTGTCAGAGAGTCTGGTCATAAATAAGGCAGCATAAACTGCAGAAAGATGGTCCTGAGTGATGAAAGAACAGTAAGGGAAAAGGCAATGGGGGGGGATATAGGGGGTTTGGAGTGGTTGATAAGAGGCGAAATTGGGCCTGGGAAAGTGGCTAGATTTGCCTTTTTGCAAATGTTTTTAACTCTACAGAGGGAAATCCACATTTTGGATTGGGTGTGTGACAGATGGGGAGGGAAGATAAGGGATGAATTCGATGACAGTCTGATTGCTGCCCGTGCTGCCTTTCTGAAAGGCCTGTTTACTCCGAGCCACGCTAATGAGGAGCCTGTGAGCTGAGCGGCCTGAGGAAGGAGCTCTCCTTGGATGAGCTCAGGGATACTGTCACAGGCACATCATTGTTGACTGGGGTATGTCCCCAGTCATGGGACCGGCAGTGAGTTAGACAAAGGCTGGGGGTGGTTCGGAAGTAGAGCAGAGTCAGAGGAGTTTGGGTAGGCCCTGACTCTTTTATTACAGTCATTTCTTCGATAACACGATAGGAACGTTCTTGTGCTATGTACAAATTGCACCATAAAAATAGCACATAAAGTGTTGGCGATATAATCACTTATAGCCAGGACACGGTTTACAAATTTGTGTTTCAGAAACAATGCTCGCTATTCATCAATTGCCAATTCGCAGTAAAGAAAGACACGTAACAGCAGAACTGGTTGTATTCATAAAAATCTCTTCATATATATGCATAATCACAAATGCAGTTCGGCCCTGTACCATTGCACATCAAGTAAACAAACAAAACATTGGACTTTGACTCTATCTAGAAGCCCAAAGACCTCTCTTGTACATATAATACTAATATTTACATATATTTGATGCACTAGGAGGGTCCGATAACTGAACGCACCCCTATTTACCATCAGTAGGAAGACCTCAGACAGTGGTCTTTCCCCACTGCGCCTTGGCAGCAGCTGCCCCAAGTTTTAGTGGGTCCTTCAGCACTTAGTCCTGGACCCTGGAATGTGCCAGTCTGCAACACTCAGTCTGGGTCAACTCCTTGTTCTGGAAGACCCAACAAGGTTCGGGCAGACTAAAGAGCATCTTTCACGGAGTTGATGGTCCTCCAGGCGCAATCGATGTTTGTCTCAGGTAAAAGTACTGAGGAACAGACCGTGGAGCGCAGAGTCTTGCGTCACGGAGCTGCTTGGAATGAACCTTGACAAAAAAACCACTGCATCTCTTTCCAGATTTCCTTTGCAAAGACACATTCCAGCAAGAGATGTGTGATAGCCTTAATGTCCCCCCCTCACCTCCGCAGCTGCTTCAAGAGCAGCATGTGGTGGTGCAGACCAATGGGCATACATGAACGATCTCACAGATAGTGCTCTTCTCACCACCAGCCAAGTGGCCCTCACTCTACATTATAGTCAACACACAAGTGAATAGTGCGCAGCTTGTAGGAGCTGTTGGACTGTTGGTGCTTTCCCCTCCTCTCCTGTGGATGCTGAGGGTCTATGTGAGTGAGATTACATTGACTGGCTCTTACAATAAAGGATTGGGATGAGACTAACTATGTTTATTTTCTAAACTCAATTATTTTAGTAGAATTTGGAAACTTAGACAACAAGCCAACCACGCTCGGAAATGACAGAATTTACAGCAAAATTGAATGTTCTCTTACTATAAGTCCAGCTTGTGGAGTGTACTGGTTACTAAACTTTTCTACTCCCTCAACCACATCAAATTATTATGTTTTGTTTACTCACCAAAATGATCTTTCATTTTTTCGCTTCAGTACTTTTACCCAGGACAAAAGTGAGTTTCGCCCAGTTCCTTCAATTAATTCAAAAATAACTCATTGATTATAAGTAAAGCTATTCTTAAAATAAATGGCAAAACTGGCCAACAACTAAGTAAGTATTTGGAATTAAACCATATCCCTCAATCACAAACACACACATTCACACAACACACAGGGTATCGGAACTCTGGGGAGATGATACAGTTTTTTTTTAAACACTCCAGCACGACCAAGAATCTGAACTCAAAGACCAAGAAAAGGAAAGCCTTCTCACTAACTCGTCAATTTCCTGTCATCGACATTGAAATGCCGTCAGCTATAGAGTCAATAGTGTCTTCAAATCAGGTATCAGTTCAGCTGAGAATCAATTAGAAGCAATCAGTCAGCTTTGAGAGGAAGTAATGATACTGGGTTTTTCACATTCCCAGGTGATACTTCATTCAGAGGTCTGTCCAGTTTCTCCTGTTGTAAAATGTCCTCTTTTCTGGGAATGAGAGGTTTTGCCAGCTTCTTGGAGGTTTCTTTCTTCAGTTGTCATACCTGGGTATGCATTGGACAACACCAGCAACTGCAAACCAGAGGCTGTTGCTAGGCACTCTCCAGCTGCACAGATCCCACTTCTTCCAAACCAAGTTTGTCAAGCAATTAAAGCCCTAAACTCCATCCTTTATTTCTCTTAAACACTTTTCTCACTTGCTTTCCCTGAAGTGATCTTACGTTTTGTAAACCATAGTTAAATCACCATGCAGCTTAACCTTTTGACTTTCCAGTTCCAAAAACTTGCATGGTAAAACCTTTCTGATACAGATTGTCCCATATTTCAGTTCCTGTGGCCCTTAAATGAAAATGTGTATTGCCAACACTCTTTGTACGTCATGCTCCACTCTTAGGTGTCTCAATGCCATTAGAATACAAGAACGCCTGACTTATGAACTGACCTCGGCTTCTCATTTTTAAAAATTATTTTTTTAAAATCTGAGTTATGAACAATGTTTCATCCTAACAAACGGACGGACTAATTAGCCCGTATCTGTTCCGACTTACACACAAACTCGGCTTACGACCAATGGAAAAAACGGAACTCATTCGCAACCTGGGGACTCCCTGTTGTCTTAATACAGATTACATGGGATAAGGACTGAGCCACAGGGCAAAGAATTTCAAGGTGATAACTTTACGAAGTGCAAAATAGAAATAAACTTTTCTAATATGCGTCATTGGCAAGGTGAATCCCAACAAAAACCACTGCAGGTTGATTAAAGTTCCTTTGATCTAATTCCCCTGGTCAATGACTAGCTGGTAGCTCACTAAGTGAGAGAGAGCTTTCTTCCCAATCCTTGCCTGTCTTGCAAGGGTGTTTAATGGCTGTTCTGTGAATTTTACAGCCTACTAGTCCGCACATGACACTAGGACACTAACAGGCACAGACCAAGGTTAAAGTTTCCTTGTAACTGCTGTCCCTGTGTATTCTTGAAAGGGATAAACAGGCTGCTTTTTTATTTTTAACTATCATGCTCCAGGACAGATGATCACAGTTCAGTTCGTAATGAATTTCTCCCTTTGAAGCTTCTGCAGAAAGCTAAGACACAGAGGGGCTTGGTGGTCCTTGGGAACAAATCACAAAAGGCTAGCGTCTAGGGTTCAGCAGGTAATAGGGAAGGCAAATAAAGTGTTGGCCTTTATTTCAATGGGAATGGAGTAGTATAAAAATAGGAAGGCCTTGCCTCTGCTATAATGTGATCGGGTCAGACCACAACTGGAAGACTGTGAACTTATCTGAAAGAAGATACTGGAGGTATTTCATAGAGGGTTCACTAAGCTAATCCTGGGTATGGAGGGATTGTCATATGAGGACGAGTTGAGTAGGTTGGACCTGTACTCAGTCGAGAGTGTGGCACTGCAAAAGCACAGCCGGTCAGGCAGCATCCGAGGAGCAGGAGAATCGATGTTTCGGGCATAAGCCCTTCGTCAGGAATTGCTCCTCGGATGCTGCCTAACCTGCTGTGTTTTTCCAGCACCACACTCTCGACTCTGATCTCCAGCATCTGCTGTCCTCACTTTCTCCTCCTGGACCTATACTCAGTGGAGTTTAGAAGAATAAGGCCTTATTGAAACATGTGGTATTAGAGTCATAGAGATGTACAGCACGGAAACAGGTCCTTTGATCCAACTTGTCCATGCTGACCAGATGTCCGAATCTAATCTAGTCCCAACTGGCAGCACTTGGCCCATATCCCTCTACACCCTTCCTATCCATATACCCATCCAAATGCCTTTTAAGTGTTTATTCTTTAGGCACTTGGTAGGGTAGATTTAGAATCGTTGTTTCCCTTTGTTGGAAAGTTTAGAACCAAGATCCTTTTGGAGATTAAAGGGTCTCCAAATTAGAACAGCAATAAGGAGGAATTTCTTCCCTCAGTGGGCAATGAATCTGTGGAATTCTTACCCACGAAGGGCTAGCAAGTTTGGGTCATTAAGCATATTCACAGCTGAGAGAGATTTTTAATCAATAAGGCAATCTCGAGTTATGGGTAAAGGTAGGAGAGTGGATTGAGGATTTTCAGATCAGCCTGATTGAATGACAGAGCAGACTTGATGGGCTGAATGGCCGACTGCCCCGTTTTGTATCTTATGGTCGTACTGTCTTTGACACTTTTGACCATGTGCGAACATTCCTGAGTTTCCTCCTAAGACAGCAACCAGGTTTACAAACGCTTCATTTTGACTGCACGTGTCACCTTTGTTCAAACAAAATCAAATGCTTGAGAGTGAAAGTCCGACGGTTCTGTCGGGGTTGTTGGTAACGATCCTCATCTGTGACACCGCGACACCACCACCTTCTGCACAGTGTCAATAACGAGAAACCAATACCTAAAACTGACGCGTTCAACCGCAAGGTTGCTGTTCGCGTTTGATTGATAAATGGGCTGGCCGAAACCTAGGCTGGACGGATCTGAAGCTGGTGCTGCCAAAATGGCTGAGCCTGCCCCCTGACCTTTGACCCTAGGCCTACCCATTCCTCCTCGATCTGTGACTCTAGGCCTGTCCATATTATCCCAGGGCTCCTCTGATCCTGGTTGAAGAGAAGGTCGATCAGTGCACAGCAAGATCCAGCCAGCACTAATCTGCGGTGGTATTGTTGGTTGAGGGATAAATGTTTGAGTGGAAAGTCCGAGAATGTCTCTGTGTTTTTTAGAGATATTACCGCGGGTCGGGGGGGGGGGCGCAAGCAGGAGGGTACTGAGTTAAACGGCTCATCTGAAGGTCAGCTGACCTCAGACGGTTCAGCACTGCCTCCTTAAGATCGTGGGTTCTAAAGTGGGCAATGAATCCATACACTTCTACCTCAGAGACAGGAGTGTCTACCTTCTAAATTACCGCTGAAAAAGCACCTAAGGAGGGTGCTGGTGAATGTCAGAGTGCAAACCTCGGGGCTGGGGGGTGGTGGGGGGGTGTGAAGGGCAAACACAGTCATAGGAACATAGGAGATAGGAGCAGCAGGAGGCCATTCAGCCCTTCGTGTCTGCTCCACCATTCATCATGGTCATGCTGATTGCCCAACTGAATAGCCTAATCCTGCTTTCTCCCCATATGCTTTGATCCCATTCGCCCCGAGTGCTACGTCTTGCCACCTCTTGAATAAATTCAATGTTTTGACATCAACTACTTCCTGTGGTAATGAATTCCACAGACACACCACTCTTTGGGTGAAGAAATGTCTCCTCATCTCCGCCCACCCCGAATCCTCAGTCTGTCACCCCTGGATCTGGATACACCCATCATTGGGAACATCCTCCCTGCATCTACCCTGTCTCGTCCTGTTTTATACGTCTCTCTGAGATTCCCCCTCACTTGCCTGAACTCCAGTGAAAACAATCCTAACCCAGTCAATCTCTCTCCAGTCCCACCATCCCCCTGGAATCAGCCTGGTAACCCCTCACTGCACTCCCTCGAGAGCAAGAGCATCCTTCCTCAGGAAAGGAGACCAAAGCTGCATACAATACTCTATCTGTGGCCTCACCAAGACTCTGTACCACGGCAATAACACTGACTGGGATTCACACCTCAGAAATTTCACTGCTGGTAACCTCTCACCAGCCGAGTGTTTCGAAATGGCTCGGAGAATGGCCACCACTGGTTGGGCGATGGCTCTGAAGACTTCACAGTCTGACTCTCACTCCCACCCCAATCCTCACCAAGCCCATTAACTTGTCCTGAATACAACATTTTCACCCAAAGGGTGGTGCATGTATGGAATGAGCTGCCAGAGGAAGTGGTGGAGGCTGGTTACAATTACAGCATCTAATACAATCTGGATGGGAAGAGTTTAGAGGGATGTGGCCCAAATGCTGGTAAATGGAACTAGATTAATTTAGGATACCTGGTCAGTATGGATCAGTTGGACCGAATGGTCTGTTTCCATGCTCTAAGTCCCGCCTCCCTCATTCGATCGAAATCAAAATGTGCTCCATATTTGGTGATTTTTTTTAACATCTGAGCATGTGAATTGAGAGTAGAACAAGGCCACTCTGTCCCTCAAACCTGTATCGGCGTTGAATAAAAGATAGCTGCTGAACTGATTGTAACCTCACATCCACAGGCTACCCCGACATTCCTCACCTCAAGCGCCTTAAAAATATGCGAAGTCTCTGCTCCCACCTTTTCAGGAAGAGACTTATAGAAACCTGCTGAGAGAAAGCGGTTCCACCCAGCCTCTGTTTTAAAGGGGCAGCCCTTGGTTTTTAATAGGATGACCACAATGCCCTCAGGGAGGGGATTCCAGGGTTGTGACCCAGCGATAGTAAAGGAACGGTGATATATTTCCAAGTCAGGATTGACAGTGGCTTGGAGGGGAACTTACAGATGATAGTGTTCCCATGTGTGTAACCTTACTTCACTCCCACCTCCTCCCACACTCCAACCCCACCCACCCCCCCCCCACCCCCACCACCATCACCACCACCATCACCAGCACCATTTTAGAGAGCATGAATTTGGAAGGTGCTGTCTAAGGAGTTTGACAGTCAGTTTACATTTCCCCCAACTCCTTCACTTAAAATACTTTCGAAGCAAATGAAGGACATGAAAATCATGTTTTGAAGGCTCCTGCTTCTCCTTGTTTCTCCCCGATGGGGGAGCAGTGCCCCTGGAGATTAACCTCTGCTTCTGACAGTCTTCAGGGACGGCATGGTGAGCAGCTGGTAGCTTCAAATATAATTCCAGGTTCCACAGCACGGTTTCCTGTGGTGACATTAGACAGGGTAAGGCAAAAAGCGATACAAAGAGTAACGGGCATGTCCCAACCTGTTCACTGACTGTGCTGTCAGGCAGTCAGTGCACATGGGCAGATGGGAGATCACATGCTGGTATTCTACAGACTGAAACCATAGTCACTGTGTGACCCTGTTATAGTCAGTGCAAG
Organism: Chiloscyllium punctatum; assembly: GCF_047496795.1. NCBI lineage: Eukaryota > Metazoa > Chordata > Chondrichthyes > Orectolobiformes > Hemiscylliidae > Chiloscyllium > Chiloscyllium punctatum. The sequence goes on from NC_092745.1 coordinate 37,602,380, forward strand.
GTTACAGTCTGTGTTTGGCTGTATTGTAGTCCATGTTACAGTCAGTGCAAGGTTACAGTCTGTGTTTGGCTGTATTGTAGTCCATGTTACAGTCAGTGCAAGGTTACAGTCTGTGTTTGGCTGTATTGTAGTCCATGTTACAGTCAGTGCAAGACTGAGCTTACTGTCAGTATGAGACTACAGTCAGCGTTACACTGTTATAGTCCATGTCACAGTTTATGTGAGTCTGAGCGTGTAGACAGTACAAGTCGGTGTTAGATTATATTGTGCTACAGTCCATGTTATGGTTAGTGCAAAATTGATCTTACAGTGTTTGGAACACTATGATCCGTTTTAGCCAATACTATCGTTGGTGGGAGTTGGTTAGCTCAGTTGGCTGGATAACCATTCTTTAATGTAGAGTGACGCCAGTAGCATAGGTTCAATTCCTACACTGGCTTGGTTGCCGAGAAGGCCTCACCCCTTGCCTGAGGCATGGTGACCCTCAGATTAAACTCACCACCTGTCATCTCTCTCTAATAGCCCTCTGGGACTACTCCTATTGTTAGTCATGATTTGGAGATGCTGGCGTTGGACTGGGGTGTACAAAGTTAAAAATCACACAACACCAGGTTATAGTCCAACAGGTTTCATTGGAAGCACGAAAGCCAGTGTGCTTCCAATTAAACCTGTTGGACTATAACCTGGTGTGTGATCTTTAACTCTATAGTTAGTGTGAGACTGACCTGCAGAAAGTGGCAAGCCTGTGGAATTCATTACCACAGAAAGCAACTGAGGCCAAAGCATTTTACAACTTCAAGAAGGAGTTGGGTATTGTGCACTGGGTTAAAGGGATCAAAGGGTATAGGAAGAAAACAGAAACAGGGGCCTGATCAGCCACGATCGTATTGCATGGGGGAGCAGGGCCGAATAGCCTGTTCCTGCTCTTATTTTCTATGTTCTTACTGTGAGTGTGACACAATGGTCAATGTTGGGACTATTACAGTCAGTGTGAGACTGCAGTCCATGTGTTATAGTCCATGTTACAGTCAACACGAGACTGTATAGTCAAATGCTCAAAATGAACAGGCAAACATACCCACGACTTGCCTGTCTGGGTTCAAAACAATCGTTGAAACATTATCCTCCTCCTCCAAGGATGCTAGTTAGCTTAGTCAGTGATGTCAAAATCCAGAGAGAATAAAATATATTCCGGCCCAGCAGCTTATGAACAAACTAACTCGCTGTGGACTGGACGGGGCTAGAGAAACAGTTAAATGGGTTCCAGGAGCACGTGCTGTTGACAGTCTGTGTTTGGAGTCAGCTGCCTTTATTCGGAATCCACATCAGGGTGTCGGTAGGAGACTAACTGGGAGTGGTTGTCTGGAGCTGTATGAGGCTGACAGTCAGGGGCAAGTCCAGGCATGTTCAACAAGGGTGACTCCTGTATTGCTTCCAACAAAACCCGATTCTTGCTCTGTTCTTTAATCCGGAGAGATTCCAAATGGATGAGTATTTAACCACAGGGTATGAATTTAAAATAATCAACTAAAGAACAAAGGGAGAGGTTACAAGTTTAATAATACAGTGCGCTAGTCTGAGATTTGTAATACAGCGCAAACTAAATCAGCAGCTCCTTTTACATCGCCCCTTGAGAATTTACATTAGACAAACAGGCCATCCACTCAGCTGGGCTATGGCGATGCTAGTACTTCTAATTAACCTTGATCATAAACAATGCAACATTTGATTTGTTCTATTCACACGTGGGATGTGGGTGTTGCTGGCTGGGCCCAGCATTCATTGCCCACCCCGAGTTGACCTTGGGAAGCCAGTGCAAAGGTGAGGACTGCAGATGCTGGAGATCAGAGGCTAGATTGGAGTGGTGCTGGAAAAGCACAGCAGGTCAGGCAGCATCCGAGGAGCAGGAGACTTTTCCTGCTCCTCGGATGCTGCCTGACCTGCTGTGCTTTTCCAGCACCACTCTAATCTAGATTTGAGAAGACGGTGCTGAGCTGCCTTCTTGAGCTACTGAGTTGTAGGTAGACCCACAATGCATGTTGGGTGGGATTTCCAAGATTTTGACCCAGCGGCCCTGAAGGAACGGTGATATCTTTCCAAGTCAGGATGATAAGTGGTTTGGAGGAGAACTTGCAGGGGCTGCAGTTCTCATGGATCTGCTGCCTTTATCCTTCTAGATGGAAGTGGTCGTGAGTTTGGAAAATGCAGTCTAAGGATCTTTGGTGAATTTCTGCAGTGCATCTTGTCGAGCACATGCTGCTGCTACTGAGCATCGGTGGTGGAGGGAGTGGATGCTGTGGACGTGGTGCCAAGGCTGCTTTGTCCGGGATGGTGACTTGAGTGTTATTGAAGCTGCTGAACCATCAGGCAAGTGGGGAGTATTCCATCACACTTGTAGATGGTGGACAGGCTTTGGGGAGTCAGGAGGTGAGTGACTCACTTCAAGATTCCCAACTTGTAGCCTTTTATCTTCATCCAGCTGCCTCGATGCTATTTGCCACATCCCCTCTGCGTTCATATGTTTGTCATTCTCTGATTAAAGTAGGTATTTCATTGAGTAATTTGCATGCAAGCAGAGCTGACGAATGATATCGGAAGGGTGTTGGATGGTCATTTGAGAGAAGTAAGCCTTTTGAAGGAGGGGAATAAAAATGAGGGAAATAGAACTGATTAGTTTGGGACTATGGTTGGCAAGGACTTGATTGGACTGAAGGGTCTGTTTCCGTGCCACTCTATGATTATGAACCTAGAGAATTCTAGCATTAATTTGATGGGCTGAATGGTCTGTGCTGATGACTCTGTGGGTGGAGTTTAGTGGCAATCCCAGGCAGATCCATCTGCACCCCCACAGCCTCTGCACTCAGACCCACCTATCCTTGTTGCTAGCAGTGTCCTTGGACTGTCGTGAGGCGAGTTCCTAGCTCCTTGAGATCTCCCAACAACGCATCTATTCCGTCAAGCCCTTTCAGAGTTTTAAAGTGTGTCAGGTCACCCCCAAAGTCCTCCCTTTTCAAGAGAAAGGAGCCCCAGCTGGTTAAGTCTTTCTCAACCAAATCTCGGGCTCAGTATCGATGTACGCAAGGTCAAGTTCCAGTGGAAGTCATCCAGAAAGTGTGGGAGACGCTGGATCCAGCATAATCTTTTAAAATGTTGAAAAGTAAACAGAAGTTCAAGAGTGAGAGTATTTATGCTAAAGTGGATGGCTCAGTCAAAGATACAGCAACAACAACTTATGTTTATCATGTTGCAAAGAAGGCATTTGGTATACTTGCCTTTATTGGTCAGTGCATTAAGTATAGGAGTTGGGACGTCATGTACAGGACATCGGTTAGGCTACTTTAGGAATACTGCTTTCAGTTCTGGTCTCCCTGCTATAGGAAGGATGTTGTGAAACTTGAAAGGATTCAGAAAAAATTTATAAGAATATTGCCAGAGTTGGAGGGTTTGAGCTACAGGGAAAGGATGGATAGGCTGGGGCTGTTTTCCCTGGAGCTTTGGAGGCTGAGGGCTGACCTTATAGAGGTTTATGTAATCATGAGGGGCGTGGTTAGTGTGAATAACCAAGGTTTTTTTTCCCCCAGGATAAGGGAGTCCAAAACTAGAGGGCAAATATTTCATGTGAGAGGGGAAAGATTTATAAGGGACACCTTTTTCATGCATGTATGGAATGAGCTGCCAGAGGAAGTGATAGAGGCTGGTGCAATTACAACATTTAAATGGCATCTGGATGGGTGTACGAATAGGAAGGGTTTAGAGGGATATGGGTCAAGTGCTGGCAAATGGGACTAGATTAATGTGGAAGATCTGGTTGGCATGGACAAGTTGGACCAAATGGTCTGTTTCTGTGTTGTACATCTCTATGACTTGAGATGGATCTATGTGAATGTAACGTGATTCACAGGATTGTCATAAGGCAGCATATTTAACTGGATGGGTATATGAATAGGAAGGGTTTGGATGGATATGCTCTTGGTGCTGGTAGTTGGGACTAGATTGGGTTGGGATATGTGGTCGGCATGGACGGTGGACTGAGGGGTCTGTTTCTATGCTGTAAATCTCTATGACTACGACTTGAAAGAGATGAGATAATATTAAGTCAGGCGATGGGAAGCTTGAAGGCAGAGAGGTGAGGATTAAAGAGAGACTTAAGGAGGGAGAGTGAGCTTGGAGCAGAGATGTTGAGGGAAGCATTCCAAGAGTTTGGGGCCTCAGGCCCAGGCATGACTCACAATGGTGGAACGATCAAAATGGAGGGTAGGTCATAGAGTCATAGAGATGTACAGCAAGGAAACAGACCCTTCGATCCAACCCGTCCATGCTGACCAGATATCCCAACCCAAGCTAGTCCCACCTGCCAGCACCCGGCCCATATCCCTCCAAACCCTTCCTATTCAGAAACCCATCCAAATGCCTCTTAAGTGTTGCAATTGTACCAGCCTCCACCACTTCCTCTGGCAGCTCATTCCATATATGTACCACCCTCTGTGTGAAAACGTTGTCCCTTAGGTCTCTTTTATATCTTTCCCCTCTCACCCTAAACCTATGCCCTCTACTTCTGGACTCCCCGAGCCCAGGGAAAAGACTTTGTCTATTTATCTTATCCATACCCCTCATAATTTTGTAAACTTCTATAAGTTCACCCCTCAGCCTCCGACGCTCCAGGGAAAACAGCCCCAGCCTGTTCAGTCTCTCCTTGTAGCTCAGATCCTCCAACCCTGGCAACATCCTTGTAAATCTTTTCTGAACCCTTTCAAGTTTCACAACATCTTTCCGATAGGAAGGAGACCAGACTTGCACGCAATATTCCAACAGTGGCCTAACCAATGTCCTGTACAGCCATAACACGACCTCCCAACTCCTGGACTCAATACTCTGACCAATAAAGGAAAGCATACCAAATGCCTTCTTCACTATCCTATCTACCTGCGACTCCACTTTCAAGGAGCTATGAACCTGCACTCCAAGGTCTCTTTGTTCAGCAACACTCCCTAGGACCTTACCATTAAATGTATAAGTCCTGCTAAGATTTGCTTTCCCAAAATGCAGCACCTCGCATTTATCTGAATTAAACTCCATCTTCCACTTCTTAGCCCATTGGCCCATCTGGTCCAGATCCTGTTCTAATCTGAGGTAACCCTCTTCGCTGTCCACTACACCTCCAATTTTGGTGTCATCTGTAAACTTACTAACTGTACCTCTTATGCTCGCATCCAAATCATTTATGTAAATGACAAAAAGTAGAGGGCCCAGCACCGATCTTTGTGGCACTCCACTGGTCACAGGCCTCCAGTCTGAAAAACAACCCTCCACCACCACCCTCTGTCTTCTACCTTTGAGCCAGTTCTGTATTCAAATGGCTAGTTCTCCCTGTATTGCATGAGATCTAACCTTGCTAATCAGTCTCTCATGGGGAACCTTGTCGAACACCTTACTGAAGTCCATATAGATCACATCTACTGCTCTGCCCTCATCAATCCTCTTTTGTTACTTCTTAAAAAAAACTCAATCAAGTTTGTGAGACATGAAGCCATGTTGACTATCCCGAATCAGTCCTTGCCTTTCTAAATACATGTACATCCTGTCCCTCAGGATTCCCTCCAACAACTTGCCCACCACTTCAGGTACTGAAGAGAGTAGAATTGGATGAGCACAGATATCTCGTGGGACTGCAGGAGATTCCAGAGGTAAGGAAGGTAATTGAGGAATTTGAAAAGAAGGGTGGGGATTTTAAAATTGACACATGCTGTAACCAAGAGTGTCAGTCAGAGAGGGGAACAGGACTTGTCGTGAATTAAGCTAACAATAGGCTGGTTGGAGTGACTTGTTTCTGTTATAAAATCGGTGATTCTTTCCAAATGTGAGGTGACCTGCTTAATGTAAGGGGGTGCAATGTGTCAGAAACAAATGGATTTGCCTTTTGCCTCTCGTGAGATGTAGGGGTCAAAGGGTAACCAGGTCCAGCCCCAGTATCTGTCCCCGGAGACTGCTGACTGACAGGATATGAACAAGAGCGTGTCAGCTGGGTGTAGGGCAACCGACAGCAGTGGGGTCCCATCAATTCTTTTAATATCACCAGCCCACCTCTGCCCAGCCCCAGCCACCCACTCCCCCACCCATTCTCTGCATGAATCATATTCTTGGGTAACAGGCTTATAGCCAAGGTCAATCATTGAGAGTGTGTCCTATCAGGAGGGGACCAAACAGGCCAAGCACCATAAGACCATCAGATATAGGAGCAGACTTAAGCCAATCAGGCCATCGAGTCTGGTCTGCCATTTGGTCATGGCTGATATGTTTCTCAGCCCCATTCACCTGTCTTCTCTCTGTAACTTTTGATCCCCTTTCCTCACTATCTATCTCTGTCTTAAATGTTGTACACTCAATGACTTGGCCTCCACTGCCCCCTGTAACAATGAATTCCACAGATTCACCACCCTCTGTCCTCCTCATGTCAGTTCTGAAGGGTTATCCCTTCACTCTGAGGCTATGCCCTCCGGTTATAGTCTCTCATCCCTGTGGAAACATCTTCTCCACGTGCACTCTGTCCAGGCCTCTCAGTATTCTGTAGGTTTCAATGCAATCCTCCTTCATCCTTCTGAACTCCATCGAGTACAGACCTAGAGTCCTCAACTGCTCCTCATATGACAGGCCCGTCATTCCCAGCATAGTTCTTGGAAACCTCCTCTGGCCTCTCTCCAATGCCAGCACATCTTTCCTTAGATGCAGGGTCCAAAACAGCTCACAATATTCCAAATGAGGTTTGACCAAAGCCTTATAGAGCCTCAGCTGTACAGCTCTGCTCTTATATTCCAACCCTCTTGAAAGGAATGCCAATATTGCGTTTGCCTTCCAAATTGCCAACTGGATCTGCATGTTAACCTGAAGATAATCCTGAACTAGGACTCCCAAGTCCCTGTGTGCTTCAGATTTCTGAAGCCTTTCCCTGGTTAAAAAAAGTTGTCTATGTCTGTATTCTTCCTACCAAAGTGCATAACCTCACGCTTTCCCACATTGTGTTCTATCTGTCGTTTCCTTGCCCACTCTCCTAACCTGTCAAGTCCTTCTGCAACCTCCCCTGCTTCCTCAATACTACCTGGACCTTCCACCTATCTTCGTGTCATTTGCAAACTTAGAAACAAACAAAACTGCAGATGTTGGAATCCAAGGTTGACAAGCAGGAGGCTGGGAGAACACAGCAAGCCCAGGCAGCATCAGGAGGTGGAGAAGTCGACTTTTCGGGTATAACCCTTCTTCAGGACTGGGTTAGGGGGAGCTGCAGGTAAAGGGGGGTTAAGGGTTATGGGTGGGGAGAGCAGCAGAGTGCTGAGGCAGTGATAGGTGCATACAGCTGGAAGATACGACCTGACTGGTCGTTAGGAAGAATGATTGAGTTCACCAATTTCAAATAACCTTCCCAGCTAACTCCCGACTCCCTTTCCAGGCCTGCCTCCTCCTTTCCATCCGATCCTTCCCTCTAGCTACCAACTGGATTCATTCCTCCTATCGATCAACCAGGTCGTACCCACCACCTCTATTCACCTGTCACTACCCCACCATTCCGCCCCCCCCTCCCCATCCATAACCCTCACCCCCCTCTCTCTTTATCTGCAGCTCCCCCTACCCCCACCCCCACTCTTGAAGAAGGGTTATCCCCAAAACCTCTCCACCTCCTGACTTGGCTTGTTGTGTTCTCCCAGCTTCCTGCCTGTCACATTTGCAAACCTAGCGACAATGCCCTCCAATTGGCCTCGGCTGAGTTGGACAATGTGACCGTGGCACAATCAAAAGAGCGTGGCATCACAGAAAGCCCCAGTCCACTCCTCATCTGCTGCCCCCACCACGCTTCCCCAATTGTATACAAGGGAGACTGGGCAGATGTCTCAAACACAAAAACCCTGGCTCTGCAGTCTGCAAGCTGAAGTAAACAACTCATGTCAAGACAAATTGTTTACTCAGATCCTCGATTTCTGCAGAATCCAAAAGCAAGGATGGAATGCTCACAGGCAAAGACCAACAAGACGGAAAGCAAACCGGGAAAATTCTTGGAAAGAAGAATTACATTCTTAAGTTCTAAACTTGGACAAAGTCCCAGGGTGCTGAAAATCTAAAGGAAAGACAGAAAACAGTGAAAATGCTTCACAGGTCCAGCAACATCCAAGGAGAAAGAAACGGAAAGCTGGTTTCTGGTTGACAATCAGCCTGAAGCGTGAACTCGAATTTTATAGACCCCCACCTCTCACAATGTTGAGTGGACAATTAATCAGGCCTGAGTTTCAGGATGGCAACCTGGATATAACTAACAATGTGTCACAGAGATCAGTACTGGAGCCACAATTATTCACGGTGTATACATTAAAGACTTGGATGCTTAAATGAACATACCATTCTCCACATTGGTGGATGACACATAAATAGGTGGGAAAGCAAATGCTGAGGATTGTACAGAATCTGTAGAGGGATATTGACAGGTTAAAACAAGTGGGTAAAAACTTGGCAAATGGAATATAATGTGGGATAACGTGAGGCGATGCACTTTGGCAGGACGAATAGAGGAGCTGAATATTATTTAAATGGTGAAGGATTGCAGATTGGGAGACTTCATCCATGAATCACAAAAAGCTAGCATCCAAGTTCAGCAGGTATGAGGAAGGTAAATGCAGGTTATTTCAAAGGGAATAGAGTATAAAAGCTGGGCATTTTGCCAAAACTATACAAAAGCACTAGTGAGTCACAGCTGGAATACATAGAAACATGAGTAAGCTTAGCAAAGTTTGAGAAGATTTATAGCTCAGGGTGAGGTTCTGGATGTAGGTTTGCTTGCCGAACTGGAAGGTTCATTTCCAGATATTTCATCATCCTACTGGGTAACATCTTCAGTGGGCCTCTGGGCAAAACACTGTTGATAATTCCTGCTTTCTATTTATATGTTAGGGTTTCTTTGGGTTGATTACATCATTTCCTGTGATGATGTCATTTCCTGTGGTGATGTCATTTCCTGATCTTTTTCTCAGGGGCTGGTAGATGGGGTCGAACTTGATGTGTTTGTTGATGGAGTTCTATCAACAATCACATCGAGTTAGACCCCATCTACCACCCCTTGAGAAAAAGAACAGGAGATGACATCATCACAGGAAATGATATCATCATAGGAAATGATGTAATCAACCCAAAGAAACCCTAACATATAAATAGAAAGCAGGAATTATCAACAGTGTTTCGCTGGAAGCCCACCGAAGATGTTACCCAGTAGGATGATGAAACATATGGAAATGAATCTTCCAGCTCAGCGAGCAAATTTACATCCACAGGAGTAGGCTATTCAGCCCCTCTGGCCTGTTCCATCATGCAATGAGATTGTGGCTGACCTGTGGCCTAATTCCATATATCTTACTTTGGCCCATATCCCTTGATACCTTTGCTCAACACTAGTTATCACCCTCAGATTTAAAATCCATTGCCATTTGTGAAAGAGAGTTCTAAACCTCTACCACCCTTGTGTCCAGAAGTGCTTCCTATGATCTCTCCTGAATGGTCTGGCCCTAATTCTTAGGCTCTGCCCCTAGTTCGAGAATCCCCAATCGGTGGAAATCATTTATCTTTATCCAATCTGTCTTTTCCTCTTAATATCTTGAAAACTTCGATCAGACTGTTACTTAACTTTCTAAATTCTGGAGGAAAAAAAGGTTGAATTTGTACAATCACTCCCCCTAACCTAATTGCTGAAGTCCAGGTATCATTCTTGTGAACCTGTGTTGTGCTGCCTCCAAGGCAGTTATCTCCTTCCGAAGGTGTGGGGCCCAGGTCTGCTTTCAGTAGTCCAAGTGGGGTCTAATGAGGGTTTTGTATAACTGCAGCATAGCTCCTGCGTCCTGACACTCTAGTTCTCCAGGTTAAAGGCCAGCATTCCAGTGGTCTTCTTGACTATTTTTTGCACTTGCCTATGACATTTTAAAGATTTATGCACCTGAACCCCCTGAGTCTCTTTGGACATCCACTCCATTTAACTTCAAACCATCTAGGAAGTACTCTGATCTATCCTTTATCGGTCCAAAATGCATAACCTCATACTTGCTTACATCGAACTCCTTCTGCCGTAGTTTTGCCCATTCACCGAGTCTATCAATATTCCTCTGCAACGTTATGCAATCACCTACAATGTCTATAATGCCGTGGACATTTGTGTCATCAGCAAATTTGGATAAGTGACTTTCTCTGCCAATGTCCAAGTCGTTAAGAAATAATGTGAATAATTGAGACTCTAACATTGATCCTTGTTAGACACCACTGGTCACACCCTGCTCATTTCCGCACCTACACAGTATCACTATTTTCTGTTGCCTGCCACTCAACCAATTTCCCAGCCGTGTCAATAATTTACATACAATTCCATGGGTTTGCGTCTGTGTTAACAGTCTCTTCTGTGGGACTTTATCAAATGCCTCCTGGAATTCCATATCAAAAACATCCCCAGACATCCAGTTGACAGGGAAGATGCGGACAGGTTATTTCCTCTTGTGGGAGAGTCTAGGACCAGAGGGCAGCATCTCAGAATAGAGAGTCACCCATTTAAGACAGAGATGAGGAGGAAGTTCTCTTCTCAGAGGGTAGCGAATCTGTGGAAATCTTTACATTAGAGGGCTGTTGAGGCTGGGTCATTAAATATATTCAAGGCTGAGAGAGACAGATTTTGAATCAGTAAGGGATACGAGGGTTATGGGAAAAAAGCAGGAAAGGGGAGTTGAGGATTATCCAATTCATGCTCTCATGCAATGATGGAGCAGACTCAATGGGCTAAATGGCCTAATTCTGCTCCTACACCATATGGACTTATGGAAGTTTGTGTGAGAATGACCCATTATTTTCCCACAACTGATAAAATTCTTATGGGTCTGAAAGGCCCGAAAATGGCTGTTGTGTGTCTAATTGATACTCTTAAGAGAGCAACTAAATGTCCAATTATTTCATTCCACCTCTCCCTCTCAGGATCTTGCCATGCAGAATACACGCCGGGCAAATCTGCGCACACGGCTTGTGGTCTCCTGCTATCAGGAAAGGGTGGGGCTCCCTCAGAGCCACCAAAACCCTGCACTTCCTTTAGACTCCATCCCCTGTGACCTCTGCCCCCACGAGGTCCATCCTGACATGACCGAGCTGTTACCTGGGTTTCCTTTTCGAGCCTGGGTGTCTGGTGCTCGCAGTTCCGGCAGCAGCCACCGACTTCCCAGTGGCGCTGCCTGTCAAAAGAGCTGCTGGCCCCTGGTTGGAAGGGCCGCTTTCGGTTGGCGGGATGTATCTGCCTGTGGTCTTTGATCCAGGTAGGGCATCCTGGTGGCCACCTAACACCGCAGGCCTTCCTAGAAGAGGCAATGTGCTCGTGGTCCAATCTGCAGGCTAGAGACCCCTCACATTAAATTCATCCCCCCTCCCCCATTAACTTTCTATAGATACCACCAGACCTGCTGGGATTCTCAGTTTTGTTTGTTTACTCTTTCACCTACTATATTTAACTTGAATATCTATGCTCAGCCATGTTGCCAGCTCAGTCAGACATCATCGTGGAGGCTTCACCATCAGAGTATTACTCGAATGGTGAACAACTGCGGAATTCTGAGCTAAAATAAGTTTTTAGATTGTCACAAACAGTTAGAAATTAGTACAGCACATAAACAAGATGACTAATTGGATGCTATCCTTTTTACGAAGGGAATTGAATGTAAAAATGAGGGTTTTATACTTCAGTTGTACAGGGAATTGGTGAGATCGCATCTTAAATACTGTGTACAGTCTTGGGCTATTTTGAAAGTGGAGTCACAAGTAGACAAGATAGTGAAGAAGGCGTTTGGTATGCTTGCCTTTATTGGTCAGTGTATTGAGCATGTTGAGGGTGAAGCCACATTTGGAATACTGCGTGCAGTTCTGGTCTCCCTACTTTAGGAAAGATGTTGTGAAACTTGAAAGGGTTCACAAAAGATTTAAAAAGATGTGGCCAGGTTTGGAGGGTTTGAGCTGTAGGGAGAGGCTGAATTTCCAGCTTTCCCTCTAGTGTCTGAAGTTGAGGGGTGACCTTATAGAGGTTTATAAAATCATGAGGGACATGGATAGGGTAAATAGACAAGGTGTTTTCCCTGGTGTGGGGGATTTCAGAACTAGAGGGCATAGGTTTAGGGTGAGAGGGGAAAGATTTAAAAGGGACCTAAGGGGCAACCTTTTCATAAAGAGGGTGTTGCATCTCTTGCTGAGTTATTTGAATCATCAATATTCACAGGTGAGGTGCCGGAAGACTGGAGGTTGGCAAACGTGGTGCCACTGTTTAAGAAAGGGAGTAAGGACAATCCAGGGAACTATAGACCAGTGAGCCTGACCTCGGTGGTCGGCAGGTTGTTGGAGGGATCCTGAGGGACAGGATGTTCATGTATTTGGAAAGGCAAGGACTGATTCGGGACAGTCAACATGGCTTTGTGCGTGGGAAATCATGTCTCACAAACTTGATTGAGTTCTTTGATGAAGTAACAAAGAAGATTGATGAGGACAGAGCAGTAGATGTGATCTATATGGACTTAAGTAAGGCATTCGACAAGGTTCCCCATGGGAGACTGATTAGCAAGGTTAGATCTCATGGAATACAGGGAGAACTAGCCATTTGGATACAGAACTGGCTCAAAGGTAGAAGACAGAAGGTGGTGGTGGAGGGTTGTTTTTCAGACTGGAGGCCTGTGACCAGTGGAGTGCCACAAAGATCGGTGCTGGGCCCTCTACTTTTTGTCATTTACATAAATGATTTGGATGCGAGCATAAGAGGTACAGTTAGTAAGTTTGCAGATGACACCAAAATTGGAGGTGTAGTGGACAGCGAAGAGGGTTACCTCAGATTACAATGGGATCTTGACCAGATGGGTCAATGGGGTGAGAAGTGGCAGATGGAGTTTAATTCAGATAAATGCGAGGTGCTGCATTTTGGGAAAGCAAATCTTAGCAGGACTTATACACTTAATGGTAAGGTCCTAGGGAGTGTTGCTGAACAAAGAGACCTTGGAGTGCAGGTTCATAGCTCCTTGAAAGTGGAGTCGCAGGTAGATAGGATAGTGAAGAAGGCGTTTGGTATGCTTTCCTTTATTAGTCAGAGTATTGAGTACAGAAGTTGGGAGGTCATGTTGAGGCTGTGCAGGTCATTGGTTAGGCCACTGTTGGAATATTGCCTGCAATTCTGGTCTCCTTCCTATTGGAAAGATGTTGTGAAACTTGAAAGGGTTCAGAAAAGATTTACAAGGATGTTGCCAGGGTTGGAGGATCTGAGCTACAAGGAGAGGCTGAACAGGCTGGGGCTGTTTTCCCTGGAGTGTCGGAGGCTGAGGGGTGACCTTATAGAGGTTTACAAAATTATGAGGGGCACGGATAGGATAAATAGGCAAAGTCTTTTCCCTGGGGTTGGAGAGTCCAGAAGTAGAGGGCATAGGTTTAGGGTGAGAGGGGAAAGATATAAAAGAGACCTAAGGGGCAACTTTTTCACGCAGAGGGTGGTAAGTGTATGGAATGAGCTGCCAGAGGATGTGGTGGAGACTGGTACAATTGCAACATTTAAGAGGCATTTGGATGGGTATATGAATAGGAAGGGTTTGGAGGGATATGGGCCGGGTGCTGGCAGGTGGGACTAGATTGAGTTGGGATATCTGGTCAGCATGGACGAGCTGGACCGAAGGGTCTGTTTCCATGCTGTACATCTCTATGACTCTATGATTCTATGTATGGAATGAGTTACCAGAGGTAGTGGTGGAGGTTGGTACAATTACAACATTGAAGAAGCATCTGGATGGGTACATGAATAGGAAGGGTTTAGAGGGATATGGGCCAAATGCTGGCAAATGGGACTGGATGAATTTAGGATATCTGGTCGGCATGGACAAGTTGGGCCAAAGGGTCTGTTTTTGTGCTGTATCTATCTTTGACTCTATTTAAGGTAGCTTGTAAATCCATTGGAAAAGGTTTATTAGATTGTTACATGGAATAAGCGGATTGTCTGATGAGGATAAGTTGGACAGAATGGGCTGTTTCCACTGAAATTTCGAAGACTGAAGGGCGTTTAAACAAAATATGCCAAAATCTTGAATAGCATTGACAAGATGGATGTGGAAAGGATGTTTCCTTTCATGGGATCGGTCCAGAACTGAGGGGCACATCTTTCAAAGCTGGAGGTTTCCTGGCTGCTACGAGGAAAAGACCCTCTTGAGAGTAGATCTTGAGAATCGAGGAATTGGAGTTCAGAAAAGAATGTATATGAGGAAGTAAGAAGTCTTGCAGCTAAATATAATGCAATATTTACGGGACATGTATTTACAGTTGGTAGCAAAGTACAATTGTCACGATTGGTCTGTGATGATTTCTGATTGGAGAGATTCTGAGCATTGAACTCTAGTGACGTCATCAACCTGTCCAGGCAGTCAATCGTTACATTTTCTTTTCACTGGTGAAACCTGTGCAATTTATGATAATTTTAGTCCTTCTGTTTTACAAAGTGGCACAGATACATGTCGAAGGAGAAAGTGAGGAGTGCAGATGCTGGAGATCAGAGCTGAAAAACGCAGCAGGTCAGGCAGCATCCAAGGAGCAGGGGAATCGACATTTCGGGCATGAGCCCTTCTTCAGGAATCCAGCAGATACATGTAGACACTGTTATGATTGTTTCCTTGATTTGGGAAAGGTTAGCAGGTCATTGTGCAGCCATGACTGGAATCCAGCATGAATCAGAAAGCGTGTTGCAGCAGCCCCCTAGGTTGTGAATGGAAAGACATGTATACCATTGAGTTTATGACAGAATAAACACATTTGAGGCCAATGTTTTCAGTTCAGCAAATTCTTCTGTTCAGTTCAGTGAATGCCGGAAATTCAGAAGCACGTTTTATAGTTTGTAATTCAAGGAAGCCAGTTAACTCAACAGAATTAAAGTCTCAGAAGAAGGGTCACTGGAATTGAAATGTTAACTGTACTTTCTCTCCACTGATGCCAGAATTGCTGAAATTCTCCAGTGATTTCTGTTTTTGTTTCAGATTCCCAGAATCCCCAGATTTTCATCTTATTTTGGTATTTAACTCAGTGGAAGTGTCTTGTTTGTGAAGCTTCTAGGCCAAGGGAGTTTGGATGGAAATCTGCAAGTTATTGTAACTGGGAAAGTTTAGGCTGTCTCTGATTTGAGTTCATGACAGCAGACTCTAAAAGGAATCATCAATACTGTCTCCACGACCTGGGAGAGAAGCTGGAAGGAAGGAGTCAGTTAAATAGAAAAAGAGAATTAAGATAAGTCTGCACTTTCTCTGGAGTTGAATCTTTAACAGATGGTGTTGAGGAACAGGTCGAAATCTAGTGAAGTTTAAGTTAAGATCTTCTGAACAGTAGTACGTCAGTGTATTGTTTTCTTCATGTAAACTCTTATTCCATTATTAATATGAATATTTGTCGCCTCATGTGGGTATGTTTTGGTTTGACTTATAAGTATAGGCTGGGACTATTTTCATTGGAGCATTAGAGGTTCATAAAATGATGAGAGGCATAGATAAGGTGATTAGCCAAGCTGTTTTCCCCAAGGTAGGAGAATCCAAAACTAAAGGGCACAGATTTAAGGTGAGAGGAAAGGGCTTTAAAAAGGGACCTGAAGGGCAACTTTTTCATGCAGAGGGCGGCGCATATTTGGAATGAACTGCCGGAGAAAGTGGAGGGTGCAGGTGTAGTTACAGCATTTAAAAGACGTTTGGTCAGGAGAAATTTAGAGGGGTACGGTCCAAACTCAGGAAAATGGGCCTCGTTTAGTTTGGGGAACTTGGACGGCATGGATGAGTTGGACAGAAAGGTCTGTTTCCCGTGCTGCACGATTCTTCGGCCCGGTTTTTAAATCATGGGTCACCCTTTTTACGACAGAGGTGAGGTAAAATCTTTTCTTCTTTGGGGCTCTCTACCTTAAAGGGCGGTGGAGGAGATGCCATTGAGTATTTTTAAAGACAGTTATTTTCTGGCGACGATGTGATGGATAAGAATGGAACCCGGTAAGAGCAGCTGGACAACGGTGCAGAGGGGTCGGAGAAAGATGGTGTGGTCACTGTGTCCAAAGCTGCAGTCAGACTGAGAAGGAGAAAGAAAGGGATGTTTGCCTTATTTTGTTTTTCTGTATTCCTTCAAGCGACTTGAGTGTCACTGCCAAGGCCACCATTTGTTGCCAATCCCTACTTTGGAACCTGGGAGATTTGAATGGGACAGGGCAATACCTGAAGAAAGGAAATGGCTTCCAGTCTCGGTAAAGCGTGGTGACCGGGGGACGGTCAGCAGTTTAGGGATTGAGGGAACAGGAAGTGGCTCTAATTGGATAAGGTGAACTCTGAGAGGGCATGAGAGGAGAGGAACTGGGAGGAAGCAGTGAGTTCAGGGTTCAGACAGGGAGGTGCATTGAAGGAGATTTAATGGCCAAGTGGAAGGGAGGCACATGGCAGAAGTAACTGATTGGATTGTCTCCATCTTTGGGACAAAGAAGCTCCCATGTTCAAAGGAAGCCACGTCCTTAATAATATTATTAAGCTGTAGAGGTATCAGAAAAGATTTACTAGGATGTTACCGGGAATGGAGGGTCTGCGTTATAGAGGAGGCTGAATAGCCTGGGGCTATTTTCACTGGACCATAGGAGGTTGAGGGGTGACTGTACGGAGGTGTATAAAATCATGTGGAATATAAATAATGTGAAAGGCAGTTTTTTTTTTCACCTCAGCTGGGGGTTCTCAAGACTAGGGGGCATTTCTTAAGGTGAATGGAGTAAGATTTTAAAAAGATGAGGGGCAAATCTTTTACACAGAGTGGTTCGTATGTGGAACGAACTCCCAGAGGAAGTGGAGGACGCAGATACAGTTACAACAGTTAAAAGACATTCAGATAAGTATATGCAAAAGAAATGTTTGAAAGGCTATGGGCCAAATGTAGGCGAGTGGGACTACTTTATTATGGTCTGGTTGGACCGAAGGGTCTGCTTCCCCGCTATATGATTCTATGGCTCTATTATATTTGCTAAGTTTTGGGGACTTAGATTCCTACTTAGAATCAGAGAATCCCAACGGTGTGGAAAGAGGCTGTTTTGGCCGATTGAGTCTGGACCTAGCCTCTGAAGAGCATCCCATTTAATAACAGTTTGATATAAAACCTTCCACCTTCACCTCCTCCCTCCCCAGTGGGAGCCCAATGGATCAAATGATTTGACCAGGACATTTCCAGTCAAGGCTGACAGCGTGTGCAGTAAACCTCTACACCACCCCCACACCCATCCATAAACTCAGTGGGCTTCCAGATAATATCTTGCCAGGGGGTGAAGAAAGATTGCAGCTAGATTAGAGACAGGGCGTTGGAAATAGCAAAGAAAAGGATAGTAAATTATCAAATGGTATACACACATCTATATATAGACACTAATCCTCCAGCACAATATTTCCCTGGTTGCTAAGGGAGGCCAGACTAGCAACAACTGCCGGTAGCTGGAATGTTGGGCTCGTTGCCATAGCGATAATGCTTGTATTCTGGGGTAGTCGGAAATACTTGGTCTGCCGCTTTGCAAAGTCCAGTCCTCTAGAGAGTTGCAGAAATTCTTCAGTGTATGAGGGAGAGCGAGAGAGAGAAAATACTCGGCATTGTTACTGTGGAATCACTCCCTTCTAAGCACTGAAAACATTTTGAAAGTATTTCTCACAATTCCAGGCTCCTTCAGTTTTTTTAGCAAGGAGTTTACCGTCAGGATGGCCATTTGCTTGTAACATGGAGGTGTTCTCGTGTTAAATCATTTCTATCGAGCTCGGAACTAATTGTCATGTGAATAAATATCCTGGGCTGCCACATTCACATTCGCACTCATGGGCTGAGGAATGGTTTAACAGTCTTAAACAGTCCTCTGGCCACAATACAGGGAAATACAGCCAATGAACCTTCAGAATACTAAGTCTGAGTATTTCAAGATAAAGAAGCCTGAACACACACCCCCAGTATGTTCAGGGGCAGCATCTTCCCGGCTGTTATTAGACTATTGAATGGGCTTTCTTGCCTCAAATAATGCTGACCTTGTTACTATTAATCTCTCTTGTGTGCTCTGTGCAATGTAACCTGTATGCCTCCATCTAAATCTTTTCTTCTGTACATCCTTGCCCTCTATGATCTGCCTGTACTGCTCGTAAACAAAGCTTTTCACTGTACTTCGGTACAAGTGACAAAAAAGCAATTCAAGCTTAAGATTAGATTCCCTACAGAATGGAAACAGGCCCTTCGGCCCAACAAGTCCTGCCTAATCTTCCAAAGTCCACACCCATTTCCCTCTGACTAACGCACCTAACACTATGGGCGATTTAGCATGGCCAATTCACCTGATCTACACATCTTTGGACTGTGGGAAGAAATCGGAGCACCTGGAGGAAACCCACGCTTACACGGGGAGAATGTGCAAAGTCCACACAGACAGTCGTCCGAGGCTGGAATTGAACCTGGAACCGTGAGGCAGCTGTGCTAACCACTGAGCCACTGTGCAACGCTGTAAGGGTAGAAGAATACATAACATGGTGGCAGCGGGTACCTGAGAGTAAAAGCTCCAATACAGAGAAATCCCGATTATCCGAAGGACGTGGGAGGGGAGTATTTCGTTCGGTTAATTGAATTCCGGATAATCGAATGCCGGATAACATAGTTTAGCCAAGTGTCGGGAATTTGCGATCTTGCCGGATAATCTAATATTTGGATAATCAAATGCCAGATTATTGAGGTTACTCTGTATTTGATGCTGAGTCTGATGGTTAAATCTTATTCAAGTTAGTGGCAAAAAACTGAATGAGTCGCATGAAAACGAAGTACTTTCCAAACCCAGTCTCGGGATGAATTGTAAGGCTGCCGATGTCAGAGAGGGGTATTTGAGAGGTTTTCAGCGAAAGTGCTGCCCAACATTTCAGCAGCTTTCTGCTGAGGGGGACAGAGGAAAGGTTCATTTCCTTTTGAATAGTCAGGAGCTGAGTGAAAACGGCAGCAGAAAGCCAAACCCTGTAGCCGCTTTGTTTGTACGGCTGGCCCACTTCAGTTTCGGGCCAACGATAAGCCCCAGCGTATTGCCGATTTTGGCATCAAGGGGCTGTGGTCACTTGTCATTGTTGAGATATGTGAATCTTCTGATCACCTTGAGTGCTGGGCTGTCAAAGGTGGAATCTCTAGGTCTGATTTGGAGGTGCCGGTGTTGGACTGGGGTGGACAAAGTTAAAAATCACACAATACCAGGTTATAGTCCAACAGGTTTATTTGGAGACACTAGCTTTCAAAGCCCTGCTTCTTCAACCACTGTTGAAGGGCATCTTCAACCATGTGAGAAGGGAAATTGCGATCTCTAATAAAGGAGGCCATCTGGTGTGTTCTGTGGTGGAACTGGTGGCAAATTTGTCAGCTACATAGAACAGTCGATCTTCCGTAATTACACCGGCACCACTCCCCACCTCTTCCTCCGCTACATTGATGACTGCATTGGCGCCACCTCGTGCTCCTGCGAAGAGGTTGAGCAATTCATCAACTTCACCAACGCATTCCACCCTGACCTTAAATTTACCTGGACCATCTCTGACACCTCCCTCCCCTTCCTGGACCTCTCCATCTCCATTAATGGCGACTGACTTGACACTGACATTTTTTACAAACCCACCGACTCACACAGCTACCTGGATTACACCTCTTCCCACCCTCCCTCCTGCAAAAATGCCATCCCATATTCACAATTCCTCCGCCTCCGCCGGATCTGCTCCCAGGAGGACTAGTTCCACCACAGAACACACCAGATGGCCTCCTACTTTAGAGACCACAATTTCCCTTCCCACGTGGTTGAAGATGCCCTAAAACACATCTCGTCCACATCCCGCACCTCCGCCCTCAGACCCCACCCCTCCAACCGTAACAAGGACAGAACGCCCCTGGTGCTCACCTTCCACCCTACAAACCTTCGCATCAACCAAATCATCCGCCGACATTTCCGCCACCTCCAAAAAGACCCCACCACCAAGGATATATTTCCCTCCCCACCCCTTTCCGCCTTCCACAAAGACCGTTCCCTCCGTGACTACCTGGTCAGGTCCACGCCCCCCAACAACCCACCCTCCCTTCCTGCCACCGCAGGAATTGTAAAACCTGCTCCCACACCTCCTCCTTCACCTCCATCCAAGGCCCTAAAGGAGCCTTCCACATCCATCAACGTTTTACTTGCACATCCACTAATATCATTTATTGTATCCGTTGCTCCCGATGCGGTCTCCTCTACATTGGGGAGACTGGACGCCTCCTAGCAGAGCACTTTAGGGAATATCTCCGGGGGACACCCGCACCAATCAACCACACCGCCCTGTGGCCCAACATTTCAACTCTCCCTCCCACTCTGCCGAGGACATGGAGGTCCTGGGCCTCCTTCACCGCCGCTCCCTCACCACCAGACGCCTGGAGGAAGAACGCCTCATCTTCCGCCTCGGAACACTTCAACCCCAGGGCATCAATGTGGAACTTCAACAGTTTCCTCATTTCCCCTCCCCCCACCTTACCTCAGTTCCAACCTTCCAGCTCAGCACTGTCCCCATGAGCTGTCCTACCTGCTAATCTCCCTTCCCACCTATCGGCTCCATCCTCCCCTCTGACCTATCACCTCCATCCCCACCCCCATTCACCTAATGTACTCTTTGCAGCCTTCTCCCCAGCAACCCCACCCCCTCCCCCCAATTAATCTCTCCACCCTGGAGGCTTCCTGCCTCTATTCCTGATGAAGGGCATTTGACCGAAACATCGATTTTCCTGCGCCTTGGATGCTGCCTGACCTGCTGTGCTTTTCCAGCCCCACTCCCATTCCTTGTTCGAATGATTTCCCACTTTTGATGAAGTCGGTGAAGACTGGCGTTTTGTGGGATCTTAGCTCTGATGAGATGGGGGCGGTGGGGGGGGGGGGGGTGGTGGTGACCTTACTGAGCTTTACCAAGGTGGGCTCAATCCCAGCTCCTCCATGACAGGAGGTTCTAGAATGGTGTTATGTTCTCCACCGCATTGAGAGGGTACTGCAGCCAGTGTGTTTCAGATTGGCCTGTATCTCTTTAAGGGAGGTGGTGTGATGGCTGTTGAACACATCACCTTCATTAAACCGTGAGGTGGAAGAAGGTGACACTGGAGGTTGAAGACATTGAATGGAAGCAAGAAAGGCCTGCTACCGAAGGACCCAGGGGATTTTGCTGACGTTTTGTTTGGATGTTATAAAGATCCCGAGTGTCATATCACCAGCCTTGAAACTGGGGTTTTATAGAAAGATAGGAGATAGGAGCAGGTGGAGGCCATTCGGCCCTTTGGGCCTGCTCTGCCATTCATTACGATCATGGCTGATTGTCCAACTCAATAGCCTAATCCTGCTTTCTCCCCCATAACCTTTGATCCCATTCTCTCCAAGTGCTATATTTAGCCGCCTCTTGAATACATTCAATGTTTTGGAATCAACTACTTCCTGTGGTAATGAATTCCACAGACTCACTGCTCTTTGGGTGAAAAAATGTCTCCTCATCTCCCTCCTAAATGGCCCATCCCGAATCCTCAGACTGTGAGCCCTGGTTCTACACACTCCCACCATTGGGAACATCCTTCCTGCGTCTCCCCTATCTAGTCCTGTTGGACATTTATAGGTATCTATGAGATCCCCCCCCCCTCATTCGTCTGAGCTCCAGCAAAACGATCCTGACCCAGTCAACCCCTTCTCGTAAGTCACTCCCACCATCTCCAGAATTGGCCCCTCGTCAGGAATGATACCATTCGATTTTCCTGCTCCTCGGATGCTGCTTGACCTGCTGTGCTTTTCCAGCACCTCTCTAATCTTGAGCACTTGAACCATGTCGTACTGGCAGACTCCAGAAACCACAGTGTGGTGGCAGCAACTGGGCGTTAAGGGCCAGTGGTAGCTGATTCATGCTAAAGACTGTAAAGGTAATACCAGCAGCAGTCCTGAAGGGTCTTTACCTCCATCTAAATGATGCATGCCAAACAGAATGGGGAACATGTGTGATCTACGAAGATTGGCGCCTGCAGAAATATCGCCTTTAATGCATCTTATGCAAGGAAACAATGTGGTGTAATTCACACACACACGCTCACCATGAGTCTGACGTCCCATGCAATGGCACTAGCCCTCTTCAATATTTTTTTAGAGCTCCTCAGGGTAGACTCCTGAAACCTGTCGCTTCACCGAGAAAGTGCACTGGTCCAAAACAAATCTTCCCGTGATCCACGAGGTGACTTGTCCATTCTAACACCAACAATTCCAAAACCCAACAGAGTTGCGCCGGTTGTTGTGGGCTATTTAATGTCCTCCTGAGCACCAAGTGTGGGGTGTGTTGGGTCTCCCAATGGGGTGCCGTCTGTGGGTAGAGGTGTAAGGAGCCATCAAGACTGTGACTGACCTGTCCCCCATCTGCAGACAGAGGTGCAGAGATCCTGATGAGCTAGATAGTGAGCAGAGATGGAGGCTGATCGATTTATCAAGACCGACACAAATCGATATTCACTGATCCATCACCGGCAGCTTCAACTGTGTGGTGCAATATCTCAAACTCCCTCCCTAAACCTCTTCCTCCATCTCTGTCTCTTCCACTTCTTGGAAGATGCCTCTTTGACAGGCTTCTTAGTCACCTACCTTAATATTTCCTCCAATGCTTTTGTGAAACTCCTTACCCTGCTACAAGAATTCAGGCTTTGTGACCCTCAGAGGTGGCAGGCGAGTGCTTGCGAGAGCTAAACCAGGGTCTGTAATTCCATGAGCGGCCACCAGGGCAGGGGCTGAGCCGGCCGGGTTGTGTTTGGTGTGACTGGCGTGGTGGTGGGTAAGCGGCTGGGGGCCCTGGGCGATAAATATCGTAAGCGCAAGTGAGGACTGCAGATGCTGGAGGTTAGAGTCAAGGTTAGAGTGTGGGTGCTGTAAAAGCAGAGCAAGTCAGGCAGCACCTGAGGAACAGGAGAATCGACGTTTCGGGCAGGAGCCCTTCATCGGGAATGGTGAATATTATAGCAGAGATCCCTGAGGTCTACAACGAGACTTCAGCTGGTCAGCACAAGGAACAAGTGAAAATGGGACTCAGACTAGGGAGGGTAATTTTTTAACATAAGCGAGTGGGTGGGATTGGGTGGCAATCTGATTTGACAAGCTAACCACAACATGTATGTCAGTGGTGGCTCAGGCAGTGAAGAAGGCAAGTAATATGTTGGCTTTCATGGCAAGAGTGTATGAGTACAGAGGCAGGGATCTCTTGCTGCATTTGTACAGGGCCTTGGTCCTGGAGTACTGTGTGCAGTGTTGGTCTCCTAATCTGAGGAAGGATGTCCTGGCGATGGAGGGAGTGGTTTCCCCAGACTGACTCCTAGGATGGCAGGACTGATGTGCAAGGAGAGTTTGGATCAGTTAGGATGATATTCACTGGAATTTAGAATAAGACTAATCAGTCTCGACAGAAAGGGATGACCAGGGAGTCCAGGACCAGGGGTCACAGTATGTGGACACAGGGTAGGCCATTTCAGACTGAGATGAGGAGACATATCCTCACCCAGACAGTGGGGAGCCTGTGGAATTCACTACCACTCAAAGTGGTTAAGGCCAAAGCATTGAATGTTTTCACGAAGGAGTGAGACGTATATCTTAGAGCAGAAGGGTATGGGCAGATAGCAAGAACTCAGGATTCAATTGAATGACAAGCCATAATCATATTGAATGGCAGACGGGCCTAAAGGTCCTATTTTCTCTCTTTCTATGTGCATTAGTGTAGCACCTTTCATGTCATTGGGTCATCAAGGAAAGTTGGAGGCGTATCACAAACCTGACAGCGCCTTTCTGAATAAGCAGGTTCGTTCAAAAACTCGCTTAGATCTGAAAAGTAACCACGCCTTTGAGCACGGTTGATTGGTGTCGTTGCCGTGGTAACAGGGAATGTGGGAAACCTCAAAAAACAGTTTCAACCAATCCTGCAGGATCGTATCTGCATTGACTGCTGTCCCATGCCTTGTGTTAGGGTCAGGGAGAGAATCTGATACAATTGAAACGACAAGAGAACTCGAGGGAGAAGTTAAAAATCACACAACACCAGGTTATAGTCCAACAGGTTTAATTGGAAGCTCACTAGCTTTCGGAGCGACGCTCCTTCATCAGGTGAGGGAGAAGGGCAGCACTCTCAGATCCTCAAAACAAAATGAGAGAGGAAGTGGCTGGACTCTACATAATGTCTTTAGCAGCTCTATAAAGGCAGGTCAAGGTCCGCTCTCACATTGAGAGAGTGCACAGGAATCAAAGCTGACAATCTGAGCAGTTAGTTAGCTAAAGCCTGTGGGTAGGAGCCTCCCAGCATGGGCTCATAGAAGAAATGATTAGGGCCAGCTAAGGAGAGAGGCAAAAAGAGAGAGCAAGAGAGTGCAGAGTTACAGCACGGTGGCTCAGTGGTTAACACTGCTGCCACACAGCGCCAGGAACATTGATTCCAGCCTCGGGCGACTGTGCAAACTCCGCACAGACAATCTCTTTGTGTCTTTGTGGGTTTCCTCCAGGTGCTCCGGATCCCTCTCATAGTCTAAAGATGTGCAGGTTAGGTGAATCATCCAATATAAATTGTCCCATATTGTCCAGGGATGTACAGGCGAGGTGGGTTAGCCATGGGAAATGCAGGGTTACAGGGATAGGGTAGGACGGGGGTAGAGTATGAGGGTGGGATGTTGGGTGGGGTAGAGTATATGTGAGGGCAGGGGAGAGCAGGGTGAGGTACAGTGTATGAGGGTGGGGGGTTGGGTGGGGTAGAGTATATGTGAGGGCGGGGGGGAGCAGGGTGAGGTACAGTGTATGAGGGTGGGGGGTTGGGTGGGGTAGAGTATATGTGAGGGCAGGGGGGAGCAGGGTGAGGTACAGTGTATGATGGTGGGGGGTTGGGTGGGGTAGAGTATATGTGAGGGCGGGGGGGAGCAGGGTGAGGTACAGTGTATGAGGGTGGGGGGTTGGGTGGGGTAGAGTATATGTGAGGGCGGGGGGGAGCAGGGTGAGGTACAGTGTATGAGGGTGGGGGGTTGGGTGGGGTAGAGTATATGTGAGGGCGGGGGGGAGCAGGGTGAGGTACAGTGTATGAGGGTGGGATGTTGGGTGGGGTAGAGTGTGTGAGGGTGGGGAGTGGGATGGGGTAGAGTGTGTGAGGGTGGGGAGTGGGATGGGGTACAGTGTGTGTGTGAGGGTGGGGAGTGAGATGGGGTACAGTGTGTGTGTGAGGGTGGGGAGTGGGATGGGGTACAGTGTGTGTGTGAAGGTGGGGAGTGGGATGGGGTACAGTGTGTGTGTGAGGGTGGGGAGTGGGATGGGGTACAGTGTGTGTAAGGGTGGGGGGGCTAGATGGCGTCCAGTATGTGAGGGTGGGAAGTTAGTGGGGAGTAGAGTGTGTGTGTGTATGAGGGTGGGGAGATGGATGGGGGACAGTGTGTGTGAGGGTGGGGAGTTGGATAGGGTACAGTGTATGCGTGTGAGGGTGGGGAGCTGGATGGGGTAGAGTGTTTGAGGGTGGGGGGCTGGATGGGGTACAGTGTATGTGTGAGGGTGGGGAATGGGATGGCGTACATTGTGTGCATGTGAATGTGGGGCTGGGATGGGGTATAGTGTGTGTGAGGGTGGGGAGTGGCATGGGGTACAGTGTGTGTGTGAGGATGGGGAGTGAGATGGGGCACAGTGTGTGTGAGGGTGGGGAGTGGGATGGGGTATAGTGTGTGTGTGAGGGTGGGGAGTGGGATGGGGTACAGTGTGTGTGAGGGTGGGAGTGGGATGGGGTACAGTGTGTGTGTAAGAGAGGGTGGGGAGTGGGATGGGGTACAGTGTGTGTGTGAGGGTGGGAGTGGGATGGGGTACTGTGTGTGTGTGTGTGAGGATGGGGAGTGGGATGGGGTTCAATGTGTGTGAGGGTGGGGAGTGGGTTGGGGTACAGTGTGTGTGTGAGACAGTGGGGAGTGGGATGGGGTACAGTGTGTGTGTGAGACAGTGGGGAGTGGGATGGGGTACAGTGTGTGTGAAGGTGGAGAGTTGGATGGGGTACAGTGCGTGTGAGGGTGGGGAGAGGGATGGGGTACAGTGCGTGTGAGGGTGGGGAGAGGGATGGGGTACAGTGTGTGTGAGGGTGGGGAGTGGGATGGGGTACAGTGTGTGTGAGGGTGGGGAGTGGGATGGGGGACAGTGTGTGTGTGTGAGGGTGGGGAGTGGGATGAGATACACTGTGTGTGTGAGGGTGGGGAGTGGGATGGGGTACAGTGTGTGTGAAGTTGGGGAGTGGGATGGGGCACAGTGTGTGTGAGGGTGGGGAGTGGGATGGGGGACAGTGTGTGTGTGAGGGTAGGGAGTGGAATGGGGTACAGTGTGTGTGTGTGAGGGTGGGGAGTGGGGTGGGGTACAGTGTGTGTGTGAGGGTGGGGAGTGCGATGAGGAACAGTGTGTGTTGAGGGTGGGGAGTTGGATGGGGTACAGTGTGTGTGTGTGAGGGTGGGGAGTGGGGTGGGGTACAGTGTGTGTGTGAGGGTGGGGAGTGGGGTGGGGTACAGTGTGTGTGAGGGTGGAGAGTTGGATGGGGTACAGTGTGTGTGAGACGGTGGGGAGTGGGATGGGGTACACAGTGTGTGAGGGTGGGGAGTGGGATGGGGTACCGTGTGTGTGAGGGTGGGGAGTGGGATGGGGTACAGTGTGTGTGAGGGTGGGCAGTGGGATGGGGTACAGTGTGTGTGTGAGGGTGGGGAGTGGGATGGGGTACAATGTGTGTGAGGGTGGAGAGTTGGATGGGGTACAGTGTGTGTGAGAGGGTGGGGAGTGGGATGGGGTACACTGTGTGTGAGGGTGGGGAGTGGGATGGGGTGCCGTGTGTGTGTGAGGGTGGGGAGTGGGATATGGTTACAGTCTGTGTGTGTAAGGGTGGGGTGTGGAATGGGGTACAATGTGTTTGTGAGTGTGGGGAGTGGGATGGGGTACTGTCTGTGTGTGTGTGAGGGTGGGGAGTGAGATGAGATACACTGTGTGTGTGTGTGTGGGAGGGGAGTGTGATGGGGTACAGTGTGTGTGAGGGAGGGGAGTGTGATGGGGTACAGTGTGTGTGAGGGTGGGGAGTGGGATGGGGACAGTGTGTGTGAGGGTGGGGAGTGGGATGGGGTACAGTGTGTGTGTGAGGGTGGGGAGTGCGATGAGGAACAGTGTGTGTTGAGGGTGGGGAGTTGGATGGGGTACAGTGTGTGTGTGTGAGGGTGGGGAGTGGGGTGGGGTACAGTGTGTGTGTGAGGGTGGGGAGTGGGGTGGGGTACAGTGTGTGTGAGGGTGGAGAGTTGGATGGGGTACAGTGTGTGTGAGACGGTGGGGAGTGGGATGGGGTACACAGTGTGTGAGGGTGGGGAGTGGGATGGGGTACCGTGTGTGTGAGGGTGGGGAGTGGGATGGGGTACAGTGTGTGTGAGGGTGGGCAGTGGGATGGGGTACAGTGTGTGTGTGAGGGTGGGGAGTGTGATGGCGTACAAAGTTTGTGAGGGTGGAGAGTTGGATGGGGTACAGTGTGTGTGAGAGGGTGGGGAGTGGGATGGGGTACACTGTGTGTGAGGGTGGGGAGTGGGATGGGGTGCCGTGTGTGTGTGAGGGTGGGGAGTGGGATATGGTTACAGTCTGTGTGTGTAAGGGTGGGGTGTGGAATGGGGTACAATGTGTTTGTGAGTGTGGGGAGTGGGATGGGGTACTGTCTGTGTGTGTGTGAGGGTGGGGAGTGGGATGAGATACACTGTGTGTGTGTGTGGGAGGGGAGTGTGATGGGGTACAGTGTGTGTGAGGGTGGGGAGTGGGATGGGGACAGTGTGTGTGAGGGTTGGGAGTGGGATGAGATACACTGTGTGTGTGTGTGGGAGAGGAGTGGGATGGTGTACAGTGTGTGTGAGGGTGGGGAGTGGGATGGGGTACAGTGTGTGTGTGAGTGTGGGGAGTGGGATGGGGTGCAGTGTGTGTGAGGGTGGGGTGGGATGAGGTACAGTGTGTGTGAGGGTGGGGAGTGGGATGGGGTACAGTGTGTGTGAGGGTGGGGAGTGGGATGGGGTACAGTGTGTGTGTGAGTGTGGGGAGTGGGATGGGGTGCAGTGTGTGTGAGGGTGGGGAGTGGGATGGGGTTCAGTGTGTGTGAGGGTGGGTGTGGGATGGGGTACAGTGTGTATGAGGGTGGGGAGTGGGATGGGGTACAGTGTGTGAGGGTGGGGAGTGGGATGGGGTACAGTGTGTGAGAGGGTGGGGAATGGGATGGGGTACTGTGTGTGTGAGAGGGTGGGGAGTGGGATGGAGTACAGTGTGTGTGAGGTTGGGGAGTGGGATGGGGTTCAGTGTGTGTGAGGGTGGGTGTGGGATGGGGTACAGTGTGTGTGTGAGGGTGGGGAGTGGGATGGGGTACAGTGTGTGTGAGGGTGGGGAGTGGGATGGGGTACAGTGTGTGTGTGAGGGTGGGGAGTGGGTTGGCGTACAGTGTGTATGAGGGTGGGGAGTGGGATGGGGTACAGTGTGTGAGGGTGGGGAGTGGGATGGGGTACAGTGTGTGTGTGTGTGAGTGGGGAGTGGGATGGGGTACAGTGTGTGTGAGGATGGGGGAGTGGGATGGGGTACAGTGTATGTGAGGGCGGGGAGTTGGGGTACAGTGTGTGTGATGGTCGGTAATTGGATGTGGTACAGTGTATGTGAGGGTGGGTAGTTGGATCGGGTACAGTGTGTGTGTGAGGGTGGGGAGTGGGATGGGGTACACAGTGTGTGAGGGTGGGGAGTGGGATGGGGTACCGTGTGTGTGAGGGTGGGGAGTGGGATGGGGTACAGTGTGTGTGTGAGGGTGGGGAGTGGGATGGGGTACAGTGTGTGTGTGAGGGTGGGCAGTGGGATGGGGTACAGTGTGTGTGTGAGGGTGGGGAGTGGGATGGGGTACAATGTGTGTGAGGGTGGAGAGTTGGATGGGGTACAGTGTGTGTGTGAGGGTGGGGAGTGGGATGGGGTACACTGTGTGTGAGGGTGGGGAGTGGGATGGTGTACCGTGTGTGTGTGAGGGTGGGGAGTGGGATATGGTTACAGTCTGTGTGTGTAAGGGTGGGGTGTGGAATGGGGTACAATGTGTTTGTGAGTGTGGGGAGTGGGATGGGGTACTGTCTGTGTGTGTGTGAGGGTGGGGAGTGGGATGAGATACACTGTGTGTGTGTGTGGGAGGGGAGTGTGATGGGGTACAGTGTGTGTGAGGGAGGGGAGTGTGATGGGGTACAGTGTGTGTGAGGGTGGGGAGTGGGATGGGGACAGTGTGTGTGAGGGTTGGGAGTGGGATGAGATACACTGTGTGTGTGTGTGGGAGAGGAGTGGGATGGTGTACTGTGTGTGTGAGGGTGGGGAGTGGGATGGGGTACAGTGTGTGTGTGAGTGTGGGGAGTGGGATGGGGTGCAGTGTGTGTGAGGGTGGGGTGGGATGAGGTACAGTGTGTGTGAGGGTGGGGAGTGGGATGGGGTACAGTGTGTGTGAGGGTGGGGAGTTGGATGGGGTACAGTGTGTGTGTGAGTGTGGGGAGTGGGATGGGGTGCAGTGTGTGTGAGGGTGGGGTGGGATGGGGTACAGTGTGTGTGAGGGTGGGGTGGGATGAGGTACAGTGTGTGTGAGGATGGGGAGTGGGATGGGGTTCAGTGTGTGTGAGGGTGGGTGTGGGATGGGGTACAGTGTGTATGAGGGTGGGGAGTGGGATGGGGTACAGTGTGTGAGGGTGGGGAGTGGGATGGGGTACAGTGTGTGAGAGGGTGGGGAATGGGATGGGGTACTGTGTGTGTGAGAGGGTGGGGAGTGGGATGGAGTACAGTGTGTGTGAGGTTGGGGAGTGGGATGGGGTACAGTGTGTGTGTGTGTGAGTGGGGAGTGGGATGGGGTACAGTGTGTGTGTGTGTGAGTGGGGAGTGGGATGGGGTACAGTGTGTGTGAGGATGGGGGAGTGGGATGGGGTACAGTGTATGTGAGGGCGGGGAGTTGGGGTACAGTGTGTGTGATGGTGGGTAATTGGATGTGGTACAGTGTATGTGAGGGTGGGTAGTTGGATGGGGTACAGTGTGTGTGTGAGGGTGGGGAGTGGGATGGGGTACAGTGTGTGTGAGGGTGGAGAGTGGGATGGGGTACAGTGTGTGTGTGAGGGTGGGGAGTGGGATGGGGTACAGTGTGTGTGTGAGGGTGGGGAGTGGGATGGGGTACAGTGTCTGTGTGTGTGAGGGTGGGGTGTGGGATGGGGACAGTGTGTGTGAGGGTGGGGAGTGGAATGGGGTACAGTGTGTGTGTGAGGGTGGGGATTGGGATGGGGTACAGTGTGTGTGTGAGGGTGGGGAGTGGGATGGGGTACAGTGTGTGAGAGGGTGGGGAATGGGATGGGGTACTGTGTGTGTGAGAGGGTGGGGAGTGGGATGGAGTACAGTGTGTGTGTGTGAGGGTGGGGAGTGGGATGGGGTACAGTGTATGTGAGGGCGGGGAGTTGGGGTACAGTGTGTGTGATGGTGGGTAATTGGATGTGGTACAGTGTATGTGAGGGTGGGTAGTTGGATGGGGTACAGTGTGTGTGTGAGGGTGGGGAGTGGGATGGGGTACAATGTGTGTGTGTGAGGTTGGGGAGTGGGATGGGGTACAGTGTGTGTGAGGGTGGGGAGTGGGATGGGGTACAGTGTCTGTGTGTGATGGTGGGGAGTGGGATGGGGTACAGTGTCTGTGTGTGTGAGGGTGGGGTGTGGGATGGTGTACAGTGTGTGTGAGGGTGGGGATTGGGATGGGGTACAGTGTGTGTGAGGGTGGGGAGTGGGATGGTGTACAGTGTGTGTGTGTGAGGGTGGGGACTGGAATGGGGTACAGTGTCTGTGTGTGAGGGTGGGGAGTGGGATGGAGTACTGTGTGTGTGAGGGTTGGGAGTGGGATGGGGTAGAGTGTGTGTGTTTGAAGGTGGGGAGTGGGATGGGGTTCAGTGTATGTGAGGGTGGGTAGTTGGATGGGGTACAGTGTGTGTGTGAGGGTGGGGAGTGGGATGGGGTACAATGTGTGTGTGTGAGGGTGGGGAGTGGGATGGGGTACAGTGTGTGTGTGAGGGTGGGGAGTGGGATGGGGTACAGTGTGTGTGAGAGGATGGGGAGTGGGATGGGGTACAGTGTGTGTGTAAGAGAGGGTGGGGAGTGGGATAGGGTACAGTGTGTGTGTGAGGGTGGGGAGTGGGATGGGGTACTGTGTGTGTGTGAGGGTGGGGAGTGGGATGGGGTACAGCGTGTGTGTGAGGGTGGGGAATGGGATGGGGTACAGTGTGTGTGAGGGTGGGGAATGGGATGGGGTACAGTGTGTGAGACGGTGGGGAGTGGGATGGGGTACAGTGTGTGTGTGAGGGTGGGGAGTGGGATGGGGTACAGTGTGTGTGAGGGTGGGCAGTGGGATGGGGTACAGTGTGTGTGTGAGGGTGGGGAGTGGGATGGGGTACAGTGTGTGTGAGAGGGTGGGGAGTGGGATGGGGTACAGTGTGTGTGAGGGTGGGGAGTGGGATGGTGTACCGTGTGTGTGTGAGGGTGGGGAGTGGGATATGGTTACAGTCTGTGTGTGTAAGGGTGGGGTGTGGAATGGGGTACAATGTGTTTGTGAGTGTGGGGAGTGGGATGGGGTACTGTCTGTGTGTGTGTGAGGGTGGGGAGTGGGATGAGATACACTGTGTGTGTGTGTGGGAGAGGAGTGGGATGGTGTACAGTGTGTGTGAGGGTGGGGAGTGGGATGGGGTACAGTGTGTGTGAGGGTGGGGAGTGGGATGGGGTGCAGTGTGTGTGAGGGTGGGGTGGGATTGGGTACCGTGTGTGTGTGAGGGTGGGGAGTGGGATGGGGTACAGTGTGTGTGAGGGTGGGGAGTGGGATGGGGTACAGTGTGTGTGTGAGGGTGGGGAGTGGGATGGCGTTCAGTGTGTGTGAGGGTGGGGAGTGGGATGGTGTTCAGTGTGTGTGAGGATGGGGAGTGGGATGGGGTTCAGTGTGTGTGTGAGGGTGGGGAGTGGGATGGGGTGCAGTGTGTGTGAGGGTGGGAGTGGGATGGGGTACAGTGTGTGTGAGGGTGGGAGTGGGATGGGGTACAGTGTGTGTGAGGGTGGGGAGTGGGATGGGGTACAGTGTGTGTGTGAGGGTGGGGAGTGGGATGGGGTACCGTGTGTGTGAGGGTGGGGAGTGGGATGGGGTACAGTGTGTGTATGAGGGTGGGGAGTGGGATGGGGTACAGTGTGTGAGAGGGTGGGGAGTGGGATGGGGTACAGTGTGTGAGGGTGGGGAGTGGGATGGGGTACAGTGTGTGTGAGAGGGTGGGGAGTGGGATGGAGTACAGTGTGTGTGTGAGGGTGGGGAGTGGGATGGAGTACAGTGTGTGTGAGGGTGGGGAGTGGGATGGGGTACAGTGTGTGTGTGAGGGTGGGGAGTTGGATGGGGTACAGTGTGTGTGAGAGGGTGGGGAGTGGGATGGGGTACACTGTGTGTGAGGGTGGGGAGTGGGATGGGGTACCGTGTGTGTGTGAGGGTGGGGAGTGGGATATGGTTACAGTCTGTGTGTGTAAGGGTGGGGTGTGGAATAGGGTACAATGTGTTTGTGAGGGTGGGGAATGGGATGGGGTACAGTGTGTGTGAGGGTGGGGAATGGGATGGGGTACAGTGTGTGAGACGGTGGGGAGTGGGATGGGGTACAGTGTGTGTGTGAGGGTGGGGAGTGGGATGGGGTACAGTGTGTGTGAGGGTGGGCAGTGGGATGGGGTACAGTGTGTGTGTGAGGGTGGGGAGTGGGATGGGGTACAGTGTGTGTGAGAGGGTGGGGAGTGGGATGGGGTACAGTGTGTGTGAGGGTGGGGAGTGGGATGGGGTACAGTGTGTGTGAGGGTGGGAGTGGGATGGGGTACAGTGTGTGTGAGAGGGTGGGGAGTGGGATGGGGTACACTGTGTGTGAGGGTGGGGAGTGGGATGGGGTACCGTGTGTGTGTGAGGGTGGGGAGTGGGATATGGTTACAGTCTGTGTGTGTAAGGGTGGGGTGTGGAATAGGGTACAATGTGTTTGTGAGGGTGGGGAATGGGATGGGGTACAGTGTGTGTGAGGGTGGGGAATGGGATGGGGTACAGTGTGTGAGACGGTGGGGAGTGGGATGGTGTACAGTGTGTGTGTGAGGGTGGGGAGTGGGATGGGGTACAGTGTGTGTGAGGGTGGGCAGTGGGATGGGGTACAGTGTGTGTGTGAGGGTGGGGAGTGGGATGGGGTACAGTGTGTGTGAGAGGGTGGGGAGTGGGATGGGGTACAGTGTGTGTGAGGGTGGGGAGTGGGATGGGGTACAGTGTGTGTGAGGGTGGGGAATGGGATGGGGTACAGTGTGTGAGACGGTGGGGAGTGGGATGGGGTACAGTGTGTGTGTGAGGGTGGGGAGTGGGATGGGGTACAGTGTGTGTGAGGGTGGGCAGTGGGATGGGGTACAGTGTGTGTGTGAGGGTGGGGAGTGGGATGGGGTACAGTGTGTGTGAGAGGGTGGGGAGTGGGATGGGGTACAGTGTGTGTGAGGGTGGGGAGTGGGATGGTGTACCGTGTGTGTGTGAGGGTGGGGAGTGGGATATGGTTACAGTCTGTGTGTGTAAGGGTGGGGTGTGGAATGGGGTACAATGTGTTTGTGAGTGTGGGGAGTGGGATGGGGTACTGTCTGTGTGTGTGTGAGGGTGGGGAGTGGGATGAGATACACTGTGTGTGTGTGTGGGAGAGGAGTGGGATGGTGTACAGTGTGTGTGAGGGTGGGGAGTGGGATGGGGTACAGTGTGTGTGAGGGTGGGGAGTGGGATGGGGTGCAGTGTGTGTGAGGGTGGGGTGGGATTGGGTACCGTGTGTGTGTGAGGGTGGGGAGTGGGATGGGGTTCAGTGTGTGTGAGGGTGGGGAGTGGGATTGTGTTCAGTGTGTGTGAGGATGGGGAGTGGGATGGGGTTCAGTGTGTGTGTGAGGGTGGGGAGTGGGATGGGGTGCAGTGTGTGTGAGGGTGGGAGTGGGATGGGGTACAGTGTGTGTGAGGGTGGGGAGTGGGATGGGGTACAGTGTGTGTGTGAGGGTGGGGAGTGGGATGGCGTTCAGTGTGTGTGAGGGTGGGGAGTGGGATGGTGTTCAGTGTGTGTGAGGATGGGGAGTGGGATGGGGTTCAGTGTGTGTGTGAGGGTGGGGAGTGGGATGGGGTGCAGTGTGTGTGAGGGTGGGAGTGGGATGGGGTACAGTGTGTGTGAGGGTGGGAGTGGGATGGGGTACAGTGTGTGTGAGGGTGGGGAGTGGGATGGGGTACAGTGTGTGTGTGAGGGTGGGGAGTGGGATGGGGTACAGTGTGTGTGAGGGTGGGGAGTGGGATGGGGTACAGTGTGTGTATGAGGGTGGGGAGTGGGATGGGGTACAGTGTGTGAGAGGGTGGGGAGTGGGATGGGGTACAGTGTGTGAGGGTGGGGAGTGGGATGGGGTACAGTGTGTGTGAGAGGGTGGGGAGTGGGATGGAGTACAGTGTGTGTGTGAGGGTGGGGAGTGGGATGGAGTACAGTGTGTGTGAGGGTGGGGAGTGGGATGGGGTACAGTGTGTGTGTGAGGGTGGGGAGTGGGATGGGGTACAGTGTGTGTGAGGGTGGAGAGTTGGATGGGGTACAGTGTGTGTGAGAGGGTGGGGAGTGGGATGGGGTACACTGTGTGTGAGGGTGGGGAGTGGGATGGGGTACCGTGTGTGTGTGAGGGTGGGGAGTGGGATATGGTTACAGTCTGTGTGTGTAAGGGTGGGGTGTGGAATAGGGTACAATGTGTTTGTGAGTGTGGGGAGTGGGATGGGGTACTGTCTGTGTGTGTGTGAGGGTGGGGAGTGGGATGAGATACACTGTGTGTGTGTGTGTGGGAGGGGAGTGTGATGGGGTACAGTGTGTGTGAGGGTGGGGAGTGGGATGGGGGACAGTGTGTGTGTGAGGGTAGGGAGTGTGATGGGGTACAGTGTGTGTGAGGGTGGGGAGTGTGATGGGGTACAGTGTGTGTGAGGGTTGGGAGTGGGATGAGATACACTGTGTGTGTGTGGGAGAGGAGTGGGATGGTGTACAGTGTGTGTGAGGGTGGGGAGTGGGATGGTGTACAGTGTGTGTGTGTGAGGGTGGGGTGTGGGATGGGGTACAGTGTGTGTGTGAGAGTGGGGAGTGGGATGGGGTACAGTGTGTGTGTGAGGGTGGGGAGTGGGATGGGGTACAGTGTGTGCGAGGGTGGGGAGTGGGATGGGGTACAGTGTGTGTGTGTGAGGGTGGGGACTGGGATGGGGTACAGTGTCTGTGTGTGAGGGTGGGGAGTGGGATGGAGTACTGTGTGTGTGAGGGTTGGGAGTGGGATATGGTTACAGTCTGTGTGTGTAAGGGTGGGGTGTGGAATGGGGTACAATGTGTTTGTGAGTGTGGGGAGTGGGATGGGGTACTGTCTGTGTGTGTGTGAGGGTGGGGAGTGGGATGGGGTACACTGTGTGTGTGTGTGTGGGAGAGGAGTGGGATGGTGTACAGTGTGTGTGAGGGTGGAGAGTGGGATGGGGTACAGTGTGTGTGTGAGTGTGGGGAGTGGGATGGGGTGCAGTGTATGTGAGGGTTGGGAGTGGGATGAGATACACTGTGCGTGTGTGTGGGAGAGGAGTGGGATGGTGTACAGTGTGTGTGAGGGTGGGGAGTGGGATGGGGTACAGTGTGTGTGTGAGTGTGGGGAGTGGGATGGGGTGCAGTGTGTGTGAGGGTGGGGTGGGTGAGGTACAGTGTGTGTGAGGGTGGGGAGTGGGATGGGGTACAGTGTGTGTGAGGGTGGGGAGTGGGATGGGGTACAGTGTGTGTGTGAGTGTGGGGAGTGGGATGGGGTGCAGTGTGTGTGAGGGTGGGGTGGGATGAGGTACAGTGTGTGTGAGGATGGGGAGTGGGATGGGGTACAGTGTGTGTGAGGGTGGGGTGGGATGAGGTACAGTGTGTGTGAGGATGGGGAGTGGGATGGGGTTCAGTGTGTGTGAGGGTGGGAGTGGGATGGGGTACAGTGTGTGTGTGAGGGTGGGGAGTGGGATGGGGTACAGTGTGTGTGAGGGTGGGGAGTGGGATGGGGTACAGTGTGTGTGTGAGGGTGGGGAGTGGGTTGGCGTACAGTGTGTATGAGGGTGGGGAGTGGGATGGGGTACAGTGTGTGTGAGGGTGGGGATTGGGATGGGGTACAGTGTGTGTGAGGGTGGGGAGTGGGATGGTGTACAGTGTGTG
Source organism: Chiloscyllium punctatum (assembly GCF_047496795.1). Lineage (NCBI taxonomy): Eukaryota > Metazoa > Chordata > Chondrichthyes > Orectolobiformes > Hemiscylliidae > Chiloscyllium > Chiloscyllium punctatum. The sequence goes on from NC_092745.1 coordinate 37,638,707, forward strand.
TGAGGGTGGGGATTGGGATGGGGTACAGTGTGTGTGAGGGTGGTGAGTGGGATGGTGTACAGTGTGTGTGTGTGAGGGTGGGGACTGGGATGGGGTACAGTGTCTTTGTGTGAGGGTGGGGAGTGGGATGGGGTAGAGTGTGTGTGTTTGAAGGTGGGGAGTGGGATGGGGTTCAGTGTGTGTGAGGGTGGGGAGTGGGATGGGGTACAGTGTGTGTGAGAGGGTGAGGAGTGGGCTGGGGTACAGTGTGTGTGTGAGGGTGGGGAGTGGGATGGGGTACAGTGTGTGTGAGAGGATGGGGAGTGGGATGGGGTACAGTGTGTGTGTAAGAGAGGGTGGGGAGTGGGATGGGGTACTGTGTGTGTGTGAGGGTGGGGAGTGGGATGGGGTACAGTGTGTGTGAGGGTGGGGAATGGGATGGGGTACAGTGTGTGAGACGGTGGGGAGTGGGATGGGGTACAGTGTGTGTGTGAGGGTGGGGAGTGGGATGGGGTACAGTGTGTGTGAGGGTGGGCAGTGGGATGGGGTACAGTGTGTGTGTGAGGGTGGGGAGTGGGATGGGGTACAGTGTGTGTGAGAGGGTGGGGAGTGGGATGGGGTACAGTGTGTGTGAGGGTGGGGAGTGGGATGGTGTACCGTGTGTGTGTGAGGGTGGGGAGTGGGATATGGTTACAGTCTGTGTGTGTAAGGGTGGGGTGTGGAATGGGGTACAATGTGTTTGTGAGTGTGGGGAGTGGGATGGGGTACTGTCTGTGTGTGTGTGAGGGTGGGGAGTGGGATGAGATACACTGTGTGTGTGTGTGGGAGAGGAGTGGGATGGTGTACAGTGTGTGTGAGGGTGGGGAGTGGGATGGGGTGCAGTGTGTGTGATGGTGGGGTGGGATTGGGTACCGTGTGTGTGTGAGGGTGGGGAGTGGGATGGGGTACAGTGTGTGTGAGGGTGGGGAGTGGGATGGGGTACAGTGTGTGTGAGGGTGGGGAGTGGGATGGGGTACAGTGTGTGTGTGAGTGTGGGGAGTGGGATGGGGTTCAGTGTGTGTGAGGGTGGGGAGTGGGATGGGGTTCAGTGTGTGTGAGGATGGGGAGTGGGATGGGGTTCAGTGTGTGTGTGAGGGTGGGGAGTGGGATGGGGTACAGTGTGTGTGAGGGTGGGAGTGGGATGGGGTACAGTGTGTGTGTAAGAGAGGGTGGGGAGTGGGATAGGGTACAGTGTGTGTGTGAGGGTGGGGAGTGGGATGGGGTACTGTGTGTGTGTGAGGGTGGGGAGTGGGATGGGGTACAGCGTGTGTGTGAGGGTGGGGAATGGGATGGGGTACAGTGTGTGTGAGGGTGGGGAATGGGATGGGGTACAGTGTGTGAGACGGTGGGGAGTGGGATGGGGTACAGTGTGTGTGTGAGGGTGGGGAGTGGGATGGGGTACAGTGTGTGTGAGGGTGGGCAGTGGGATGGGGTACAGTGTGTGTGTGAGGGTGGGGAGTGGGATGGGGTACAGTGTGTGTGAGAGGGTGGGGAGTGGGATGGGGTACAGTGTGTGTGAGGGTGGGGAGTGGGATGGTGTACCGTGTGTGTGTGAGGGTGGGGAGTGGGATATGGTTACAGTCTGTGTGTGTAAGGGTGGGGTGTGGAATGGGGTACAATATGTTTGTGAGTGTGGGGAGTGGGATGGGGTACTGTCTGTGTGTGTGTGAGGGTGGGGAGTGGGATGAGATACACTGTGTGTGTGTGTGGGAGAGGAGTGGGATGGTGTACAGTGTGTGTGAGCGTGGGGAGTGGGATGGGGTACAGTGTGTGTGAGGGTGGGGAGTGGGATGGCGTGCAGTGTGTGTGAGGGTGGGGAGTGGGATGGGGTACAGTGTGTGTGTGAGTGTGGGGAGTGGGATGGGGTTCAGTGTGTGTGAGGGTGGGGAGTGGGATGGGGTTCAGTGTGTGTGAGGATGGGGAGTGGGATGGGGTTCAGTGTGTGTGAGGGTGGGAGTGGGATGGGGTACAGTGTGTGTGAGGGTGGGAGTGGGATGGGGTACAGTGTGTGTGAGGGTGGGGAGTGGGATGGGGTACAGTGTGTGTGTGAGGGTGGGGAGTGGGATGGGGTACAGTGTGTGTGAGGGTGGGGAGTGGGATGGGGTACAGTGTGTGTATGAGGGTGGGGAGTGGGATGGGGTACAGTGTGTGTGTGAGAGTGGGGAGTGGGATGGGGTACAGTGTGTGTGTGAGGGTGGGGAGTGGGATGGGGTACAGTGTGTGCGAGGGTGGGGAGTGGGATGGGGTACAGTGTGTGTGTGTGAGGGTGGGGACTGGGATGGGGTACAGTGTCTATGTGTGAGGGTGGGGAGTGGGATGGAGTACTGTGTGTGTGAGGGTTGGGAGTGGGATATGGTTACAGTCTGTGTGTGTAAGGGTGGGGTGTGGAATGGGGTACAATGTGTTTGTGAGTGTGGGGAGTGGGATGGGGTACTGTCTGTGTGTGTGTGAGGGTGGGGAGTGGGATGGGGTACACTGTGTGTGTGTGTGTGGGAGAGGAGTGGGATGGTGTACTGTGTGTGTGAGGGTGGAGAGTGGGATGGGGTACAGTGTGTGTGTGAGTGTGGGGAGTGGGATGGGGTGCAGTGTATGTGAGGGTTGGGAGTGGGATGAGATACACTGTGCGTGTGTGTGGGAGAGGAGTGGGATGGTGTACAGTGTGTGTGAGGGTGGGGAGTGGGATGGGGTACAGTGTGTGTGTGAGTGTGGGGAGTGGGATGGGGTGCAGTGTGTGTGAGGGTGGGGTGGGTGAGGTACAGTGTGTGTGAGGGTGGAGAGTGGGATGGGGTACAGCGTGTGTGAGGGTGGGGAGTGGGATGGGGTACAGTGTGTGTGTGAGTGTGGGGAGTGGGATGGGGTGCAGTGTGTGTGAGGGTGGGGTGGGATGAGGTACAGTGTGTGTGAGGATGGGGAGTGGGATGGGGTACAGTGTGTGTGAGGGTGGGGTGGGATGAGGTACAGTGTGTGTGAGGATGGGGAGTGGGATGGGGTTCAGTGTGTGTGAGGGTGGGAGTGGGATGGGGTACAGTGTGTGTGTGAGGGTGGGGAGTGGGATGGGGTACAGTGTGTGTGTGGGTGGGGAGTGGGATGGGGTACAGTGTGTGTGTGAGGGTGGGGAGTGGGTTGGCGTACAGTGTGTATGAGGGTGGGGAGTGGGATGGGGTACAGTGTGTGTGAGGGTGGGGATTGGGATGGGGTACAGTGTGTGTGAGGGTGGGGAGTGGGATGGTGTACAGTGTGTGTGAGGGTGGGGATTGGGATGGGGTACAGTGTGTGTGAGGGTGGGGAGTGGGATGGTGTACAGTGTGTGTGTGTGAGGGTGGGGACTGGGATGGGGTACAGTGTCTGTGTGTGAGGGTGGGGAGTGGGATGGGGTAGAGTGTGTGTGTTTGAAGGTGGGGAGTGGGATGGGGTTCAGTGTGTGTGAGGGTGGGGAGTGGGATGGGGTACAGTGTGTGTGAGAGGGTGAGGAGTGGGCTGGGGTACAGTGTGTGTGTGAGGGTGGGGAGTGGGATGGGGTACAGTGTGTGTGTAAGAGAGGGTGGGGAGTGGGATGGGGTACTGTGTGTGTGTGAGGGTGGGGAGTGGGATGGGGTACAGCGTGTGTGTGAGGGTGGGGAATGGGATGGGGTACAGTGTGTGTGAGGGTGGGGAATGGGATGGGGTACAGTGTGTGAGACGGTGGGGAGTGGGATGGGGTACAGTGTGTGTGTGAGGGTGGGGAGTGGGATGGGGTACAGTGTGTGTGAGGGTGGGCAGTGGGATGGGGTACAGTGTGTGTGTGAGGGTGGGGAGTGGGATGGGGTACAGTGTGTGTGAGAGGGTGGGGAGTGGGATGGGGTACAGTGTGTGTGAGGGTGGGGAGTGGGATGGTGTACCGTGTGTGTGTGAGGGTGGGGAGTGGGATATGGTTACAGTCTGTGTGTGTAAGGGTGGGGTGTGGAATGGGGTACAATGTGTTTGTGAGTGTGGGGAGTGGGATGGGGTACTGTCTGTGTGTGTGTGAGGGTGGGGAGTGGGATGAGATACACTGTGTGTGTGTGTGGGAGAGGAGTGGGATGGTGTACAGTGTGTGTGAGGGTGGGGAGTGGGATGGGGTACAGTGTGTGTGAGGGTGGGGAGTGGGATGGGGTGCAGTGTGTGTGATGGTGGGGTGGGATTGGGTACCGTGTGTGTGTGAGGGTGGGGAGTGGGATGGGGTACAGTGTGTGTGAGGGTGGGGAGTGGGATGGGGTACAGTGTGTGTGAGGGTGGGGAGTGGGATGGGGTACAGTGTGTGTGTGAGTGTGGGGAGTGGGATGGGGTTCAGTGTGTGTGAGGGTGGGGAGTGGGATGGGGTTCAGTGTGTGTGAGGATGGGGAGTGGGATGGGGTTCAGTGTGTGTGTGAGGGTGGGGAGTGGGATGGGGTACAGTGTGTGTGAGGGTGGGAGTGGGATGGGGTACAGTGTGTGTGTAAGAGAGGGTGGGGAGTGGGATAGGGTACAGTGTGTGTGTGAGGGTGGGGAGTGGGATGGGGTACTGTGTGTGTGTGAGGGTGGGGAGTGGGATGGGGTACAGCGTGTGTGTGAGGGTGGGGAATGGGATGGGGTACAGTGTGTGTGAGGGTGGGGAATGAGATGGGGTACAGTGTGTGAGACGGTGGGGAGTGGGATGGGGTACAGTGTGTGTGTGAGGGTGGGGAGTGGGATGGGGTACAGTGTGTGTGAGGGTGGGCAGTGGGATGGGGTACAGTGTGTGTGTGAGGGTGGGGAGTGGGATGGGGTACAGTGTGTGTGAGAGGGTGGGGAGTGGGATGGGGTACAGTGTGTGTGAGGGTGGGGAGTGGGATGGTGTACCGTGTGTGTGTGAGGGTGGGGAGTGGGATATGGTTACAGTCTGTGTGTGTAAGGGTGGGGTGTGGAATGGGGTACAATGTGTTTGTGAGTGTGGGGAGTGGGATGGGGTACTGTCTGTGTGTGTGTGAGGGTGGGGAGTGGGATGAGATACACTGTGTGTGTGTGTGGGAGAGGAGTGGGATGGTGTACAGTGTGTGTGAGCGTGGGGAGTGGGATGGGGTACAGTGTGTGTGAGGGTGGGGAGTGGGATGGGGTGCAGTGTGTGTGAGGGTGGGGTGGGATTGGGTACCGTGTGTGTGTGAGTGTGGGGAGTGGGATGGGGTACAGTGTGTGTGAGGGTGGGGAGTGGGATGGGGTACAGTGTGTGTGAGGGTGGGGAGTGGGATGGGGTACAGTGTGTGTGTGAGTGTGGGGAGTGGGATGGGGTTCAGTGTGTGTGAGGGTGTGGAGTGGGATGGGGTTCAGTGTGTGTGAGGATGGGGAGTGGGATGGGGTTCAGTGTGTGTGTGAGGGTGGGGAGTGGGATGGGGTACAGTGTGTGTGAGGGTGGGAGTGGGATGGGGTACAGTGTGTGTGAGGGTGGGAGTGGGATGGGGTACAGTGTGTGTGAGGGTGGGGAGTGGGATGGGGTACAGTGTGTGTGTGAGGGTGGGGAGTGGGATGGGGTACAGTGTGTGTGAGGGTGGGGAGTGGGATGGGGTACAGTGTGTGTATGAGGGTGGGGAGTGGGATGGGGTACAGTGTGTGAGAGGGTGGGGAGTGGGATGGGGTACAGTGTGTGAGGGTGGGGAGTGGGATGGGGTACAGTGTGTGTGAGAGGGTGGGGAGTGTGATGGAGTACAGTGTGTGTGTGAGGGTGGGGAGTGGGATGGAGTACAGTGTGTGTGAGGGTGGGGAGTGGGATGGGGTACAGTGTGTGTGTGAGGGTGGGGAGTGGGATGGGGTACAGTGTGTGTGAGGGTGGAGAGTTGGATGGGGTACAGTGTGTGTGAGAGGGTGGGGAGTGGGATGGGGTACACTGTGTGTGAGGGTGGGGAGTGGGATGGGGTACCGTGTGTGTGTGAGGGTGGGGAGTGGGATATGGTTACAGTCTGTGTGTGTAAGGGTGGGGTGTGGAATGGGGTACAATGTGTTTGTGAGTGTGGGGAGTGGGATGGGGTACTGTCTGTGTGTGTGTGAGGGTGGGGAGTGGGATGAGATACACTGTGTGTGTGTGTGTGAGAGGGGAGTGTGATGGGGTACAGTGTGTGTGAGGGTGGGGAGTGGGATCGGGGACAGTGTGTGTGTGAGGGTAGGGAGTGTGATGGGGTACAGTGTGTGTGAGGGTGGGGAGTGTGATGGGGTACAGTGTGTGTGAGGGTTGGGAGTGGGATGAGATACACTGTGTGTGTGTGGGAGAGGAGTGGGATGGGGTACAGTGTGTGTGAGGGTGGGGAGTGGGATGGGGTACAGTGTGTGTATGAGTGTGGGGAGTGGGATGGGGTGCAGTGTGTGTGAGGGTGGGTTGGGATGAGGTACAGTGTGTGTGAGGGTGGGGAGTGGGATGGGGTACAGTGTGTGTGAGGGTGGGGAGTGGGATGGGGTACAGTGTGTGTGTGAGTGTGGGGAGTGGGATGGGGTGCTGTGTGTGTGAGGGTGGGGAGTGGGATGGGGTACAGTGTGTGTGAGGGTGGGGTGGGATGAGGTACAGTGTGTGTGAGGATGGGGAGTGGGATGGGGTTCAGTGTGTGTGAGGGTGGGAGTGGGATGGGGTACAGTGTGTGTGTGAGGGTGGGGAGTGGGTTGACGTACAGTGTGTATGAGGGTGGGGAGTGGGATGGGGTACAGTGTGTGTGTGTGAGAGTGGGGAGTGGGATGGAGTACAGTGTGTGTGTGTGAGAGTGGGGAGTGGGATGGAGTACAGTGTGTGAGAGGGTGGGGAATGGATGGGGTACTGTGTGTGTGAGCGTGGGGAGTGGGATGGGGTACAGTGTGTGTGAGGGTGGGGAGTGGGATGGGGTGCAGTGTGTGTGAGGGTGGGGTGGGATTGGGTACCGTGTGTGTGTGAGTGTGGGGAGTGGGATGGGGTACAGTGTGTGTGAGGGTGGGGAGTGGGATGGGGTACAGTGTGTGTGAGGGTGGGGAGTGGGATGGGGTACAGTGTGTGTGTGAGTGTGGGGAGTGGGATGGGGTTCAGTGTGTGTGAGGGTGTGGAGTGGGATGGGGTTCAGTGTGTGTGAGGATGGGGAGTGGGATGGGGTTCAGTGTGTGTGTGAGGGTGGGGAGTGGGATGGGGTACAGTGTGTGTGAGGGTGGGAGTGGGATGGGGTACAGTGTGTGTGAGGGTGGGAGTGGGATGGGGTACAGTGTGTGTGAGGGTGGGGAGTGGGATGGGGTACAGTGTGTGTGTGAGGGTGGGGAGTGGGATGGGGTACAGTGTGTGTGAGGGTGGGGAGTGGGATGGGGTACAGTGTGTGTATGAGGGTGGGGAGTGGGATGGGGTACAGTGTGTGAGAGGGTGGGGAGTGGGATGGGGTACAGTGTGTGAGGGTGGGGAGTGGGATGGGGTACAGTGTGTGTGAGAGGGTGGGGAGTGTGATGGAGTACAGTGTGTGTGTGAGGGTGGGGAGTGGGATGGAGTACAGTGTGTGTGAGGGTGGGGAGTGGGATGGGGTACAGTGTGTGTGTGAGGGTGGGGAGTGGGATGGGGTACAGTGTGTGTGAGGGTGGAGAGTTGGATGGGGTACAGTGTGTGTGAGAGGGTGGGGAGTGGGATGGGGTACACTGTGTGTGAGGGTGGGGAGTGGGATGGGGTACCGTGTGTGTGTGAGGGTGGGGAGTGGGATATGGTTACAGTCTGTGTGTGTAAGGGTGGGGTGTGGAATGGGGTACAATGTGTTTGTGAGTGTGGGGAGTGGGATGGGGTACTGTCTGTGTGTGTGTGAGGGTGGGGAGTGGGATGAGATACACTGTGTGTGTGTGTGTGAGAGGGGAGTGTGATGGGGTACAGTGTGTGTGAGGGTGGGGAGTGGGATGGGGGACAGTGTGTGTGTGAGGGTAGGGAGTGTGATGGGGTACAGTGTGTGTGAGGGTGGGGAGTGTGATGGGGTACAGTGTGTGTGAGGGTTGGGAGTGGGATGAGATACACTGTGTGTGTGTGGGAGAGGAGTGGGATGGGGTACAGTGTGTGTGAGGGTGGGGAGTGGGATGGGGTACAGTGTGTGTATGAGTGTGGGGAGTGGGATGGGGTGCAGTGTGTGTGAGGGTGGGTTGGGATGAGGTACAGTGTGTGTGAGGGTGGGGAGTGGGATGGGGTACAGTGTGTGTGAGGGTGGGGAGTGGGATGGGGTACAGTGTGTGTGTGAGTGTGGGGAGTGGGATGGGGTGCTGTGTGTGTGAGGGTGGGGAGTGGGATGGGGTACAGTGTGTGTGAGGGTGGGGTGGGATGAGGTACAGTGTGTGTGAGGATGGGGAGTGGGATGGGGTTCAGTGTGTGTGAGGGTGGGAGTGGGATGGGGTACAGTGTGTGTGTGAGGGTGGGGAGTGGGTTGACGTACAGTGTGTATGAGGGTGGGGAGTGGGATGGGGTACAGTGTGTGTGTGTGAGAGTGGGGAGTGGGATGGAGTACAGTGTGTGTGTGTGAGAGTGGGGAGTGGGATGGAGTACAGTGTGTGAGAGGGTGGGGAATGGATGGGGTACTGTGTGTGTGAGGTTGGGGAGTGGGATGGAGTACAGTGTGTGTGTGTGTGAGTGGGGAGTGGGATGGGGTACAGTGTGTGTGAGGATGGGGGAGTGGGATGGGGTACAGTGTATGTGAGGGCGGGGAGTTGGGGTACAGTGTGTGTGATGGTGGGTAATTGGATGTGGTACAGTGTATGTGAGGGTGGGTAGTTGGATGGGGTACAGTGTGTGTGTGAGGGTGGGGAGTGGGATGGGGTACAATGTGTGTGTGTGAGGTTGGGGAGTGGGATGGGGTACAGTGTGTGTGAGGGTGGGGAGTGGGATGGGGTACAGTGTCTGTGTGTGATGGTGGGGAGTGGGATGGGGTACAGTGTCTGTGTGTGTGAGGGTGGGGTGTGGGATGGTGTACAGTGTCTGTGAGGGTGGGGAGTGGGATAGGGTACAGTGTGTGTGTGAGGGTGGGGATTCGGATGGGGTACAGTGTGTGTGAGGGTGGGGAGTGGGATGGTGTACAGTGTGTGTGTGTGAGGGTGGGGAGTGGGATGGGGTACAGTGTGTGTGTGAGAGTGGGGAGTGGGATGGGGTACAGTGTGTGTGTGAGGGTGGGGAGTGGGATGGGGTACAGTGTGTGCGAGAGTGGGGAGTGGGATGGGGTACAGTGTGTGTGTGTGTGAGGGTGGGGACTGGGATGGGGTACAGTGTCTGTGTGTGAGGGTGGGGAGTGGGATGGAGTACTGTGTGTGTGAGGGTTGGGAGTGGGATATGGTTACAGTCTGTGTGTGTAAGGGTGGGGTGTGGAATGGGGTACAATGTGTTTGTGAGTGTTGGGAGTGGGATGGGGTACTGTCTGTGTGTGTGTGAGGGTGGGGAGTGGGATGGGGTACACTGTGTGTGTGTGTGTGGGAGAGGAGCGGGATGGTGTACAGTGTGTGTGAGGGTGGAGAGTGGGATGGGGTACAGTGTGTGTGTGAGTGTGGGGAGTGGGATGGTGTGCAGTGTGTGTGAGGGTTGGGAGTGGGATGAGATACACTGTGCGTGTGTGTGGGAGAGGAGTGGGATGGTGTACAGTGTGTGTGAGGGTGGGGAGTGGGATGGGTTACAGTGTGTGTGTGAGTGTGGGGAGTGGGATGGGGTGCAGTGTGTGTGAGGGTGGGGTGGGATGAGGTACAGTGTGTGTGAGGGTGGGGAGTGGGATGGGGTACAGTGTGTGTGAGGGTGGGGAGTGGGATGGGGTACAGTGTGTGTGTGAGTGTGGGGAGTGGGATGGGGTGCAGTGTGTGTGAGGGTGGGGTGGGATGAGGTACAGTGTGTGTGAGGATGGGGAGTGGGATGGGGTACAGTGTGTGTGTGAGTGTGGGGAGTGGGATGGGGTGCAATGTGTGTGAGGGTGGGGTGGGATGAGGTACAGTGTGTGTGAGGATGGGGAGTGGGATGGGGTACAGTGTGTGTGAGGGTGGGGTGGGATGAGGTACAGTGTGTGTGAGGATGGGGAGTGGGATGGGGTACAGTGTGTGTGAGGGTGGGGTGGGATGAGGTACAGTGTGTGTGAGGATGGGGAGTGGGATGGGGTTCAGTGTGTGTGAGGGTGGGGAGTGGGATGGGGTACAGTGTGTGTGTGAGGGTGGGGAGTGGGTTGGCGTACAGTGTGTATGAGGGTGGGGAGTGGGATGGGGTACAGTGTGTATGAGGGTGGGGAGTGGGATGGGGTATAGTGTGTGAGGGTGGGGAGTTGGGGTACAGTGTGTGTGATGGTGGGTAATTGGATGTGGTACAGTGTATGTGAGGGTGGGTAGTTGGATGGGGTACAGTGTGTGTGTGAGGGTGGGGAGTGGGATGGGGTACAGTGTGTGTGTGAGGGTGGGGAGTGGGATGGGGTACAGTGTCTGTGTGTGTGAGGGTGGGGTGTGGGATGGTGTACAGTGTGTGTGAGGGTGGGGAGTGGGATGGGGTACAGTGTGTGAGGGTGGGGAGTGGGATGGGGTATAGTGTGTGAGAGGGTGGGGAATGGGATGGGGTACTGTGTGTGTGAGAGGGTGGGGAGTGGGATGGAGTACAGTGTGTGTGAGGTTGGGGAGTTGGATGGGGTACAGTGTGTGTGTGTGTGAGTGGGGAGTGGGATGGGGTACAGTGTGTGTGTGTGTGAGTGGGGAGTGGGATGGGGTACAGTGTGTGTGAGGATGAGGGAGTGGGATGGGGTACAGTGTATGTGAGGGCGGGGAGTTGGGGTACAGTGTGTGTGATGGTGGGGATTGGGATGGGGTACAGTGTGTGTGAGGGTGGGGAGTGGGATGGTGTACAGTGTGTGTGTGTGAGGGTGGGGACTGGGATGGGGTACAGTGTCTGTGTGTGAGGGTGGGGAGTGGGATGGAGTACTGTGTGTGTGAGGGTTGGGAGTGGGATGGGGTAGAGTGTGTGTGTTTGAAGGTGGGGAGTGGGATGGGGTTCAGTGTATGTGAGGGTGGGAGCGGGATGGGGTACAATGTGTGTGTGTGAGGTTGGGGAGTGGGATGGGGTACAGTGTGTGTGTGTGAGGTTGGGGAGTGGGATGGGGTACAGTGTGTGTGAGGGTGGGGAGTGGGATGGGGTACAGTGTCTGTGTGTGATGGTGGGGAGTGGGATGGGGTACAGTGTCTGTGTGTGTGAGGGTGGGGTGTGGGATGGTGTACAGTGTGTGTGAGGGTGGGGATTGGGATGGGGTACAGTGTGTGTGAGGGTGGGGAGTGGGATGGTGTACAGTGTGTGTGTGTGTGAGGGTGGGGACTGGGATGGGGTACAGTGTCTGTGTGTGAGGGTGGGGAGTGGGATGGAGTACTGTGTGTGTGAGGGTTGGGAGTGGGATGGGGTAGAGTGTGTGTGTTTGAAGGTGGGGAGTGGGATGGGGTTCAGTGTGTGTGAGGGTGGGGAGTGGGCTGGGGTACAGTGTGTGTGTGAGGGTTGGGAGCGGGATGGGGTACAGTGTGTGTGAGAGGATGGGGAGTGGGATGGGGTACAGTGTGTGTGTGAGGGTGGGGAGTGGGATGGGGTACTGTGTGTGTGTGAGGGTGGGGAGTGGGATGGGGTAGAGCGTGTGTGTGAGGGTGAGGAATGGGATGGGGTACAGTGTGTGTGAGGGTGGGGAATGGGATGGGGTACAGTGTGTGAGACGGTGGGGAGTGGGATGGGGTACAGTGTGTGTGTGAGGGTGGGGAGTGGGATGGGGTACAGTGTGTGTGAGGGTGGGCAGTGGGATGGGGTACAGTGTGTGTGTGAGGGTGGGGAGTGGGATGGGGTACCGTGTGTGTGTGAGGGTGGGGCGTGGGATATGGTTACAGTCTGTGTGTGTAAGGGTGGGGTGTGGAATGGGGTACAATGTGTTTGTGACTGTGGGGAGTGGGATGGGGTACTGTCTGTGTGTGTGTGAGGGTGGGGAGTGGGATGAGATACACTGTGTGTGTGTGTGGGAGAGGAGTGGGATGGTGTACAGTGTGTGTGAGGGTGGGGAGTGGGATGGGGGACAGTGTGTGTGAGGGTGGGGAGTGTGATGGGGTTCAGTGTGTGTGAGGGTGGGGAGTGGGATGGGGTTCAGTGTGTGTGAGGATGGGGAGTGGGATGGGGTTCAGTGTGTGTGTGAGGGTGGGGAGTGGGATGGGGTACAGTGTGTGTGAGGGTGGGAGTGGGATGGGGTACAGTGTGTGTGAGGGTGGGGAGTGGGATGGGGTACAGTGTGTGTGTGAGGGTGGGGAGTGGGATGGGGTACAGTGTGTGTGAGGGTGGGGAGTGGGATGGGGTACAGTGTGTGTATGAGGGTGGGGAGTGGGATGGGGTACAGTGTGTGAGAGGGTGGGGAGTGGGATGGGGTACTGTGTGTGTGTGAGGGTGGGGAGTGGGATGGGGTACAGTGTGTGTGAGAGGGTGGGGAGTGGGATGGAGTACAGTGTGTGTGTGAGGGTGGGGAGTGGGATGGAGTACAGTGTGTGTGAGGGTGGAGAGTTGGATGGGGTACAGTGTGTGTGAGAGGGTGGGGAGTGGGATGGGGTACACTGTGTGTGAGGGTGGGGAGTGGGATGGGGTACCGTGTGTGTGTGAGGGTGGGGAGTGGGATATGGTTACAGTCTGTGTGTGTAAGGGTGGGGTGTGGAATGGGGTACAATGTGTTTGTGAGTGTGGGGAGTGGGATGGGGTACTGTCTGTGTGTGTGTGAGGGTGGGGAGTGGGATGAGATACACTGTGTGTGTGTGTGGGAGGGGAGTGTGATGGGGTACAGTGTGTGTGAGGGTGGGGAGTGGGATGGGGGACAGTGTGTGTGTGAGGGTAGGGAGTGTGATGGGGTACAGTGTGTGTGAGGTTGGGGAGTGTGATGGGGTACAGTGTGTGTGAGGGTTGGGAGTGGGATGAGATATACTGTGTGTGTGTGTGGGAGAGGAGTGGGATGGGGTACAGTGTGTGTGAGGGTGGGGAGTGGGATGGGGTACAGTGTGTGTGTGAGTGTGGGGAGTGGGATGGGGTGCAGTGTGTGTGAGGGTGGGGTGGGATGAGGTACAGTGTGTGTGAGGGTGGGGAGTGGGATGGGGTACAGTGTGTGTGAGGGTGGGGAGTGGGATGGGGTAAAGTGTGTGTTTGAGTGTGGGGAGTGGGATGGGGTGCAGTGTGTGTGAGGGTGGGGAGTGGGATGGGGTACAGTGTGTGTGTGAGGGTGGGGTGGGATGAGGTACAGTGTGTGTGAGGATGGGGAGTGGGATGGGGTTCAGTGTGTGTGAGGGTGGGAGTGGGATGGGGTACAGTGTCTGTGTGTGTGAGGGTGGGGAGTGGGATGGGGTACAGTGTCTGTGTGTGTGAGGGTGGGGTGTGGGATGGTGTACAGTGTGTGTGTGAGGGTGGGGATTGGGATGGGGTACAGTGTGTGTGAGGGTGGGGAGTGGGATGATGTACAGTGTGTGTGTGTGTGAGGGTTGGGACTGGGATGGGGTACAGTGTCTGTGTGTGAGGGTGGGGAGTGGGATGGAGTACTGTGTGTGTGAGGGTTGGGAGTGGGATGGGGTAGAGTGTGTGTGTTTGAAGGTGGGGAGTGGGATGGGGTTCAGTGTATGTGAGGGTGGGTAGTTGGATGGGGTACAGTGTGTGTGTGAGGGTGGGGAGTGGGATGGGGTACAGTGTGTGTGAGAGGGTGAGGAGTGGGCTGGGGTACAGTGTGTGTGTAAGAGAGGATGGGGAGTGGGATGGGGTACAGTGTGTGTGTGAGGGTGGGGAGTGGGATGGGGTACAGTGTGTGTGTGAGGGTGGGGAGTGGGATGGGGTACAGTGTGTGTGTGAGACGGTGGGGAGTGGGATGGGGTACAGTGTGTGTGTGAGTGTGGGGAATGGGATGGGGTACTGTGTGTGTGTGAGGGTGGGGAGTGGGATGGGGTACAGTGTGTGTGTGAGGGTGGGGAATGGGATGGGGTACTGTGTGTGTGTGAGACGGTGGGGAGTGGGATGGGGTACAGCGTGTGTGTGAGTGTGGGGAATGGGATGGGGTACAGTGTGTGTGTGAGGGTGGGGAGTGGGATGGGGTACAGTGTGTGTGAGGGTGGGCAGTGGGATGGGGTACAGTGTGTGTGTGAGGGTGGGGAGTGGGATGGAGTACAGTGTGTATGTGTTGGGGGCTGGATGGGGTAAAGTGTGTGATGGTGTGGAGTTGGATGGGGTACAGTCTGTGAGGGTAGGGGGACTTAATGGGGTACGGCGTGTGTGAGGGTGGAGAGTTTGATGGGGTACAGTGAGTGAGAGAGGGTGGAGTTTGGAGATCATTCAAAGCTGTTTTATGTGAGTTCAGTTTTTATATGCTTTGTTCTTTCACACAACATGAGGTTACATTCCAAGTCCTTCATTTGAAATCAGAAGCTTTCGGAGCGCCACTCCTTAGCCAGGTGAAGTCAGGTGACTTCTGACTTTGTCCACCTCAGTGCAGCCCCAGCAGTGAGTGTGGAGAATGAGAAGCTGGTAATGGAGATGTGAGAATGTTGTCCTCCTGTTACTGCAGCCACTTCTCAAGCTGAGGAATTGACGTGAAAGCATTTCCCACTGGCCAGCAGCTTTGTTGCTGACTGTGTTTCTATATTCCCAGGCCCTGTGCCCTCTCAGTACCAGAGAGCTGAGAGCCTGGAGATCCATCCCTTTAAAATCTCGGAGGTGATGTTTCAAGTGTTTTATAAAGACAAGGTCTTACATCAAGGGACGGTTTTGTTGTAAGTATTCCTACTGAGGTTTCAACCTTGGGCTTGAAAGATAACAATGTGCATTCGTGTAGCACCTTCACAGTTGTAAAATTGTGAGGGTTCTTAAAAAGGTTGGATTTAGGGGACCACAGAGATTGTGAAGGGTGTACAAATATTGGCCTTGGTCAAACGCTTGAGTGCATTGACCTAGCCTGCACCACCAGTGGTTAGCCCAGATAGTCACTGGTGGGTGTGTCACCCCACCCTGGGAAAATCGTGGACCCTCTCACACCCCCAGCTGTGCCTCTGTTTTCTTCCACTTCATTTGAAAGGGAAGGAAGGTCGCTCAAGGTTTCTGTCATGAACAGGATATCCTCCCTGTGCTCGCGGCCGTGCTCCTCCCAGCCCGTGTTTAACCTCTGCCCACCGCCCTCGCTCTCACAGCCTTGACAGGAAGTCCCCACGCTGAAAGCGGCAGCACTTGCTCAGAGCTTCCTCAGGTCACGAGCAGCCTCCTGGCGCCCAGCCCCAGCAGCAGCAGAGCTCCGTACAGAGAGGGTCAGAGCCTGAGGCGGTATCAAAGGAAGACTGGCTCCTTCTCTCCCCAGGGTTTACCCACCCCCTCACACCTAGCCCACCCCACCCACTCCCCTCAGAATCGACCTTACAAAACCAGGACATTGCTGGCAGAAAACATCACTGGGACAATTATTGAAAGAGAAAATGACTCTTTGCTTTTTGACAATGCATGAGATTGAGTCTCACTCAATTGACTGGGGCACTATAATGTCACCTCAAGACCATTTGGCCTCTTGAGCCTGTTCTACAATTCAATATAAGCATCCAACCCAGTCCCCTGTTCCAGCTTTCTCCCCATACTCTTTGATCCCTTTAGGTCTAAGAACTATATCTAACTGTTTCTTGAAAACATTTAATGATTAGACCTCAACTCACTCTCTGGGTGAAGACTTTTATCCTCATCTCAGTCCGAAACGGCCTACCCTGAATCCTCAGACCGTGACCCTCTGGTTCTGGACTCTCTCTTGATCGGGAACATCCTTCCTTGTGTTTACCTTGTGTGGTCCTGTTAGAACTCTGTGAGGTCCCCCTCATTCTTCTAACCTCCAGTGAAGGTAATCGTGACCGATCCCCAGCCTCTCTTCGCACATCAGTCCTGCCATTGCAGAGGTCAGTCCAATGTGAGGTTGTTGCTCACAGTATAACTGACTGACCAGGAAATTCTCTCCCTCTTAACGTCTGCCGAATGGACTTACAGATGGATAATTGACCGTGATCACTGACCCCTGAATCTGAGCCCACTTCTTCTGCACAGTTGGACCTCGCACTCCTCCCTCGGTGATGGGAGTTAAACTGAGACCAGGGTGTGTACGAGTTGTCAGCGCTGTCCAATGTGCTAGGAAGAGGCTGGTATATTTTCAAGTCTTTCCTCATTTTCCATGCACCGTTGTCCCTAGTTAACACTTCTCACTCTCCCCACTCCCCCCCCCCCCCCAACCGTGCCCACTGCGATACCTCCATTGGGTGGCACAAGACTGTCAGACAACACTGTTGGTTCCCAGGCCAGCTCCCACATTGTTACAGTGAAGAGTTAGTTAAGAGAATTTCTCTCTGCCTCTTCAAGGGGTACGGCAAGTGTCCTGGAGGCCAATTTTAAATTTTCTGACAATCTGGGATGCTCATTAGCTCCCAGGTCATCATCAGAGGGTAGGTCATGGGCTGTGTGTGTGTTGAGCAAGGTGTAGTGGGTCACACTCAAAGTAAGGCAGCCAATGAGATTGGTTTGAGATTTAATACTGTGCTCAAACAGTCAGTTTCCCTCACAGTCTCGCTGAGGCTTCACTTGCTCCCCCAACCTCCCGGCTATGAGGGAGCAGACCAAGATTGCAGGGTCCCATCCTGTTCGGGTGGCAGTGACTGCTGTGGGGTCAGGGGTGGGGTGGGGCAGTGCCGAACTCAGACACATTGAGTCTGGGAGGGATCAGAGGCCTCCCTTCCTAACCTTGCTGCCAGTGCTCACCTTGTTTTGTACGTGTGTCACTCTTTGATGGGATCACTGTAAGGGTTGTCCCAGTGAGGATCGGCCGAACACTCTGTGTTCACATGAGGCAGGCCCTCGAAGCCTGTTGGGACAAAGGTCAGGTTTGTTATCGCAGGAATGACACTGCTCTGAGCAAGGACACAATGGGTTCTCTTTCATTGGCTGCTGGGCCCTCTTCCCCCAACTCCCCGACCTTCCCCTTCTCTCTCCCACTGGCTGCCGTATCTGTCTCTCCAACACCACCCCCTGCTTCCCTACCAGCCTTCCCCGTCACTGGTTGGAGTGTTCCACTTTATCTCTCTCATTCTGTCTCTCTCTTAAATGACATGCAAAACCTGGACCTTACCAAAGGCAGATGGAAAAGACAATCTCACAGCTCTCTCAGAGCAGCAAGTGAGACTGACTGATCAGAAGATTACCTCCTTGGAGTTTATGGGTTCATGCTTTGTACAGACAGGCTGTGTGAGTGAAACCTAGCGTTACTGCACTCAGCAACACAGATTGTAACAATGTACAGGAAGTTGTTGGCAATAGACATTGAAATAACTCCACAGGGGCCGGTATGCAGTCACCAGGTCACCCTTTATCTACATTTGCATGGAACCCACCACTGATCCAACTCCTTCGGAGCCAGCTCTTAGAGCTGAGCACAACTCCTGACACTCCTGTTTAAATCTGTCAGCCAGGGCTCCCTGATTAGACTGTGTTAACAGCCTCAGTCAGGGAACTCATATTCTATGAGGTCTACCTGGCTGACCTCATTACAATCACTACAGACCTGAAGTCACATTTCAATGTTTCCTCTATTACAACAGTGACCACGGTACAAAATAAAGGACTTTGCAGACTGTGAAAAATGGTAGAAATTCCTGCGGTCACTGGGATTGCTGTCTTTTCTCACATTTTCAAGTATCACAGTGATGGCTGTTCTTAACAGAGGTCTTTCTACTTGATGGAGTGGAGAGAAAGAGAGAGAGAGACAGAGACAGAGACAGAGACAGAGACAGAGATTGTTTCCTCTTGTGGGGAAGAGTATAATGTTACACCATCAATATCAGATAGTCCCCAGGAAATCCAACAGGGAATTCAGGAGAAAACTCTTCACCCAAAGAACAGAGAGAATGTGGAACTCACTCTCACAGTGAATGGTGGTAATGAACAGCATTGATGTGGTTAGGAGGCAACTGGACAGGAGGCAATGGAGAAGGGAATGTAGGGTTAGGATGAAGGATGTAAATGAGGAAGGTTGGGAGGAGGCTGTGGTGGTGGGTAAGCACCAACATGGACTGGTTGGGCCGAATGGCCTGTTTAACTTGTAGATCAACCTAAAACAAGCAGTTTTTAACTGAGGTGGGGGGGGAACAAAGATGTTTCTTGAGAAGAGGTGTATCAGGGTGAGTGTGACTCTGGAAGCGGGTATATCAGGATGGGGGTGTTTTGGTTTCTCTGCTGACCAAGGGGGTGAGATATAACTGTGTTTACAGTAGTATCTGTTGACGCCTTGTTTTCCTAATCTACTCAACCCCACCAACACCACAACAACCAATACCCGCCCCACTAACACCACCCTCACCACAACAACCAATACCCGCCCCACTAACACCACCCTCACCAACACCACAACAACCAATACCCCCCCCACTAACACCACCCTCACCAACACAACAACCAATACCTGCCCCACTAACAACACCATCACCAACACCACAACAACCAATATCCACCCCACAAACACCACCCTCACCAACACCACAACAACCAAGACCCACCCCACTATCACCACCCTCACCAACACAACAACCAATACCCGCCCCACTAACACCACCCTCACCAACACCACAACAACCAATATCCACACCACAAACACCACCCTCACTAACACCACAACAACCAATACCCGCCCCACTAACACCACCCTCACCAACACCACAACCAATCCCCGCCCCACTAACACCACCCTCACCAACACCACAACACCCAATACCCGCCCTACTAACACCACCCTCACCAACACCACAACAACCAATAACTGCCCCATTAATACAACCCTCACCAACACCACAACAACCAATACCCGCCTCACCATTACCACCCTCACCAACACAACAACCAATACCCACTCCACAAACACCACCCTCACCAACACCACAACAATCAATACCCACTCTACGAACTCCACCCACACCAACACCACAACAACCAATACCCACCCCACGAACACCACTCTCACCAACACCACAACAACCAATACCCACCGCACCAACACCAGACTCACCAACACCACAACAACCAATACCCGCCCCACTAACACCACCCTCACCAACACCACAACAACCAATACCTGCCCCAATAATACCACCCTCACCAACAGCATACCAACCAATACCTGCCCCACTAACACCACCCTCACCAACACCACAGCCATCAATACTCACCCCACGAAGAACACCCTCACCAACACCACAATACCCAATACCTGCCCCACTAACACCACCCTCACCAACACCACAACAACCAATACCTACCTCACTAACACCACCCTCACCAACACCACAACAACCAATTCCCACCCCACTAACACCACCCTCACCAACACCACAACAACCAATACCCGCCCCACTAACACCACCCTCACCAACACCACAACAACCAATACCCACCCCACTAACACCACCCTCACCAACACCACAACAACCAATACCCCCCCACTAACACTACCCTTACCAACACCACAACAACCAATACCTGCCCCACTAACACAACACTCACCAACACCACAACAACCAATACCCGCCCCACTAACAACAACTTCATCAACACCACAACATCCAATACCTGCCCCAATAATACCACCCTCACCAACAGCATACCAACCAATACCTGCCCCACTAACACCACCCTCACCAACACCACAGCCATCAATACTCACCCCACGAAGAACACCCTCACCAACACCACAATACCCAATACCTGCCCCACTAACACCACCCTCACCAACACCACAACAACCAATACCTACCTCACTAACACCACCCTCACCAACACCACAACAACCAATTCCCACCCCACTAACACCACCCTCACCAACACCACAACAACCAATTCCCACCCCACTAACACCACCCTCACCAACACCACAACAACCAATTCCCACCCCACTAACACCACCCTCACCAACACCACAACAACCAAGACTCGCCCCACTGTCACCACCCTCACCAACATCACAACAACCAAGACTCGCCCCACTAACACCACCCTCACCAACACCACAACAACCAATACCTACCTCACTAACACCACCCTCACCAACACCACAACAACCAATTCCCACCCCACTAACACCACCCTCACCAACACCACAACAACCAAGACTCACCCCACTGTCACCACCCTCACCAACATCATCATAACCAATACCCGCCTCACTAACACCACCCTCACCAACACCACAACAACCAATACCCGCCTCGCTAACAACACCCTCACCAACACCACAAATACTAATACCACCAACACAACCTCTACCTCCACCACTCCCACCAACACCATCCCAACCAACACAATCCCTACCAACACCACCCCCACCAACACCATCCCAACCAACACTACCCATTCCAACACCAGCCCCACCAACACGACGCCCACCAACACCACCCCCACCAACACCACAACCAATACCCGCCCCACTAATACCATCCTCACCAACACCACAACCACTAATACCACCAACACAACCCCTACCAACACTACCCCCATCAACACCATCCCCACCAACGCTACCTCTGCATCCACAACCCCTACCAACACCACCCCCACCAACACCATCCCCACCAACACTACCCCTGCATACACAAACCCTACCAACACCACCCCTACCAACACCACCCGCACCAACACTACCCCTGTATAGACACCCCCCACCAACACCACCCCCTCCAACACCATCCCAACCAACACAACCCATACCTACACCATCCCCACCAACACGACCGTCACCAACACTACAGCACCAACACCACCCCCACCAACACAATCCCAACCAACACCACTCCCACCAACACTACCCCAACCAACACAACCCCTACCATGAACAGCCCCACCACCATGACTGACATCAACACCACCCCATCAACACCATCCCAACAACACACCAACACCACCCCCACCAACACCACCCCCACCAACTCCACCTCTCCCAACACAACCCCTACCAACACCACTCTTAACAACACCAACCCCACCAATACCACACATACCAACACCATTCCCTAGCAACACCAGCCCAACCAACACCACCCCTGCCTACATCACCCCCACCACCATCACCTTCACCAACACCACTCCTGCCTACACCACACCCATCAACCCCATTCCCACCAACACCAGCCCTCTTAACACCACCCCTGCCAACACCACCTTAACCAACATCATCCCCAATCTACACTAACCCCTGCCAATGCCACCCCCACCAACATTATCCGCAACAATGCCACACCCACCCAATGCCACCCCACCAACACCATCCCTGCCAACACCATCCCGAGCAGCACCAATAACACCCTCACCTACACCACCACTGCCAGCACCACCCCCACCCAGCACTACCCCCCACCTACACCACCCTCCACCAACACCACACTTAATAAACACCAGACCCCCACCAACACCAGCCCAACCAACACCCCCACCCTCACCAACATCATCGTCACCTCCTCTGCCCCAAACCTCCTCATCCTCTGTCCCTCTTTGATTTGACCCTGAGTCAGACCTGACTTCTCTTCCCTGATCAGGTCAATGTAAAACAGGGTGATGAAGAGTTAGTATAACAATGGGCTCCACTGACTGGCACCTAGTGAGGAAATGAGAGGTAATGTGGAGTTTTCATTCATTCATTCGTGGATGTGGGTCACTGACTGGTCCAGTATTTAATGACAGTCCCGAGTTGCCCCTTAAGAAGGTGGGTGTTGATCTACCGTCGTGAACTGCTGCAGTCCATGTGCTGTTGGTCAACCTACAATACCCTTAGGGAGGAATTTCCAGGATTCTGACATAGCAACATCACTGTCTGTAAGAGTAAAACAAAATTCCACTGAATTCCTTGTTGCACTATTTCGTGATTATCTGACATTTATGATCCCTGGATTTGGACCCGTGCATATGTGCATTACATAATTTATACAACCTCTGCTGGGCCACTCCTTAATTCTATTTAAGGAATGACCACTTGTGACCAAGATTGAGCAGAAGTTTTCAAATATTACAAAGAGCATGGTCAATAGGCAATGAACGATAAGGTCTTGTCAGGGAATCAATCACAAAGAATCGAAGGAGACTAAGAAGGAAAGGTTCAGAGAAATTACCCACACTAGCGTTTACTGGAGCCAGAAGGACAGTGTGAGGGACGGGTTTTGAAGACAACATTGGGAAACAGGGGAAGGTGCAGGGACACGGGGAGAGAGAGCACAGTTGTGAAGTTGCTTTTTTGACAGCAAAGTGCTGGTCACAGTACAATGGGCCAAATGGCCTCCCTTTTCAGCGTTTCCGGTTGAAAACATCTTGTGATGGGGAAAGTCACCCCTTAAGAGACTCTCACTTCTTCTTACGTGGTATGAACTCGCTGCTTTTGCACTCTGGTGCCTGCTCGCTGTTAAAGCTGGACTACCCAGATTCTATATCAGCCACACCCTGGGGAGCAGCATCTGAGTCATTCCAGGAAGGCCAGGGGAAAGAACACTATAACAGCTGCTGAAAATAGCAAGGGCTTTTTTATTTACTCAGTCAGTGATTTGATTTCCTCTTCATTTACTGATCGTGTCCGACCTACTTTAACACACAAAGTGGGAAACAGAGCGCTTTCTTCTGAACCCCAGAAATCCTCCTCACCTTGGCTCCCTGCCCCGATCCCAAGTCTCTGCCCTTTAACAAACACACACCTTCAGGTCCGTACTATGGACTGGTTGGCAAGGCAACTGTGACTGGTGGAGGTGTTGTCATTGCAGAAAGCAGCAGGAAGCTATGGACTCCCTATGCTCCTGGTTAATTCGTAACAAAGTGCCAGGCTTCACCAAATTCCTTTTGTTTGCAAACGATGGGTTCCTGTGTATAAATGTATATCACTTTTTAACAAGTATCAATGAGCTGCATAAGGAGCTCAAATGATCATCTTAAAATGATTGTGAATATAGCTATTGCTGCACTTGAGATTGTTCAGCAAGTGTTGTCCAGATGGCAGAATCACATAAAACACTGGTCATTTTGTTTAAAAGTTTGCAATGATGGTCTGAATGACTCAGTCTGCATTCTGCCCTGAGGGAACATACTGTTTGATTTGATCTGCTAATCGTTTATGGAGTCATAGGGTCATAGAGATGTACAGCATGGAAACAGACCCTTCGGTCCAACTGCTCTTATCCAACCCTCTGTCCCTTCTACCCTCCTCTTCAATCCCGTTCCCCACCCCTGTCAAGATTTACCCACAATTCTCTACAATTTAAGCTCTTCAGGATCAGTGATATCCATCTTGTGTCTCACATGTCTGTAATTTTGTTAATTTTTTTGGACCTCTGTAGGAAATTAACCAGACTGAAGATTTGTAGGAAAGAGTCAAAGGCAAATTGGAATTGGGAAAATGTTATTTTGAGAACAATTTAAATTTTAAAGCAGAGTTACTTGCTGGGGTACCGTGTTTTGCCAATTCTGTATATTTCTGATAAACGAATAAGTGTGTGTCATTCAAGGCCTTTCATCAAATGGCATTCAGTAGATCCAGCATGAAAATTGTATGCATGGCTTACAAACTTCATTTTGGAACTTAAAGACGTTTCAAAAATCCAATTCCCGCCCTGCTCTGCTGACAGGTCCTTCCTGTTTGCGCATCACACTAACGTGCAACAGGTTAGTTGTATTAATTTGAAAATAGTTATGGAGAGAGACAAAATTGGTCCACAGGTTCAAGTTCTAAACTGGAGCAAGGCGAATTTTGATGGAATCAGACAGGAGTTTGCAGGAGTTGGTTGAAATGACTGGTGTGCAGGCAGAGGGACCTCCCTCAAGTGGTAGGCCTTTAAAAGATCTGTATGTTCCTGTGAGAGTGAAGAGGCAAGAGTGGCAGGAATGTGGAACCCTAGATGACAAGAGACATTGAAGCTTTGACCAGAAAAAAGGAGGAGGTTTGGCTCGGGTACAGGCAGCTGGGATCAAGGGAATCCCTGGAGGTATATAGGGAATACAGGAGTTCACTGAAGAAGAAAATCAGGAGGGTGAAAAGAGGGCACTAGATAGCCTTGGCTGAGAAGATTAGGGTGAATCCAAAGAGGTTCTTTAAACATATTAAAGGAAAAAGAATAACTAGAGAGAGAATAGGGCCCCTCAAGGACCAAAGTGGATATGTATGTGTAGAACCGCAGGAGATGGGCGAGGTCCTCAATGAATATTTCTCCTCTGTGTTTACCATGGAGAAAGACATGAAGACTTGGGAACTTGGGGAAGTTAGTGGGGATATCTTGGGGACAGTCCATATCACAGTAGAGGACATGTTGGATGTATTGGAATGTGTGAAGGTGGAGAAATCTCCTGGTCCTGACCAGATTTATTCAAGAACACTGCAATAGGCTAGAGAAGAAATTGCTGATATTTGTACATCATCGTTAGCCATGTGTGAGGTTCCGGAAGGCTGGAGGGTCACGAATGTCATGCCATTATTCAAGAAGGGCTACAAAGAAAAACCTGGGAACTATAGACCAGTAAGCTTGACATCTGTGGTGGGGAAGTTACTTGAGAAGATTCTGAGGGACGCATTTGGAAAGTCATGGTTTGATTAGGAGTAGTCAGCATGGCTTTATGAGCGGGAGATCATGCCTCACAAATTTGTTAGAGTTCATTGATGAAGTGACCAGGAAGGTTGACGAGGGCAGGGTGGTACATATAGTCGATATGGATTTCAGTAAGGCCTTTGATAAGATACCACATGGCAAGCTGCTCTGGGAGGTTAGATCTCATGGGATCCAGGGAGAGCTGGCAAATTAGATACAAAATTGGCTTGATGGTAGGAAGCAGAGGGTAATAGTGGAAGGACGCTTGTCAGACTGGAGGCCTATGACCAGTGGAGTGCCTCAGGGGTCGGTGCTGGGCCCATTGCTGTTTGTTATCTATATCAATGACTTGGATGAGAATGCACAAGGCATGATTAGTAAGTTTGCAGATGACACTAAAATACGTGGTCTTGTGGACAATGAGGAAGGTTGTCAGAAATTGCAGCAGGATCTTGATCAGCTGGGGAAGTGGGCCGAGAAATGGCAAATGGAGTTTAATATAGATAAGTGTGAGTTTGTGCATTTTGGAAAGTCAAATCAAGGCAGGGGTTTCATGGTGAATGGTAGGGCCTTTAGGAGTGTAGTGGAATGGAGGGAACTTGGAGTCCAGGTGCACAGTTCTCTGAAAGTGGAGTCACTGTTAGACAGGGAAGTGAAGAAGGCTTTTGGCACACTGGCCTTCATCAGTCAGGGCACGGCGTACAGAAGTTGGGAAGTGATGTTGCAGTTGTGCAGGATGTTGGTGAGGCTGCACTTGGAGTATTGTGCTCAGTTTTGCTCACCTTGCTATAGGAAGGATGTTACTAAACTGGAAAGGGTGCAGAAGAAATTTCCAAGGTTATTGCCAAGACACAATGGTCTGAGTTATGGGGAGAGATTGAACAAGCAAGGACTTGTTTTTCTTTAGAGTGTGGGAGACTGAGTGGGAGCCTTATATGTGTGTTTAAGATCATGAGAAGCATGGATAGAGTGAATGCACTCATTTTTTTTTCCCCAGGGTTGGGGAATCGAGGACTAGAGGACATCAGTTAAAGGTTAGAGGGGAAAAATAAAAGGGAACCTGAGGGACAACATGTTTTACACAGAGGATGGTACAGATATGGAATGAGCTGCCAGCCGAAGTGATTGAGATGGATACATTAACGACACTTAAAAGGCATTTGGACAAATACATAGACAGGAAATCTTTAGAAAGATATGGGCCAAGTGCAGGGAAATGGGGTTAGTGTAGCTGGATGTTTTGGTTAGCACGGTCCAGTTTGGGCCAAAGGGCCTGGTATAGGACTCTACGACTCTACGAAACCTGATCAACTTGGATGAGTTGGACCGAAGGGTCTGTTTCCGTGCTGTATGACTCTATGACTATTTCACACCCATTTGATTTACCTCCCTGCCTTATTGTTCCCCTGTTTTTGATTTTTAGTATTGTGGCAGTGTTTGCAACTGGATACTTTTGTGACTGGCCCATTAACAGAAAAGGTGAGTTCTTCCCCAGTGAAAGGCTCTCTACATGGTAGTCTCTCTGCTTTCCATCAGTGCCCTGAGCTGTAGTGTACACTCAGCAGTCCTATACAACCACAGGTCAAAGTGGTTCTCCGGCCCCTCACGTCTACAGTCTGTTTTGTAATGCCGTGGACTCCATGAACTGCATCTGGCCTAGGCTGTGGGAGGTAGCATCTCTACTACGTACGGAGTTCTCCCTGTCCCTAGTGTTGTGAAGGATGGGACTGACCTTGCTGGGGCTGAATGCCCTAAGTATTTGGACTGTTCTGTATCACCTGTCCTTTGTAGAGAAATATGTAAAGGTTAAACACCTTTCTGGGGCTGTTTCCTCTGGAGCGTCGGAGACTGAGGGGTGACCTGATAGAGATTTATAAAATCATGAGGGGCATGGATAGGACAAACAGACAAGCTCTATCCTTGGGCTGGGGGAGTCCAGAACTAGAGGGCATAGGTTGAGAGTGAGAAGGGAAAGATTTAAAAGGGACCTAAGGGGCAACTTTTTCACACAGAGGGTGGTACGTGTATGGAATGAGCTGCCAGAGGAAGTGGTGGAGGTTAGTACAATTACAGCATTTCAAAGGCATCTGGATGGATGTATGAATAGGAAGAGTTTAGAGGGATATGGGTTAAGTGCTGGCAAATGGGACTAGATTAATTTAGGATATCTGATCGGCATGGATGATTTGAACGGAAGGGTCTGTTTCCGTGCTGTACATCTCTGTGACTCTATGACTTATGACCACAAGTCCATCAGGACGTGGTCAGCACATAGTGTCCTTGAGACCCTGAGGGAAAAGGAGAGGGTAGATCTTGTTATGTGGTTTCCTGAACAGACTTGTCAAAGTCATTTAGCAAAATGCCTCATTGCCACAATGTTGCCACAAGCACCAAGACATCACTTGGCTGGCGGTGAGAGGGGCACTACCTGTGAAATCTTTATGTATCCCTGGTTGGTCTGTGCCACTGCATGCTGCTAATCCAGGTCTGGATGTTCAGTGTGCACGATCTAATCCAGGTCTGGATGTTCAGTGTGCACGGTCTAATCCAGATCTGGGTGTTTAGTGTGCACGATCTAATCCAGGTCTGGATGTTCAGTGTGCAGGGTTTAATCCAAGTTCTGGTAGAGACTGTCACACACCTCCTGCTGGAATGTGCTTTTACACAGGAATTCTGGAGAGAGATGCAATGGTTTTTGTCAAGATTCATCCCGAGCAGCTCCGTGACACAGGACTCTGTGCTCTACAGTTTGTTCCCCAGGTTGCATACCAAGGCAAACATCGATTGCGCCTGGAGGACCATCAACTCCGTGAGAGATGCTCTTTAGTCTGCCCGAACCTTGCTGGTCTTCCAGAACAAGGAGTTGACCCAGACTGAGTGTTGCAGACTGGCACATTCCTGGGTCCAGGACAAAGTGCTGAGAGACGCACTGAAGCTTGGGGCAGCTGCCACCAAGGCACAGTGGGGGAAGACCACTGTCTGAGGTCTTCCTGCTGAAGGTAACTGGGAGTCTGTTCCTTTAACAGACCCTCCTAGTGTGTCAAATATATGTAGGTATTAGTATTGTATGTATAAGGTGTTCTTTAGTTTTGTTGATAGTCAAATTCCATCATTTTGTGTATTTAGTTGATATGCACCTGTGCAGAACCAAACTGCTTTTATGTCAATGTATATATGCAAAGAGATTTTTTTATGAATAAAGTGTATTTTTGAAATTAAAACAAGGTGGCACTCCCTTTATTCTCAGCAAACCTTTTGTTATTTCTTTGGTCGTGCATCAGCCACTCTCTCCTGATCTTTGGGCATCAAATGAGAAGGCAGAGGGAAAGGGCATATCAGAGAACTTCCTTGTGGGTCTGTTCTGGGCATGGCTAAAGTAGACATATTCCCTGACACTCCTCCTGTCTTTTGGAAGCTACTGCCAGACTCAGGTGTCCTTGGGGAGGTAGCACTGGTATCGATGAAGCCTTTCGACATAGGTGGACACTGCCTGGGCTGGGATCTGATAATTCCCCTCTCTTGATGTTTGATTTAGTTTCCATTGTTCCTTGTTCCTCTGCTATTTGGTTAACATTACATTGCCCCAAACGGTCAGCTTTTGTTTTTGCCTTATTTAGATCATTAAAAAAAATGCTGAATTCTTAAAAAAAAAGAAGAAGGGCTGGGTTCTTCCCCAGCTGAGCTGGCGTCTGGAAAGGGAAAGGATTCAGAAGGGAAATGTGGAAACTGCGTTTGTGATAAACTACAGATTTACAATGAAAGCTCTCCAACTCCGAAAGTTTTTTGCGACTAATTTAACAGACGGACATTTGTGTTCGAAACACTCAGCTCCAACATTTGTCCAATTTTCTCTTTTTTCGTTGTTGAAAGTTGTGTACATTCTGGGATGTGACAGCTGGGAATAATCTTCATCCACCAGGCTGACAACTGGGGTTTCGGCCAGTGGATGAAAGAAATTCCAATTGCAACAGCTCTCAGTGGGGGAGGGGGTGAGGGTATGGTATGTGGAGGGTTGGATGGCAGAAGGTCAGGAGGGTGCAGGGTCTTGTGCCACCGCCATGTGGTAGACGCTCTACAGGAGAGGCTGTGGGTGCCAGGGAAAGGGAGCAGTCCGAAGTCTCGTCCCTGTCTATGCTCACAGAGTGAGCTGGAGGTGGCAGGTCACCAGGTCTGCTCTCGACCATTTGTGCCTGATGTATATGAAGCTGGTACCCAGTGAGTTCTCTGAGCCGAATTACTCCACCTGACAATTACCAGTGGCTGAGATCCACAAGGGAGCAACTGCATCCCACCCAGTGACACCCTGTGCCTGGAGACCTGACGAGGCGGAGGTAGCAGTCACTGGGCACAAAGAGAATGCCCAAAACAGGGGCAAAAGCCTTCTCTGCAACACTCTGCACCGCGTGACAACATTGCCCAGACAGGATTGGGAACAAAATTCAAAATGGACAGCAGAGCACATAGAAAACAGAAGGAAGTGAGGACTGCAGATGTTGGAGAGTCAAAGGCTTCAGCACCTGTCGTGCTGGAAAAGCACAGCAGGTCAGGCAGCATCCGAGGAGCAGGGGAGTTGACGTTTCAGGCCCACGCTCTTCATCAGGAATGTGGAGGGGGTAAGGAGCTGAGAGATAAATAGGGGGTGGGGGTGGGGCTGGGGCTGGGGGAAAGGTAGCTGGGATGGTGATGGGTGAATGCGAGTGGGAGGTAATTGTGATAGATGGGTGGGAGGGGGGAGCAGATAGGTGGGGAGGAAGATGGACAGGTAGGACAGGTCAAGAGGGCAGTGCCGAGTTGGAGGGTTGGATCTGGGATGAAGTGGGGGGAAGGGAGATTTCGAAACTGAAGTCGATGTTGATGCTGTGTGGTTGTAGGGTCTTGAGGCGGAATATGAGGCGTTCTTCCGCCGATCGGCGGCTGGCTTTGATTTGGTGGTGGAAGAGGCCTAGGATTTGCGTGTCTTTGGGAGAGTGAGGAGTTCAAGGGACACATCTCTGGTCTGCATGCACCGTGCTACTCCACCATCTTAAGGCCAACCAGTTTGACAACCCCTCCCCCATGGCATCAACATTGACTTCACCAGTTTCCAAGTCTCCCCCTCCCTCAGCTCATCCCAGATCCAACCCTCCAACTCATCGGACAGGTCAAGAGGGCAGTGCCAAGTTCATCTTCCTTCCGACCTATCCGCTCCACCCTCCTCACCCACCTATCACAGTTACCTCCCACCCGCATCCACCTATCACTATCCTACCTACCTTCCACACCAGCCCCACCCCTCATTTATCTCTCAGCATCTCCTCCCCGACATTCCTGATGAAGGGCTTTATGCTTGAAACGTCAACTCTCCTGCTCCTCGGATGCTGCCTGATCTGCTGTGCTTTTCCAGCACTGCACTTTTTGACATAGAAAATAGGGGCAGGAGCCCATTGAGTGATTATCAGCCCTTAGCCCATTGTGTGCACTCTGCCATTCAAATAGGTCATGGCTTATCTTAGAGTCATAGAGATGCTCAGCACGGAAATAGACCCTTTGGTTCAACTCGTTCATCCTAACCTAATCTAGTCCCATTTGCCAGCACTTGGCCCATATCCCTCTAAACCTTTCCTGTTCATACACCCATCCAAATGCCTTTTAAATGCTGCAATTGTACCAGCCTCCACTACTTCCTCTGGCATCTTATTCCATAAACACACCACCCTCTGTGTGAAAAAGTTGCCTCTTAGGTCCCTTTTAAATCTTTCCCCTCTCACACTAAACCTATGTCCTGTGGTTCCGGACTACCCCACCCCAGGAAAAATACTTTGACTATTTACCCTATCCGTGCCCCTCATGCTTTTGTAAACCTCTGTAAGGTCACCCCTCAGCTTCCGACGCTCCTGGGAAAACAGGCCCAGCCTGTTCAGCCTCTCCCTCTGGCTCAAACCCTTTAACCCCGGCAACATCCTTGTGAATCTTCTACTGATGGTAATTAAATGGATGGGTAGAGTGTGTGATGGGGAGAGTGCAGATTGGGTGGGGAGGGGGATTAAATGGGTTGATAGAGTGTGTGATGGGGAGAGTGTAGATGGGGTGGGGAAGGGGATTAAATGGGGAGGTAGTGTCTGTGATAGTGTACATGGGGTGAAAAAGCAGGACAGTTTTGTTGTATGAATGTTGCTTCCTTATTCCAGGGGATTTTTGTCTGTAGTGCCAATTTGGCTCAAGATGTTTGTGACAGCTGTTCTCCTAAACAGCAAAGAGTCATGCACAATATTTGGAGAACCCCTATGACCATCAGTAATGACAGTTTTCATGTACACAAAGTTACAAAAACAAAATTATTTCTGCAAACATCAAGTCCATGCCGACCCACCCAGACCCATTCCCCTATTACTCTACATTTCCCCTGACTAATGCATCTAACCTGAACTCCATGGGCAATTTAGCAGGGCCAATTCACCTAACCTGAACATCTTGGTAATATTGCTAGATTATTAATCCAGAGACACTGGGGACCATTACATTACATTGTGTGTAGATCATAGCAATTTACCAACTGAGCTAGTTTTTGCCAGGGCGGGTCTTGATGTGGTGGAATTATTGTAACATTGAAATCCTTCTGTTTATGTGCAGCCCACTTTGGATAAAGCAGCAAAGCACGTTCTCTCTTGGGTCACAAATATAGCTCAGTTCTGATTTGTGCGACAGCGTATTGTATTGATCCCATATCCATTTACTTTCCCACTCTCTACAAGGTGCCTGTGACCGACCATCTAACAATCTGGGTACTACCGTCAATATTAGGTAACTGTTTCTGTGATACAGTGACATATATTGTAAACTGTTGTTAATCACACTCCATCTCAACAGGATATGACGCCTCACTCCCGTGACTTGTTCAGCAGGTTGTGGGAGCCAGTCTTGGATATCAGATGTACTTTACATGATATACTGTATAACAAAGCATATATATTCTTTCCAGTGAATATTATCTGTTTTAATTCTTATCTAAAAATAAAGAACCCACACTACTTTGATCCCAAAATTTACTTTATTCATAGCATTTATGAAAATACATTTTAAAATAACTCAACTTGAATATTTCAATATTTGCAGGAAAATTCATCGTTTGTTCCATTTGACACAGTCGCGATAGACATGATATTAACAAATTAATTCCACGTTGGGTATACAACCCAACAACGTAAGCATTTCAAATTCTAGAAAGTGGAATAGATACATAAGTTCTCTATACAATTTATTTCACTCATTAAATTTTCTTTCCTCCTGATTCATTATGTATATTCCCAGTATGGCACACTGCCCAACAGGTTCTACACTTCATGCCCCTCAGGGAATTACAGCCTTAGACAGCAATCGTTTCCCCTGAGAACCCAATTATTGCTTTGCCAAATTCTTCTGCGTGATGACTTTATCCTTAAGAGAAGACTGTACCCACCTTGCTCCTGACCTTGCGCTGACTGCATTATGTGGCCGGGGGTTGGATTTAATGGTGGAGTAGAATGGTGAATATCTCTGAACCTTCCATTGCAAGAATCGCCTGGCAATCAGCAACCCAAGAAAGAGCCCCCGCCCCCCCACCACAGCCTGTTCCAGGGCTAAGCACGCCAAGGAGTGGGCTCTGCCTCTCAATGGACAGGGCACTCCACCTTCCAGGCCAACTGGGAGTTCTCAGCAGTACCGGAACAGGTTGGTGGACACAAAGAACCCAGATGGATTCCAAAGCCAGGTCATTCTCTTGTTTCAGGAAGGGATAGTCAGCTCCCGTATATTATTTACCTCCCAACACCCGCCCTGGCAAAAACTAGCTCAATTGGTAAATTGCTATGATCTACACACAATGTAATGTAATGGTCCCCAGTGTCTCTGGATTAATAATCTAGCAATATTACCAAGATGTTCAGGTTAGGTGAATTGGCCCGGTTAAATTGCCCATAGAGTTCAGGTTAGATGCATTAGTCAGGGGAAATGTAGAGTAATAGGGGAATGGGTCTGGGTGGGTCGGCATGGACTTGTTGGGCCAAATGGCCTGTTTCCACACTGTAAAAATTCTATGATAACTGTGCCTGTGAAAAGACCAAATAACATTACTATGTGTGTTAAATTCATTTCCCATGCATTTTCTCTGATTATACAATGGAACCATGTATGTGCTACGTGTGACGTAATGTAATAAGGGATGGTCTCCTAACTGTGGCATGTGACCATACACACAATGCAAAGTACCCATGTTAGCTGAAAATGTGTTGCTGGAAAAGCGCAGCAGGTCAGGCAGTATCCAAGGAGCAGGAGAATTGATGTTTCGGGCATGAGCCCTTCTTTGGGAATGATTCCTGAAGAAGGGCTCATGCCCGAAACATCGATTCTCCTGCTCCTTGGATGCTGCCTGGCCTGCTGCGCTTTTCCAGCAACACATTTTCAGCTCTGATCTCCAGCATCTGCAGTCCTCACTTTCTCCTAAAAGTACCCATGTTATTCAATGAAACCGTGTAAGATCTGCCACTTATATTAAGGCAGCATTTAGGCAAGTTCAGCATTAAGGAGCCTGAACAAAACTGCACTCAATGCGTATCGGGAAGGGGGCGGTATCTGCTTGGGGGCTGATTGGAGTATATTAGCACAAAGGAGGGAAGCTGTGGTTCTTGGATGCCAATCAGCCTCAGGATATGCCCCATAACATTCAAGGCTATGGGCCCAGTGCAGGAAAGTGGGAGGAGTATCGGTGGTACTCCATTTTTTGGTGGTACAGACTTGATGAGCCAAAGGGCCTCTTCTGAACTGTATGATTCTATGACATCACTGCTGGGTTCCTCTGGTATGTGTCTATATTAGCCATTATGGACAAACATCTTACAAGCTTTCGGCCAAAACGGTGTGAATATTCATCGAATAAAAGGCAGTTATTGAAAGGACAGACTAAGAACCAAAAACATCCGTAACCTTTCTAAGAGTCTGACAGGCACGAAACTAATACGACCCAGAGGTTGCTGCAGCCAATCACACATGCTTGGAGCAACCGATAGAATGCAGGTGAGGGCGACAAACATGGAACAGGGTAAACATATTTTGAAATTGCTAAACTTTACCGTTGAGTCCTGAAGACTGCAGGATCCCCACCTGGAAAATTCTTCCAGCTTGTGTTGAGCTTTGCAGGAGCCCTGCAGCAAGTCCAAGACAGAGATGTTGGCTGGGGAACACGGTGGTGTGTTGAAGCGACAAGCCACTGGGTGCTCGGGGTCATTTTTGAGGAGAGATCGTAGACGTTCTACAAAACTGTAGCCTAGTCTGTACTTCGTCTCCCCAGTGTAGAGGAGGTCTCGCTGTGAGCCGCGAATACAGTAGACTAGGTCGAGTGAAGTGTAGACAAATTGCTGCTTCACCTGGAAGATGTGACTGGGACCTTCAGTGTGGGGAGGGAGGAGGCAAATGTTACACTTTCTGTGGTTGCATGGGAAGGTGCTGAGGGGGTGTGGGAGGTATTGGGAGTAGAGTTGTCAGAGGCAGTGAGTGAAGTTGAGGTGAGATGGCAGAGAGTGTGAGGTTGGTAAGTGTAAGGTTTGATTTTAAAAGAAGTGGCAAAGGGACTGATTGGGGTCGGGGGTGGGGGCGGGGGGGGGGGGGGGGGGGGCGGGGGGGAGGTGAGTGAGGTGAACCACTCAAACTTACAACTTACTCTGTTGAGTCATCTGTCCAGGTCAACTCACTCACTTACTGTCACAAAGTCACCATGGGATCAGTCTCCCAAGGATGGCCCACAAGGGACAAAAAATGTCCATTTGGAGCTAAAACATTGAGGGAGAGTATCCTGCAGGCAGAGAGTGTCTCTACAGTTTAAGCATCACAAGAGTTTTGTAGAACTGCAGAGACTGATGGGAACTAAATAAAAATTTGCAGATGTCCCAACTTTCTGTATAATTTGACTATTTATATTTCAGATAATATAATGCAACAAATTGTATTCCCACTCTGTAA
Source organism: Chiloscyllium punctatum (assembly GCF_047496795.1). Lineage (NCBI taxonomy): Eukaryota > Metazoa > Chordata > Chondrichthyes > Orectolobiformes > Hemiscylliidae > Chiloscyllium > Chiloscyllium punctatum. The sequence continues at coordinate 37,673,237 of NC_092745.1, forward strand.
TGTAACCCTGTGTTTATTCCTGAGGGCGATTCCAGTCTTGAGCGACTGTCAGTGCAGAATTTGGATTACTGGTGCTGGAAGAGCACAGCAGATCAGGCAGCATCCAAGGAGCAGCGAAATCGACATTTCGGGCAAAAACCCTTCATCAGGAATAAAGGCAGTGAGCCTGAAGCGTTGAGGGATAAGCTAGAGGAGGGTGGGGGTGGGGAGAAAGTAGCATAGAGTACAATGGGTGAGTGGGGGAGGGGATGAAGGTGATAGGTCAGGGAGGAGAGGGTGGAGTGGATAGGTGGAAAAGGAGATAGGCAGGTAGGACAAGTCCGGACAAGTCATGGGGACAGTTACTGAGCTGGAAGTTTGAAACTAGGATGAGGTGGGGGAAGGGGAAATGAGGAAACTGTTGAAGTCCACATTGATGCCCTGGGGTTGAAGTGTTCCAAGGTAGAAGATGAGGCGTTCTTCCTCCAGGCGTCGGGTGGTGAGGGAGCGGCGGTGAAGGAGGCCCAGGACCTCCATGTCCTCAGCAGAGTGGGAGGGGGAGTTGAAATGTTGGGCCACGGGGCGGTGTGGTTGATTGGTGCGGGTGTCCCAGAGATGTTCCCTAAAGTGCTCTGCTAGGAGGCGCCCAGTCTCCCCAATGTAGAGGAGACCGCATCGGGAGCAACGGATACAATAAATGATATTAGTGGATGTGCAGGTAAAACTTTGATGGATGTGGAAGGCTCCTTTGGGGCCTTGGATAGAGGTGAGGGAGGAGGTGTGGGCGCAGGTTTTACAGTTCCTGCGGTGGCAGGGGAAAGTGCCAGGATTGGAGGGTGGGTCGTAGGGGGGCGTGGACCTGACCAGGTAGTCACGGAGGGAACGGTCTTTGCTGGAGGTGGAAAGGGGTGGGGAGGGAAATATATCCCTGGTGGTGGGGTCTTTTTGGAGGTGGCGGAAATGTCGGCGGATGATTTGGTTTATGCGAAGGTTTGTAGGGTGGAAGGTGAGCACCAGGGGTGTTCTGACCTTGTTACGGTTGGAGGGGTGCGGTCTGAGGACGGAGGTGCGGGATGTGGACGAGATGCGTTAGAGGGCATCTTTAACCACGTGGGAAGGGAAATTGGGGTCTCTAAAGAAGGAGGCCATCTGTTGTGTTCTATGGTGGAACTGGTCCTCCTGGGAGCAGATACGGCAGAGGCGGAGGAATTGGGAATATGGGATGGCATTTTTGCAAGAGATAGGGTGGGAAGAGGTGTAATCCAGGTAGCTGTGGGAGTCGGTGGGTTTGTAAAAAATGTCAGTGTCAAGTCGGTCGTTACTAATGGAGATGGAGAGGTCCAGAAAGGGGAGGAAGGTGTCAGAGATGGTCCAGGTAAATTTAAGGTTAGGGTGGAATGTGTTGGTAAAGTTGATGAATTGGTCAACCTCCTCGCGGGAGCACGAGGTGGCGCCAATGCAGTCATCAATTTGCCCATTCTCCCCGTGACTGTGTGGGTTTCCTCCAGGTACCCTGGATTTCTCCCAAATGTGTGCAGGTTAGGTGAATTGGTTATGCTAAATTGTCCATAGTGTCCAGGGATGTGTAGACCAGGTGGATTAACCATAAGAAATACTGAGTGATGCAGCAGGGATAAGATGCCCTTCGTGTAGACTTGATGGGCCGAATGGCCTGCTACCGTTCTGTAATAGTGGGGCGGCACGGTGGCACAGTGGTTAGCACTGCTGCCTCACAGCGCCAGAGACCTGGGTTCAACTCCCGCCTCGGGCATCTGACTGTGTGGAGTTTGCACATTCTCCCCATGTCTGCGTGGGTTTCCTCTGGGTGCTCCAGTTTCCTCCCACAATCCAAAAATGTGCAGTTTAGGTGAATTGGCCGTGCTAAATTGCCCGTCGTGTTAGGTGAAGGGGTAAATGTAGGGGAATGGGTCTGGGCGGGTTGCGCTTCGACAGGTCGGCGTGGACTTGTTGGGCCGAAGGGCCTGTTTCCACACTGTAAGTAATCTAATCTAATTGCGCTACTCACTCTAAAATGTAACAAAGGACACAGTTGCGGTGAAGTGGTAGTGTCCCTACCGCTGGACAGAGAGGCCTGGGTGCAGGTCTCACCTGTCCCAGAAGAGTAATAACATCCCTAAACAGGTCTCTTAGAAAAATAGATTAAATTAAAAAGAAATTCCAAATTGTTTGTTTCTTGTGCTGCCTTGAAGACGTAGGAAACCCTCAATCTCCTTGTTATCTTTTACTTCTGTTGCTGTGTGAGTTTTGTTTCTAATTTCTGAACTGAAAGCTTTTCATCAGCAAGTTTTCCTAAGCAACGAGCAGTTTCGACTGCTTGAGGGGCAGTATGACAAGGCTGACATCTAGTGTTTAGTCTAGAGAATCCTCTCCGTGAATTGCCTCCTTGCCGCGGTGGAGAGGCTTGACTGTTCCTGAGAGTGATTCTGTCAGGAGTTCTCAATTCCTTTCAGGGCCACCCATGATGGTAGGGTCCGAGGGGAGAAACAAGGAAAAGTTACACCCTAAACAAGTCCAGAAAGGTGAGCGAGGCAGAAGATACTCTTGTGACATAAATGGCTGCTGCTGTGGATGGAGGCTGCAGCAGGACAGAGACTTGTTGAGGTTCCCTTGCGATTGGAATTGGATCAACCTTCTGTCAAGTCCCGTGTGTCTACAGCAGCAGCATTCCCATGTTAAAAGATGCAAGGGAATGCAATCTCATAGAATCCTGGCTCGTTTTCCCTTTCAGCACACATTGAGCAGAATTTCATCAGGCCAGTGGGAGTTAGGACAATTCAAGCTCTATTTAGGGTGATTTCCAGAACCTGCTGGTGTCTCCTCTTGGTTCCCCGCCATCCGAGAGGGATGGGAAGGATACAACTGAGGTCACCAGCAGTCCTCTCAAAGCAGCTTCCTCCCTTTCACAATGGCTGTCCTGTCAGCTGAGAGGAAGTGTTTCGTTGTAAGTTGCTAGGGCACTTCTTCCTCAGCAGTGCCCACCTCTCCGGGTGTGAGTGCCAACCAGATCCTCTAATTGGACAATCTCCTTGAGAACCCACCTGCTGTCCTTCACTTTGGGGGCTGGTCAGCTTAGTTGGCAGGAGAGCTGGTTTAAAATGTGGAGTAATACTACTGGTGTGAGTTCAGTACCCATACTGGCCAAGATAACCTTCTCAACCTCTCCCCTTGCCTGAGGTGCGGTAACCCACAGATTTACCCAGCACTAGGTCTTTCTCATGAAACAGCAGTGATCTCAAAATGTGATTAGTCTTTATTTTGTCTTTTACTGGGCCATAGTCATGGAGTAGTACAGCATAGAAACAGACCCTGTAGCCCAACTCATCCATACCGACCAAATATCCTAAATTAATCTCGTCCCATTTGCCAGCACTTGGCCCATATCTGTCTAAACCCCTTCCTATTCATATATCCATCCAGATATCTTTTAAATGTCACAATTGTACCAGCCTCCAGCACTTCCTCTGGCAGCTCATTTCATACAGGCACTATAGCCTCTGTGTAAAAAGATTGCTCCTTAGGTCCTTTTTATATCTTTCCCCTCTCACCGTTAACCCATGCCCTCTCATTTTGGACTCCCCCCACCCTAGGAAAAAGATCTTGGCTATACACCATATCCATAACCCTCGTGCCTTTATAAACCTCTCAAAGGTCTCCCCTCAGCCTCAGACACTTGAGGGAAAATAGTTATTTAGCTGCCAGCCTGTTCAGCCTCTCCCTACAGCTCAAACCCTCCAACCCTGGCAACAGCCTTGTAACTCTTTTCTGAACCCTTTCAAATTTCCTATCATCCTACCTATACAGCAGGGAGACCAGAATTGAATGCAGTGTTCCAAAAGTGGCCTAAAGAATGTCCTGCACAGCTGCAACATGATCTCGTAACTCCTATACTCAAAGCACTTACTCAAAGGCAAATGTACCAAACACCTCCTTCTCTATCCTATCTACCTGTAAATCCACTTTCAAGGAATTATGAAGCTCCACTCCAAGGTCTCTTTGTTCAGTAACACTATCCAGGTACAGAGCCTAGGCCTGTTAATCACAGAATCAGTAATAGGCCTTCTCATAGGAGATTCTAGATTTGCTGCATCTCTGAACCAGGGGAACCCCTATTGTCTCTGAAGGAATAGCTTGGGAAATTGCATTTTTCACTGTACAATTCCACTATACCTGGAACTATTTACTACCCAACCAATTTACATGTTATCCTCTTGATCCCATCCCTACATTTTATTCCAAATCATTCATGTACATCACAAACAGCAAGGACCCAGAACTGAGAACTGTAGAACCCCACTGGAAACAAACCTCCAACGATAGAAACATCTCTCCACCATCACCCTCTGCTTCCTGCCTCTTGGCCAATTTTGAATAAACGTGCCTTGCATCCCATGGATCAAGTTTGCCATACGGTACTTTATCAAAAGCCAGGTCAGCCACTCTTTGGAACTAGAAATAAGCAGAAACTCATGTGAAAAGTGCATAACTGACTGACACTGTCAAAATCAACAGTCTGAATGTTAGAAGCGCCTGTCAAAGGAAGTTGTCCAGATATCAAGGGAAACCTCTTGCTTTTAAAATCTTTGAAACAATATCTGGAGTGCCTTTGAAAAATCATTGCTTGCTGTTTTACTCTGTGTATTGACATACACCTGAGCACTTTGCTTAGCAATTACAAATGTATGACTGATTTCACAATCATCCATTGTCACAGTCGGGCACCTACCATTTCAAAGTTTGATTGACCATTACAAATGGTTATAAGACTCTTTGATGTCGGTCTATGAATTCTAATACCTATTATTAGAAAGGATTGTGTTTTTGAATGAAACATTTGTCATAAAGCTTTATTTCATTGTACAATGTAAAGGTAATAAATGGTTTTTTTATGAATGAGAGTGTTGTTTTTACCAAAAGGTGAAGTCTGCAATCAATATTTCAAACTTTATTGTGCAGAACTTTATTTTATCTAGTATATGCATGCATCCTGAGATCTGCCCGTGATGGTTACTAGGTGAAGCAGCTTAAATCCAAAGGGTGGTGGTACATGTAAGTTTGCACTGAATTGGCAGGGGGCTGTAAAGAGTGGTGGAGGAGGGTGGAGGGGGATGAGGAGTTGCAGGGTTGGGTGGAGGGGAAACTTTGGCATGTAGGAATATGTGAGGGACCATGGGAGTGGCTGGGTGTAGAGGGGCACTGGGAATGATTGTGTGTGTGTGTGTGTGTGTGTGTGTGTGTGTGTGTGTGGCCGGGTGAGTGCTGCTACCAAAGGCTAGAAGAATGTTTCACATTTTATTTGTTAATTTTAAATTTTGGACCCAGCCCCGGATTCCCAAGCCAGGCCCTTCCAGAAAGATGGGCGTTGCACCCGACAGCCTGCTCAGTCCTACCAGGATCACTCAGACCCTGAGTCCTAATCCAGCCTGTGCCCTCCCTTGCCAGGACGAAAATCTCACACCATGTCTGAATCTTGGAAGCCAGGAATTCTGATGCCCCTGCACACCCAAAGGGCGAGAGTGAAAAATGCTGGCCTGAATGTCTCCAAACATTGACCTGACAACTGTCAGCTAGAAGAGATGTCACCCCTCAAGCTCCACTCAGTCAAACCAGACACTTAGGGAACTGAATGCAATTGCAGATGGACCTGAATCATCTTACTCGGATTTCAAAATGAGCTTTCTAGCTGTTGAAGGAATGGTTGGTGCTAGTGATCACAAAATGCACACTGTATATTTAATGCTGCAAATATAGCTGCTTTGGATAAACCTCACATTGGTTCTAAGTTGAAGGTTAACCAGCCAATGTTTAATCAGCTGGTCTGCAGAGTGGCATCCCAAACACAATATTACACCTTGAAGCTATAAAGATGATACCATGTTTCCGAGTAACTTTAACATTGTCACTACTGCTTTAATGTAATTTCGCATAAAGTCATGCTATCTGAGGAGTCGGAAATTCATTATTCCCAGGAGGAAAATCATTCCTGATTTACCAGAGTTTATTATTATTATTACGATGACTGAAACTGGTTCGGAGTCAGCTCAACAGTCCTGAACTATACTTTGGAAATGGATGCAGAAAACACTGAGGGGAAAGTGTCTATATTAGATTAGATTAGATTACTTACAGTGTGGAAACAGGCCCTTCGGCCCAACAAGTCCACACTGACCTGCCGAAGCGCAACCCACCCAGACCCATTCCCCTACATTTACCCCTTCACCTAACATTACGGGCAATTTAGCATGGCCAATTCACCTAACCTGCACATGTTTGGACTATGGGAGGAATCTGGAGCACCCGGAGGAAACCCACGCAGACACGAGAAGAGTGTGCAAACTCCACACAGTCAGGTATTCACAGTCGGGAATTGAACTCGGGTCTCTAGCGCTGTGAGGCAGCAGTGCTGACCACTGTGCCACCCATATGATTGGCAGGACACACACGTACTACTACCTCTCCCTCCAAGGAGGTAATGAAAGAAATAGGGAAGACATAGAAAGACAGCTAGAGTCAAAGTGAGAGACAGGAAAAGGGAGACAGAAACAGATGGAGAGACAGAGAGAGAGACAGAGAGAAAGAGATACTGGGAGACAGAGATATTGAGAGTGAGGATGAAAGAAGGGGAGTGACACAGACAGAGATGAAGAGGGGAAGAAACAAAGCGAGGAAGTGAGAGAGAATCAGAGTAAAAATGAAACAGAGATTGAAAGTGAGAGAATAAAAGAGAGAGAAAGAGATAGAGGGAGTCATTGAGAGAGAGAGTGATAAGGGCAGAGAGAAAATGAGTAAGAGAAAGGGGGTAAGAGACAGACACAGAAAAATGCAGAGAGACAGAAGCAAGGAAAGAGATAGGACAATCGCATAACTGCAGAAGGATCACCGTATTAGACAAGGATTTCTGTGTGAAGATAACAGCAGGATTCCTTCATTGCTGCACTCTTAAGAAAATAAAATAATTCCCTCAAAGCATTAGATGTGCTCAAACATAGGATAAAGCCAGGAAAAACAAGGGAAGGGTTACTTCATTTGGATTTTCAGAATTTTGAGAGAGGTAAAATAAATTCACATTAAGATGTTGTTCACAAATTTAAATAGAATGACATTCAAAGGGTTATCTTCAATTAGGCATTGTCTTTTAAAGTTCACTGGGTGAACGAAACTTCTTCATAAACTGGACTGAAATTGATTTTTTGAAAAATAAATAAGGAAAAATTGATTTCAAAGCTTTTTTCATTGTTCAAAAGTTGTTTGTTTATTCAGTATGGTGGATCATGGGTGATGCCAGCAAATCAAAGGTGATTTCAACGAAACAGAATGTTTCTAGTCAGTGTTCTGGTGATGTGGAGGTTTTTCTAAGAGGTGTGGGAGTGGAGTGTGTGAATCTAGTGAGACTGGTACTGGGAGACCACGTTGCTACTGGACAGTAACAGGCTGAGACAGGAGCAAGGACAGGCCAAGGGTAACAAGTACACGGGAGTTTGAAGGTTTTCATGGTTATTCAAAAGTGGGACCATTTTACTGGATTCTCTCTCCAGGAGTTAATTGCACAGGTAATGGTGACGCTGCTGCACCAACTCCTGCACAGATATTACCACCCAGGAATACCTTTTTTTGTCACTTTTGTTTCAGAAAGAAAAGAGGCCACTTTGCTTTGGGCAGGAAGGAAGAAGTCTTTGGGGGGTGGGGGTGGTGTGGTCACTTCAACAGAGATCAGAAGGTAGGAAAGCAGAATAACATTGCATTTATATATCAACACAACCTGGGAAATCATCCCAAGACCCTGCATAGGAGCACAAAAAAGGAAAAGCTGAAAAGGAAAGGAAAAATGCTGGAAATATGACACAGGTCAGGCACCAGGTGTAAAGGTGAAGGAGAGGTTGTAACATTTTGGGACTTTGGCCTTAACTGATAGTTCAAACTTGCAGACGGTCTGGACAGCTGACTAGCCTGAAGAGGAAGCAGAGACAGCGAAGTATAAAGGGTTGAGGGGATATAGGAAAGGTCTGGAGGGATGTGGGAAGGCGGGATTTATGCAGAAGGACAATCATTTCGAAACCACTACTCTGGAAGTTTGGGAGGCATCAGTGAAGTTGAGGGGAGTGGCTGCTCAGGGCAAAGAAAGCAACTTGGTCGGGACATGGCTATGTATGAGGCTTTCAGCAACACTTGGCATGGGGGAAACTGGCATACCGCAATGTCAATGGACTGATGATCCAGAACTACCCAGGCTAAAACTTTGGGGATATGGGTTTGAATTCCACCAATTGGCTTCTGGGGAAATTGACATTCCATTCATGAATACATCTGGAATTGGAAAGCTAATTTCAGTAATGGTGGCCATGAAACTATCAGCAATTGTTGCAAAAACCCATCTAGCTCACTAATGTCTTTTAGTGTAGGAAATCTGCTGTCCTTACCTGGCCTGGCCTACATGTGACTCCAGAACCATAGCAATATGGTTGACCATTAAATACTCTCTGAAATAGTCCAACTCAGCTCCAGGGCAAATAAGTGAGTGAGTTGGCAAGGAACAGAATGAGATGGAGACAAAACCAGAGAGTTTCTGGGAAGGCACCAAAATTAACAACTATAACCCAAAACAATTTTGTGGGACAATGCAACCATAATTAATCAAATGCCACCTCTGCAACATCACCAGTGCTTGCTAAAAACCTCAATGCATTTGGTAACTCTGGACATGACTATTCTGGTGTTTCAGAGGCTAGTCTCCAATCCTGCACAATCCAAAACTTAAAATCTGCCACCTACAACAAAACATGTCAACCATTGTCCCTGCTCTTGCTGACCTCCACTTAGGCTGGCACAGTGATTAGCACTGCTGCCTCACAGTGCCAGGGACCTGGTCTCAATTCTATTTGACTGTCTGGGTGGAGTTTGCACATTCTCCCCGTGTCTGCATGGGTTTTATCCTCCAGTCCAAAGATGTGCAGGCTAAGTGTATTAGCCATGGGAAACGCAGGGATGGGGTAAGGAGGTGGGCTTGGGTGGGATGCTTTTGCAGAGTCAGTGTGGACTTGATGGGCTGAATGGCTTGCTTCCACACTGGAGGACTTCTATGAGTATATGACTCAGTTTAGGAGTCCCTGACAAGGATACAAAAATTAGAAGCAGGATTAGGCCATATGGCCCCAACAGGCAAAAGTGGGGACTGCAGATGCTGGAGATTAGAGTCAAGTGTGGTGCTAAAAAAAAGCATAGCAGGCCAGGCAGCATCTGAGGAGCAGGAAAATCAACATTTCCCTGACATGCTATTTGAAACACCATAGCTGATTGGATTATGGTCTCAACTGCATTTCCCTGTTGGCACCCTACCGTCATAACCCTTGTTAGACAAAAATCTTTCTAACTCATCCTTGATTATATTCAATGACTCAGCTTTCACTGATCCTTGGAGAACTTTAAAATTCCCATGCTTCTTTTCAAATTTCTTTACAGCCTTAGCTCTCTTCTAATTTTGCAATCTCCCCCAGCCTTACAAATGTCAGAACTCTTCCAACTCTGGTCTTTTGATTATCCCAAGCTTGCACCACTCCACCTTCAGCTGCCAATGCGCAAACTTTGGAAATCCCTCCAAATTCCTCCCAGCCTTTCCACTTCTTTGCCCAATTTAAAATCTATGATGGCCCACAGCAGCAGAAGTGAGTTCCAAGGGCCTGTGGCACTGAGATTCAAGGCTCTGGGGAGAAAGGCCCACTTACCTTATGGAGTTAAGACTACCTTGGCTCTGTTTTATTTTGTATTTCTGCCTTTGTTCTTTTTAATTCTGGTTTTAGCGAAATAGATTTTTTTTGGTTTTTGTACCTATGATGGCAATGGAGAATGGTGACTTTGTACACTCTTCACTATACTCCTGCACTTTTGGACTTAAGTACATGTGACAATAAAACCCAATTCTTTCTTCCTATCTCATGATGTGAATCAGTTGGACATTTTGTTTGAAAGGAATTCTAAGTTAATATTAATAGCAATTATTGGAAACTGCTCCCACTTACTCTAAAAAATTATCCCTGAGCTAATTTTTAAAAATTGTGTGACAGTCCACAAACTGCTTGCTGTCACAATGTTTTGATTGCCCTTTTATCTTTACATTTGCCATTTACAATTACTGCATCAAAATTTCAGACAACCTTTCTCATGTCAACAATCACGGTGTAGTTGCAGGCTCTGGCCATTAGGTGGCACAGTGGATAGACGGCTTTAAGTGACTATCTCCCACTTTGACGCCATCTTGTTGGAGAAAATAAAACGACCGTGAGCAATTCTCACGAGCAAGTAAGTTTCTGGCAAAGCTTTTTGAAATTTATGTTGCGAATACAGCATTTTTTGTACATCTTCCTTTACTATGACTTATGGAATAACTTACTACATAGAGTGGATTAAGGAATTCTACTTGTAATCAGATGCTTGGGCCAATTACAACGAAGCTGCAGGAGTACAAAAGGGTTGCGGTGGGGATGGAATCGTGCTGCTGGTACAGTTGGCTCTCCCTCCTCTCTGCTGCAAGGTAGGGAAGGGTGGACTGAGTGCGTACCTACTTATACAGATCCACACAACCTTGTTGTCTATCCACCTCAAGTCTGGTGCTTCAAATACTTCCTTAGGATTAGCGGTATGTCCAGTTGGTCAATGGACTGTAGCCGACTTAGGAGTTTGAGGGATTTACGGATTGCCATTCTGGTGAGTGACATCAACGATCTTGGCTGAGCTGGAAAAAAGAAATCAAACATACGGTTCTATGTGAATAGACTATGCCCTGAGGAGACTATTTGGCCATTGTCTGGCCTGCAGAAGAGTGCAGTTTAATTGGGAAGATGAGATTCTCCTAAGGTTCCTCTCCTACTCTCCCAATGGTTTCATCTCTGACTGAGGGACATATGTCAGTAGAACTTATCAGGGCCTTGCTTCATTGGATGTCTACAGATGGTGGGTGAAATCTAATGCAATCTAAAGTCAGGTGTGGAAGTGGGAGTCACTGTCGTGTGGGAACAGGTTGATTCTTCAATTGCTTTTGTGGTTCTCAGTCCATTTCACATTCATGGTGTGTGGGGACAATGGTGAATCTTATGGGGCAGGTCAGCAAGAAGTTCTTGCCCCACTATACCCTGCTGTGAACTCTTGGGGTTGAAGGTCATCACACCACAGTTAAACAGCACTTGGCCAGACCATCATTTGATACAAACCAGAAGCATCAGTGAAGACTGTGGTGCTTCCCAATCCCACTCCAACCCCCAGAGGTGTCACAGGTCCAACAGGATGTGGCCTTATGCTGGTTTATTGACTGCTGCAGTCAGAGTATGGAATTTATTTTCCCCGTCTCTTTTATCACAGATGTGAACAAAGAGCCAGGTTGGATCTGTTCAGCTCATCAGTCCCTGTCTCAGACAACAACAGAGGTCCTTCAGCTCAGATTTCACTGCGGCTCCTAATCTTGCTGAGATGTCAATGCCATGAGATCCTGAAGGACGGAGCAAACCTGTGGGCCTATCCATAGAAAGAAGACCAACACCCCCAGGATAGGTTGGCTCATTATGACATGGGTTAGTCTCTAGTCAGACAATGGGGTACGATCGTAATTTTTGGAAGAGCATCCATCAAGATCCTGTCCCATTATCGCTGACCACTCCTGAGTTGGGATTAACATCCTCTCAGTCACCCTCAAGAGGCCCTCCAGTTACACTGCACACCATTACAATGGTCAGCCATCTGCTTCAGCCTCCCCTGAGCCGACAGACATCACTGTCCCTCATGCTTGCCCCTTAGTTCTCCCATTATTGGGGCCATCTTCACTTTTAGCAGCGAGCAGATCCATGAGACCATCCACTTCCTGCCTATAACTGTGAGCTGCCACCATACAATATAGTACTCTCCCCTCCATCACTGACACTATGTCAGCACTCCCCAGTCCCCTCAATTCAATCTCCAAAACCCTAATGTTGATATGAATCAAGCAGCACTTTAGGCACAAGAGTCAACAACATCCCTGTCTGTGAAGCTCTTTCAACACTGTAGCTGCACCACTCACATTCTTAGGTAATCCTTCCACTTTTCCACAGTGACCCTTCAACCCTTGGTCAGCCTCCTTGCACAGATTAGAGTTCACTCCCCCAGCCATCCTTTGTAACCTGGGCAACTGAAGTTACTGACATCAATCATGGCAGAACATGGACTAGTGCTCCCCAATGAAGACAAACCAGTGACTACTCACTCCGATGTCCAGGAAGACAACAGTCTCACATGCCTCAGCTATGTAGTAGTGAGCCTGGTGGCACGATTCTGAATTTTGGTGTCTTGCCCAGTTTAGCTCCCCATGCACTTTGCTGTCGCAAGCGCTTCGGTGGAAACTCACCTTTGTTGTTCCCAACCTCAGAGAAGACTCCCTCCCTAAACCTCTCCACTTCTGAGATAATGCTTGGCTCCGACTGTCTCACCTGTGGCTCGTGCCAGAAGCTCGGCAGCTTTGTTCTGCTGTGTATTTTTCACCGGGCTGTGGCCTGGCAGATAAAGGTTTGCTCCGAAGTCTATGAGCAGCTGGATGTACTGAGGCCCACAACCGTACCTGAGGCACATTTCCAGAACCGTCTTTGGCTGTTTGATCTTTGCTAAGAGTCTTTGCTCTGTGCAGTTGAAATCAGGGTCAGCCCCGTACAAGAGGAGCAGCCGGAAGCATTCGTAGTGTCTATAAACTGAGGCCAGGTAGAGTGGGCCGCTACAGGCACAAGCATTTGATGCCCATTCTGGCACCTTGGAGCGCACGTTAACTTCAGCCCCATACTCCAGCAGCGCTTGCAGAATATCCATATCCCCTTCTCTGGCAGCAGTTAGGACCGGCGAGCAGTTGTTGTAGATACTCCCATTTGGATTGGCCCCTGCTCTTAGCAGAGCCCGGACACAGTGCAAGTGCCTACCACTCACAGCTGTGAACAGAGGGGTCTGAGCTTTCACATCTAAACTGTCCACCTCGGCACCGTACCTCAGGAGGATTTCCAGGCAGCTCACGTGGCCTTTGGAGGCTGCCAAACGCAAAGGAGTGCCCGGCACCCCCCAGCCGCTCCGATTATTGATGAACTGGACGTACCTCTCCTGGGACAAGAGCTCAGACAAAAGTGTGGCATCGTTTCTGGAGATGGCCTGGTTAATCTGATTGACTTCCACATTGTCATCTTGATTTCGGGGCTGAAGCATCGAGAAGATTTTACTGACGTCCACCAGGCTCATCTTCATCGGGCTCATGATCTGGTCCACTTTCAGCATGTTGTCGGATTCTCTATCAGGCCAGTATCACACAGAGGCATTCATGACGCTGCTGGCTACTCCTGAAGGCTACTTTGACATTGTCCATGATGCAACACAGCGATGATTATGAGGTCAGTTGGGCAGAGAGTTGCATTGTCCAACATCACAGGTCAGCTCATAGATAGCAAGGAAAATAGTTCTTAAGACGCAGATTTGCAACCAACTTAGAATGTCACCCAAGTCCCGTCAGCATTGCCTCTCTGAATTTGGATCTTATGCATGCGTCTCTTCCTCAAGTGTTCTTGGGCAGCCTGCCAACAGTATTAAAGGAACAGTGCATTTGTCTGTGGTTGCGGTAGAATTTTAAAAGAAGGAAAACATTAGTGAAGGAGCTCGTGCGTGGTCAGTTTGCGATCAGCATTTTGGTGGTGCAAGTGGCAACAAAATACTTGCAGAAGTTATGAACAAACTCTGGAATGCATCCTCTACGGAGTTACAATAGCCCTGACCATGTCCATAAACCATCCTTCACTGTTAACCAGATTTCCCAACTCCTGGTAACAGACTGGGGTGCATGGTGAATCACAGACTCTTACGGCTGTTGGATTTTGGGATAAGTTCTGCATTTATAATTTCACTGGAGAAGAAAGTGGCAACGGGATAGATGGAACAGGATCTTAAGGTGGTGAACACTGAATTTTGCAAAAATTAACTTGTATTTTTGAGATATCCTTTGAAATCGAAGCGATACTAAAGAGAGTTCTGAAAAAGGAGGGTAGGTGGATTACTTGGTTATGACACCATTTCTAAGAAGTTAAACCCTGGCTGATGTTGCTAAAAAATAAAGAAAACAGAAACTATGTGGGAGGTTTGGGTTACAGTTTATAGTCAGTATCAGAACATACTGAATTCTTGTGAGGAGAAGCAAATCTCTCTCGGGAAGCGGTCAGGATTTCGACGAGAAGCTGACTAAAGAAAAGTCTGAAAGCTGGAAAGCTCTGTGGATCGTTTGGTGATGCTGAAAGCTGGGTGTTTTCACCAGAAGGAGTTGATCTATGAAACAAGAGTGTTATTGGTTGGTCATTTGAAAAGGATCTCTGAAAATCTGCATTTGTCAGGACGGTCATGACCTGAGGCAGACTGGAGTCATAAAAATGCATCTTGCCAATGATAATCATGCTTGTGAAACTCGGGGGCGGAAGCTTTTGTCAGACTCCTAACCGCCATCACTACCACTCCATCCGCCTCCACCGTGTGAATAAAGAAACAGCATATTATGAATCTGCATGGCTATGTCATGTCTCACATACTGAAGGGGGAAAGCTTGCAACTCTGCATGGCATATCTGTTGTGTCATCTAGTTAAAGTGAAATCTATTGTTCCTAGTGAAACTCTATTCTTCTGTTAATGCATGCCTAACTATATGCTGATTTTGAATTCAACTACTAGTGTAAAAGCTTTAAAAAGATGAAATCTTGTCCGTCAATTCCTTTTGTATGATTGTTTTACGCATTCATTTTTCAAGATTTTAGTCTCTATGGGGATTATAACAGTTGATACTCTTGAAGGCATGTGCCAACCAGAACCACAACCTAAGTCATACATTAAGCAACACTGATAGCAACAAAGCAAACCGTGGCACCAGCAAAACAGTGCAGGAAAGGTTATTCATTTATGTTCGACAAGAACTACAGTCATTTGCATGCAGTCCCACTCTTTACTGTGTTTTCTTCCTCTGTGGGGGAGAATCTTGAACTAGGTGCACAGTTTCAAAATAAGGGATTTCCCATTTAAGAGAGAGGTGAGGAGGGATTTCTTCTCGGGACAGTCATTAGTGCTTGGAAGTCTCTTCCTTGATAAGCAATTGGGGTTGGGGTCAAGTTTGAGAGACTTTTGACAGACAAGGGTTTTGGAGGGCAGACAGGAAATTGAACCCAAGAGCAGATCAGCCAAGATCATATTGAACACCAGGAAATTAACTATTTCTGTTTCTTGTCTCCATATCTGGGAGAGACATTTAATTTGATGGAGACATTCAGCTTTGTATTCCACGCTGTGCATTATTATTCCTTAGTACCAATATCACAAGTATAATCCTTGTCCATCTCATTTCAAATGTCTCCCAATTATGGTGGGAAGGCTTCATAGGCATCTTTCTCACTGACATTCCATTTTTCCTTAACTATCTAGTTAACATGGAAATACACCCCAGTACCCAGATGGTTCTCTAGTTTCAAGGGTACTTTCACTTTGCCTGCTTTTTTTTATGTTCTACAATTAACTATTTAACATTTGTAGGGAAAAATTAGTCAAAGAAATGAAAGTACACAATAGAGAATTTGGTTTGGGAATCATAATTAACATTTGCTGGGGACACTAATTTTACAGAGGGGTAGCAATGCATACAACTAATACTGAGGCGGTCTGTGATAAAATACACACTAGCACACTTTTGTAGAGTGTGTAAATTGGCAAATATATTTAATTACATGTACAGTGAGTATGATTGACGCAATTTTACGGGAGGAATTGGAAGTTGGACTATGCTTCAGAAAATAAGATTTTGTAAAACTCAGCAAAATGTGGGATCCAGAAGACTCAGAATGGTGGCAAGTTGCTCCCTAGCAAAGCCTGTGAACTGTACCATGCTTCCAAGGTGCGGAGGCCAGCTTGATATGCACATGTTGGAACAATGCAGGGTAGACAGCTCACAATGTCTGTTGCATCCAATGTGGTTCCAGTGAACACCCTCGGTTAAACATTCCCTGCAAATGATGCATTCAGCTGAAAATCATCTGTATGTGGGACTTTCAGATGTGGTATTGTTGAATTTCTTTTGCAACTGCAGAGTTTTAATTTTCTTTTGCGGGATGTGGGTGTCACTGATTGAGCTAGCATTTATTACACATCTCTAAATGCCACTGTGAAGGTGGTAGTAAGCTGCCTTCTTGAACCACTGCAGTTCTTAGAGTGTAGAGACACCCACAGTGCTGTTAGTGGGAGACCCAGAGACACTGAAGGAAAGGCAACATATTTTTAAGTCAGGCTGGTGAGTGAGGTGAAATTGGAGGTGATTGTGTTCCCATGTATCTATTACCCTCATTCTTCTATGTTCTAAGAACTTGCAGGTTTGGTGGAGGGAGGTTAAATATTTAAAGTGAAACAAGTTAGCGATTTATACAATCCTCAGCAGGCATCTTGCGGCATGGTGACACTGTCCCTAACTCTGGGCCGGGAGACCTGTGTTTAAGTCCACCTGCTCTAGAAGTGTGTATTACCAGCCCTTTAAAAATTGATTAAAAAGACCTATAAGTCTCATACTTTGCATGTTCAATTTTAAGAGTGAGACAGCCAACAAATATCTGATTCATTGCCAAAAAACAAACATCAGATAAATATTCAAAGATTATTGGCAAAATGTTTGCATTATACAAACATAAATATTGACCCTTGTCTGAGGAGAAACAAAGAAATGAAAACTTTGCAGAAGGTTAACTTTAAAATACTTTGGGCTAAATAATATTAAATTCATGGAAAAAGGAAATTATGGATTGTCCAAAATGATACTCTGATTCTGAAGTCCTTCTGCAACACAGGACCCTGCTAGCGCAAGGTGGGGGGGGGGGGGGGGCCTTCCTGAAAGATGCTGCAATTATTTTGAGTTTCTCTGCATCAAAGTGTAGATTCCAAGGAAATCCAGTTGAGACACATCCATCCAGACAGGTAAAGATGAGTTAAAGTGGGCTTTCAGATCACATGCTTTGCTAAAAACGAGTTGAAGAGAGAGGAGTTCTTCAGAAAGTCAGATTTTCTCATAGTTCAAAAATGCAATAATCTTATCCCACTCAGAACCAGGCGATTTTGAACGCTGAATATTCTCCAAGCTGAATGACTCTATTTGTGCTCTGTAATTCTTGCAGGTGCAACAGACTGTTGCAGTTGTACTCAGTGGCTTTTCCTTAGCAAACTGTCCTTTGCTTAAAAACTCAGGATACATTTGGAGAGCTTCTTATAATCTTTCAGACAGACAATAATATTTGGATTGCATCTCTTCATAACAGGAGTTACAATTGCAGGCTCTACAAAGAGATGCGATGTAGGCAGTGAAGAGGGAAAGCAATACATGACGGAGGAAGAACAGGAAGGAGAATGAGTACAGGAGACATCCAGGACATCATCAGACGAGCGAAGTGCCCTGAAGATAAACCTGCATCACCATGGCTAATCCTTAACTTTCTAACCCTCTACCCATTGCAGTGTTCTGTGGGTCAAAACCCTTAAATCAAACCACCAGCAAGACTATTGAAACTTTGTATAATCCCTTGTGGTACACTTCAGTTACAAGCACTTCATTAAAGATATCTGTTCTCACTTCTTTTTGTAATGTGTTCCTGGAGGAATCTCCTCATCCTCTGTGGAAACATGACCATTCTCCCCTTTCCCCTCCTGGGCCTAGTGCACCAGCACTGTAGCACAGAATCCTAGGAGCGATCTCTTCGATCTGTTCCCAACCAACAGCTCATTCCTTTACTGAAGGTGTTTTGATGCTAATTTGTATGTCCCTGAAGCTCCAGCTCGCCACTTCCTTCTGCTGTTCCTACTCGCTTGTTTCTGTACTCTCTCCCAAACAGCAAGCTGTGGAGTGGATGCCGACAGAGGGATGACAAGTGGGAGAGATTGAGCGAGGGAGCAGAGAGGAGAAACAAATGGGAGGGAGGAGGGAGGGAGGGAGGAACAACATCACAGGTGAGGACCTGAGACAGTGAGCAGGAAGGTCAGGGAGGAAGGCACCAAGTGTAAGGGTGGGGAGTGGCAGGGAAGTGGCAAACAGATGGCTCAATAAGCAGGAAGAAGTGAACAGGAAGGTTGTGGGTGTGGGGGGGGGCGGGGGTGGGAGGTGCAGCTACAGTGTTGCTTTTAAAGACTCAGGAACCATGTAAAATGAAAATGTCAGTGGGAAGGTCCCTAATTTACCAACAACACTAACACAAAAATGTATTAGTATTCTTCTCCTTGTCCCAAACTGCATGCAAGGTAAAAATCTCCTAATAGAACATTCACACAATTTGCTTATATAGTCCTCTACCTCACTTGCTTCCAGAAGGTAGCCTCCGAGCAAAGGTGCCACATAAATACAAAAATGCTTTTTATATCGTTACAAATAACAAGAAAAAGATATTTCAGCACAGCAGGCTGTTCACAGGAGGGGGTGGGGGGGTGAGGGGGGGGAGGGGTGAGAATTTGAGGGGAGGGGGTGGGGGTTGAGGGGGTGAGAAGGGAAGGGGAGGGGGTGAGAGGGGGGAGGGTGAGAAGGGGAGGGGGTGAGAGGTGAGAAGGGGAGGGAGTGGGGGGGTGAGAAGGGGAGGGGGTGGGGGGTGAGAAGGGGAGGGGGGTGAGGGGGGTGAGAAGGGGGGTGAGAGGAGAGGGCAGGGGGTGGGGGAGTGAGAGGGGAGGGGAGGTGGTGGGGGGTGATAGGGGAGGGGTGATAAGGGGAGGGGAGTGGGTGAGGGGTGAGAAGGGGAGAGGAGGGGGTGAGGGGTGAGAAGGGGGGAGGAGGTGAGGGGGGAGAAGGGGGGAGGGGAGGGGGTGAGAAGGGGAGGGGGAGGGAGTGAGAAGGGGAGGGGGGTGAGGGGTGAGAAGGGGAGGGGGTGAGGGGTGAGAAGGGGAGGGGAGGGGGTGAGAAGGGGGAGGGGTTGAGAGGGTGAGGGGTGAGAAGGGGAGGGAAGGAGAAGGGGTGGGGGTGAGAGGGTAAGGGGTGAGAAGGGGAGGGGTGGGGGTGAGAGGGTAAGGGGTGAGAAGGGGAGGGGTGGGGGTGAGAGGCTGAGGGGTGAGAAGGGGAGGGGGGAGGGGAGGAGGGGAGAGGGTATGGGGTGAGAGGGGGAGGGGAGGGGGTGGGGGGTTGAGGGGTGAGAAAGGGAAGGGGAGGGGGGTGAGAGGGGGAGGGTGAGAAGGGGGAGGGGGTGAAAGGTGAGAGGGGAGGGGAGGTGGGGGGGTGAGATGGGGAGGGGGGTGAGAGGGTGAGGGTGAGAAGGGAGGAGGGGGGTGAGGCTGAGAAGGGGAGTGAGGTGAGGGGTGGGAGGGGAAGGGGGAGAAGGGGAGGTGGGAGGGGGGGTGAGGGGGTGTGAGGGAGAGGGGTAAGAGGGGCGGGAGGGGGGAGGGGGGTGAGGGGGAGGGCTGAGAGGGGGAGGGGGGAGGGCTGAGAGGGGGGAAGGGGAGGGGGTGGAGGGAGGGGGGAGGCGGTGGAGGGAGGGGTGAGGGGGAGAGAGGGGGAGGGCTGAGAGGGGGAGGGGAGGGGGTGGAGGGAGGGGTGAGGGGGAGAGAGGGGGAGGGTGTGAGAAGGGGAGGGGAGGGGGTGAGAAGAGGAGGGGAGGGGGTGAGAAGGGGAGGGGGGGTGAGAGGGTGAAGGGTGAGGAAGGGGAAGAGATGGGGTGAGGGGGTGAGGGATGAGAAGGGGAGGGGTGGGGGTGAGAGGGTGAGGGGTGAGAAGGGGAGGGGAGGAGGGTGAGAGGGGAGGGGTGAGGGTGTGAGAGCGGGGGGGTGAGAAGGTGAGGGGGGGTGAGAGGGGGAGGTGAGAGGGTGAGGGGTGAGAAGGGGAGGGGGTGAGAGGGTGAAGGGGTGAGAAGGGGAGAGATGGGGTGAGGGGGTGAGGGATGAGAAGGGGAGGGGTGGGGGTTGAGAGGGGTGAGGGGTGAGAAGGGGAGGGGAGGAGGTGAGAGGGGGAGGGGTGAGAAGGGGGAGGGGGTGAGAGGGTGAGGGGTGAGAAGGGGGAGGGGAGGGGGGTGAGAGGGGGAGGGGTGAGAAGGTGAGGGGGTGTGAGGGGGAGGGGTGAGAGGGGGGAGGGGTGAGAAGGGGAGGGGAGGGGGTGAGAGGGGGAGGGGTGAGAGGGGGAGGGGGTGAGAGGGGGAGGGGTGAGAGGGGGGGAGGGGAGGGGGTGAGAGGGGGAGGGGTGAGAAGGGGAGGGGAGGGGGTGTGAGGGGGGAGGGGTGAGTGGGGGAGGGGGTGAGAGGGGGAGGGGTGAGAGGGGGGAGGGGAGGGGGGTGAGAGGGGGGAGGGGTGAGAGGGGGAGGGGGTGAGAGGGGGAGGGGGGTGAGAGGGGGAGGGTGAGAGGGGGGAGGGGTGAGAGGGGGGGGGGAGGGTGAGAAGGGGAGGGGTGTGAGAGGGTGAGGGGTGAGAAGGGGGAGGGGAGGGGGTGAGAGGGGGAGGGGTGAGAAGGGGAGGGGGTGAGAGGGGGAGGGGTGAGAAGGGGGAGGGGTGAGAGGGGGAGGCGCGGGGCGTGGCCGCTCTCGGGCCGTGTCCCGCCCTCCGGGTCCTGATTGGTCGGTTTGCGGAGGGGCCGGTCACGTGGCCGCTCGGGTCGGGTGTTCTCGCGGACATGGCGGCGGCGGCGGGAGTGTGGTGTGTCCGGGCTTTCGGCGTGTTACAGGGAGCGGGGCGTCAGGTGAATGGGTAGTGAGGGTGAGGGGGGTGAGGGTGAGGGGGTGAGGGTAGGGGGTGAGGGTAGGGGGTGAGGGTGAGGGTGAGGGGGTGAGGGTAGGGGGGTGAGGGTGAGGGGTGAGGGTGAGGGGGGTGAGGGTTAGGGGGTGAGGCGTGAGGGTGAGGGTGAGGGGGTGAGGGTAGGGGTGAGGGGTGAGGGTGAGGGTGGGGGTGAGGGGGTGAGGTTGAGGGGGGTGAGGGTGAGGGGGGGGTGAGGGGGTGAGGGTGAGGGGGTGAGGGTGAGGGGGTGAGGGTGGGGGGGTGAGGGTGGGGGGGGTGAGGGTAGGGGGTGAGGGTGAGGGGGGTGAGGGTGAGGGGGTGAGGGTGGGGGGGTGAGGGTGGGGGGTGAGGGTGGGGGGGTGAGGGGTGAGGGGGTGAGGGTAGGGGGGTGAGGGTAGGGGGGTGGGGGTGGGGGGTGAGGGTGAGGGTGAGGGGGAGGAGTGAGTGAGGGGGTGGGGTGGGGTATATCTCTGTTCGGATAAGGGAGTGTAATCCATCCACGGTATATCCCAGGAGAGGGTGTGAGACTCTCGGGCAGTATCCTGGGGAAGGCCTTGTGTAGTTTATAAAAAACCCATAGAACAGAACAGGCCCTTCGGCCCACGATGTTGTGCCGAACTTCTATCCTAGATTAAGCACCCATCCATGTACCTATCCAAATGCCGCTTAAAGGTCACCAATGAATCTGACTCCTACCACTCCCTCGGGCAGCGCATTCCATGCCCCCACCACTCTCTGGGTAAAGAACCCACCCCTGACATCCTCCTCTGCACCCTCTCCAAAGCTTCCACATCTTTGCTAAAGTGAGGCGACCAGAACTGCACACAGTACTCCAAATGTGGCCTAACCAAAGTCCTGTACAGCTGCAACATCACCTCATGACTCTTGAATTCAATCCTTCTGCTAATGAACGCTAATGCACCATAGGCCTTCTTACAAACTCTATCCACCTGAGTGGCAACTTTCAAAGATCTATGAACATAGACCCCAAGATCCCTCTGCTCCTCCACCTTACTAAGAACCCTACCGTTAACCCCTGTATTCCACATCCTTATTTGTCCTTCCAAAATGGACAACCTCACACTTAACAGGGTTGAACTCCATCTGCCACTCCTCAGCCCAGCTCTGCATCATATCTAATTCCCTTTGCAGCCAACTACAGCCCTCCTCACTATCCACAACTCCACCAATCTTCGTATTGTCTGCAAATTTACTGACCGACCCTTCGACTCCCTCTTCCAAGCCATTAATAAAAATTACAAACAGCAGAGGACCCAGAACTGATCCCTGCGGAACTCCACTTGTAACTGGGCTCCAGGCTGAATATTTACCATCTACCACCACTCTCTGACTTCGACCGGTTAGCCAGTTTTCTATCCAATTGGCCAAACTTTCCACTATCCCATGCCTCCTGCCTTTCCGCATAAGCCTACCATGGGGAACCTTATCAAATGCCTTACTAAAATCCATGTACACTACATCCACTGCTCTACCCTCATCCACATGCTTGGTCACCTCCTCAAAGAATTCAATAAGACTTGTAAGGCAAGACCTACCCCTCACAAGTCTGTGCTGGCTGTCCCTAATCAAGCAATGTCTTTCCAGATACTCATAAATCCTATCCCTCAGTACCCTTTCCATTACTTTGCCTACCACCGAAGTAAGACTAACTGTCCTGTAATT